>NC_082617.1:12520545-12880545 GCF_030936135.1 Gavia stellata
AAACGCCCCTGGTAAAAAGCTCAACCCAGGACACAAACTGCAAGGACCTCCAAAAGTCTCGTGGGAAAGGCGGTGGGCTGCAGGCAGCAGCAGCGACGGGCAGGACGAGCTGCTGAAGCCAACAGCTGTGTTCGGCAAAATAAGGAGCCATGCCAGGGCCCCATGCCTGGACGTGGGGGTGCTGCCGGCGCAGCCCAGGGAACAGGCAGGAGGCACGTTGCTCTGCTGCCTTCCCCACCGCCCTGCCGAGAACCACCAAGGGTCACCGGCTTCATCCCCTCGTTGCTGCTTTCTGCGGGACCCCCAACTCCTCTCTGCTAGGGCTGAACCCCTGCCCTGCAGAGCCCCCCTCTCCTGCAAGGCTGGTGTAGGGAAAGGGCCGGGGGTTATCAGTAATACTTCCCTGCAGAGCAAATTCAGCGCCAGCAGAAGAGCTCTGCAGTGCCATTGTGCTCGCTGCCTTTAATAGAAGGAAGACAGATGCAGTATCGCAGGACTGGATAATACCCTCGTTTTGCTGAAGAGGCTGCAATAAACCAGTACTGGGAGATTGCAAAAGGAATAGAAGTCAGATGAGAAAGAGCTTTATGGTCTTGGAGCCCGGCACCCCCCGCGAGCCGCTGGGATTTGTTTCTCAAGTGCGGTGGGTAGTCGGAGCTGGACAGGCAGCAGCGTGGGGAGGGAGGGGCGGCGCAGAAGGCAGCGACGGCGGGCCAGGGCTGCAGCGCCTGCTCCTGCCCGACGTGTGAAACCTGCCTTCGGCGAGGTGCAATGGGTGCAGTGGGGCTGCCAAGGCCCAGCTCACCACTACATCGCCCGAGCCGGTGAAGGAGCCATGGTACAGCCCGACCGTACAGCCCGTGAGGTTTCTGTTCAGCTGCTGAACAAAGAACTGGGGAAAAGCTCATTCTGCATCAAAACAAAATGGAGATTTTCTGCATTCCTGATGACCTCTGCCCCAAGGCCAGCAGCTGGCTGTAACTGCGCCGGCCCTTGCAGGGAGCTGGGCTCCCGGTGCGGCAGCTTGCTGCCAGCCCAGCCGCACGCTTCCGGCCAGTGCCGAGCTGCTCCACTCCGGCTGAGGCGCAGCGTTGTTTTGGAAGCTCCTTCCTGTGCCTCATTCCTGAGTGGGACGAGCTCCAGAAGGGACAGACTGAAGCTTTTGCTCTGAAAACGGATTAAAAAAATTCAGCTTTTCCAAAAGGAAGCATTTCAACAATTTTGAAATCTTCTTTTCTTCCTTCAAGAATGACTAACCAGTTCTCCCAAACTCCACAGGCAGGTTCAGCTCCCTCGGCAGAGCACCTCCCCGCATCCCATCAGCGGCACATTTTGTCCTGCATGCCTGCTGCACAGCCATTCCCCTGCCGTCACGCTCTGGCATGCCGTGGCCTTTCCCAGGAGCATCGCTGCATGCCGGAGCCATGTGGCAATGGCATGGGGGGATGTGTTGGGAGCGTGACTGGGTGGGCTGGGGGCTCTGGGGGCCGGGCAGGGCTCAGGGGTGTCTCCAGGGACCCCAGCCCTGCCCGCGCCCCAGCACCAAGCTGGGTGTCCCCGTGCCCCGGGCTGGGACGGCAGCGGGCATCTCTGCATGGTCCCGCTCCGGAGGTGCGGCTCCGCTGCAAGAGGGCTCCTGGCTGGAGATCCCCTGGCCTGTGCCCAGCGCCAGCCTGGCCGCCCAGGAGGAGAGGGCTGCTAATGGACGGCCACTCAGAGTCGATCAATCCTCCCTGCGAGGCGGCATGCACGGACTCTCGCCTTTAAAAGTTAAGCAAAGGATCTTCCTCTTTTAATGTCAAGGCTTTTCAACGGAGTGCTTTATCAAGGACCTGATGCAAGCTGTCTTTAAGAAGTGATTTTTTTTTTTTTTAAAGCAAGCATTTAACCCATTCACAAAACGTGGCAGTGAAACGCTCCCCACGCAGGGTGAGCACTCCCCTGCCGCCCGGCTGCTGAAAGTGCCTTGCTGCTGAAGGCCTGCAACCCACGAGAAATCCATTTCCCTGCAACAAATGGGCTCGGACCAAGGGCCGGAGGGGAGGCAGGGTGTGCGGAGGCACGGATGGTGCTGCGTGGACCTGCATGCAGATGTGCCACATGAGAGTCTTAAACCTCCTGCGACCCTCCCTGCGGGTTCATAGGCACAAGGGGAGGAAGCCCCCGGAAGTGTTGGGGCTTCCCAAAATGTGCCTGGGCCACCCCGGCGCCTCAGCATCCCGGAGCCAAACCCCCATGGGGATGACACAGCCCCGCTGTGCTCGCTGCTCCCTGCACAGCTGGTCCAGGGCATCCCCCGCCTCGGCTACCACGGTCTGCCCCCAAACATCTCTGCGGTGTTATGAAGCAGTGACCCATCAGCAACCCCGCTTTGCTCAGAAGCCCTGAGCGGCTCCCAGGACATCGATCCTCAGCCTCTCCCCGCGCGGCTTCAGCATGCCATGGGCACAAGTAGCGCTCGGATGCCCCTGCTGTGCCTTCACCCCCAGGGATGTTCTCTGGGCCTCCTCCCAGATCACTGACGCAGGATTTGCTCCAGCAGCTCCCACGCAGATGCACAGCACACGCCAGTGCCCCGAGCCGCAGCCCGAGCAATTACTGGGTGCGAGCAGGACCCGTCACCTTGGCTACCAAGAAGTGCGAAAGTGGATTACCATCCGCCAGCCACCCACAATCGAAACCCCACACAAGTCTAAGGTGTTAATGGTCAATGCAGGTCCCCATCCCCCCTGCCCAGATACCACTGCGATGGGCAACTTAAAGCAAAGAACCACCAAGACCAGAGTGGCAGGGCCAGGATCTCATCTCCCGGCTGGCAGAAGGTGCTGCTGTGGCCCAGGCTAGTGCTTTTTGCTGGTGCTCCCAGGCAGCCGGCTGCCAGGCTGCCTGGGTATCGCGGCTCTGCGTGTGCGCCCCGCGAGTGAGGGCAGGGCTGTGCCAGCCGGGACACCAGCAGGCAGGGAACGCCGTCACATTTCCCCCAGTGCATAGGATGCTAAACATTGCTGCAGCATCAATGACCAGAAGGAGATTTTAAATCTGCCAAAAACGCTCTGGCTGTTGGCCAGGAGATGGGGTCAAGATGACCCATGCATGCTTAAGGCAGAGAAGCAACTGACTACAAACAGGCTTCGTCATGGCTCCGAGATCTCTAACGAGAAGCGAGGGAGAGCAGCCCAGCAGACAGACCCAGCGACCCGCAGGCACCCGTGGGCCCTCAGCCTGTCCCCCTCCCCGCCACTGGTGCTTGCCCATGCTTGGGAAGGTGGTTTGCCCCAGCCCCACGGCAAGGAGGGGCCAAGGAGGGGACGGGCATCAACCCACCTCCCCGCAGCCGCACCGTGCCCTTCCACTGGCGGCAGGGACCCGCCACCCGCCCAGCCCAGCCCGGCCTTCGGGCTGAAACTGCGGCAATTTGTTTAACATTCCTGCCTGCTCATCCCGATCTAAAGGTCACTGTACCCCTGTGTCCAAGATATTTATATGTACGTATGGCAGTAACACCTATATAAACCAGGCTGTGCAAGATATGTGTATATAAACCAAACCAAAACCAGACACAATGTGAACGTGCAAGTGTGCATGTGTATGCACATTTCTCTGTCTGTCTCTCTCCATATATATATATAAAAAAATTACATCTGAAAGGACAAAGTTGCCTGAGACTCATGACCCAACAAAATGTATTTCACCCCCAGCCCATATTTTTCTTCCTGAAGAGATGCTGCAAATCTTCCCTCAGTCCTGACACATCTCATCTAGACTCAGTTAAAGTTCGTATTTATGGGTGTCAGCGCTGACCTCTTCCACCTCCGCCCGCGCGGCCTCGCGCCGCGGCTGCCTGGCCGGCCCTCGATAAACAAGCGGGCCCCCAAATCCCCCTCTGCCGTGCGGCATTATTAGTCTTGCCTCCGAAGGCCAGCGCAGTCCGTAATTCTCTGCCTGGTGACACGAGATGAACGCTGCGACATCAGTCTCCCCGGCGGATTGGCATGGGGACCCTCGTTTGTCAGTGGCAGACTGACAGAATTACTGGCCCTTAAATGAAACGATATATCTGGGAAGTTAAATCTGTTTTCAATCTGACTGCCCCGCGCCTGCGGGCGGACGTGGCGTGTGAGCCGATGTCAAGAGGCCATTAGCCCATCTCCCCCCTCCTTCCCCGGGCGCAGTGGCGGAGCCGGTGGGGGCTCTCCCCAAGGGCCCCCACCCCAGACACCCCGCCAGGAGGAGTCAGCAAAGCACCCGGTCTGCCGCTGCCCCTCGCTGCGCTGCTCGTGTGGGAATGGCATTGGGAATGGGAACAGGAATGGGAACAGGAATGGGAATGGGAACAAGACCTGCCAGCTCCAGAGGGGACCTGCTCCCGCTCTCCCTGGGCAGAGAGCAAAGGCTCATCCTGGCCAGGCGTGAGCCAGCGGGTCCCCGTGCTCCCGAGGGTTTGCGCCCTCCTCTCCAGGCTCCCTGCGAGGTCCCGGGGAGAAGGCAGCTGTCTGCAAAACAGCCCTGCAGCAGGAGCACGTGGGTGCTGGGAGTGTTCAGGCAGGGGATGCTGTGCATGGGGGCACCTGCCCGCACCCCCTCCTCACCCGCCTGCACCCCCTCCCCGCTCGGCATCAGCCCAGCATGATGCCCTAGAGCAATGTCCCAGCACGATGCCCTCCCAGCCCAGTCTCTGCACCCGCCTCGGCCAACGGCCCTTCCCCGGCTGGGGATGGAGACCATCGTCTTCATGCAGGTGTTCCCAGGGGATGGAGAGGGCTGCTGGCATCCCCTACTCCGAGGAGCCCTGAGCACCCAGCAGGGACGGCCTGCATGATGGCCATCGATCTCTGAGATCGCGATTTTACTCCGTAATAGCGGGCTTTAGGGTAAAGCCATAAACTCTGCACTAGCAGGAGTTCATTTACCGCCCCAGCAGCTGTTTGCTTTTATGCGCTGGCAGGAGCAGGAATGGGGTTTCAGGAGCTGCAGACCCACTCCTGCTTCCCAATGGCTTCCCTCGGTGTGCCCAGGGGAAAGCCACCGCCCGGCACCAGGGAGGACATGCCGTGCTGGGTGGGCGGCGGGCAGCCCTGGCACCGTCCCAGGAGGGACACGCACAGAGGGGCCCGGGCACCACAGCCCCGTGCCGGGGGCTCAGAGGGAGCCAAGGCCAGCAACAACTGCGCTTTCTCACGCTTCCTCTGGAGTCGGGGCGGGACATGGCATCCTGTGGTCCCTGGCCCTGCAAGATGCTGGAAATCTGCCCCGCGCTCACCGTGTGGATGAAGGCAAAAGGCACGAGGCCCCGGGGCGGCAGAGATGGCCCCAGCCAAGCTCCCATCCCTGGGGCATCACGTCCCATGTCCTGGGCATGGGGGGCATGGCCTGCCCAGGTGAGACCCCTCATGCTGCCGTCCCCCCCCGAGCCCCGCAGGGAGGAGGAGCGCCTGCCGACGCGGATTCACACGGAAACAGCCTATTTTGGTGGCGCAATCGGGCTGACAATGGAGTTACAAGGCTACACAGCAATGCAGCCGGGAGCTGAATTTACACTGTTTACAATATCTCCTGCAAAACAACAACCACCCTGTTCCCAAAATCCAGGCTGGACACTGATACGATTGAAATGAGCCTGACCCACCCCCACAATGCCATTTCCTGACACTGTTCTGAGCAGCCAGGGGCTATTTTGAGCCACGAGGCTCTGCCACGCTCGGCCCCGTGGCACCCTGCGGGGTGGGCACGGGCGAGAGCCTGGCCCTGTCCCGGGGCCTGTCCCCACGGCACTGCGGGAGGAATGTGATTTTGGCTAGAGCCAGGTAGCACAGCCTCACGCTCAGAGCACGGGAAGGCAACTGGATCCCCCAGCCGCCCCAGGACAGGGGTCTCTGGGTTTTGGCCACGTTGCAAAATTTTCTATCCCATTTTTGCACCAGTTTGGGATCTTAGGTCAGCTCAGGACACAAATGACAACGTCTGAAAGCTTGGCAATGTTTGCAGGATGGCAGAGGCTGCTCCACCTCTGCTAATCCACCCTTGGCCCCAGTAAGCATTTGGGGGGATTTGCTAGATGGGATAGCCTGGCGGGACGGGGGTCAGCACCACGTCCCCCAGCCAGGCACGCTCGCAGGCTGCCAGCAGCAGAATTGGCTACGGTGGAGGCTTGGTGGTGTCCCCCACCCCGGCCAGCCCTGCCCCGGCTGCCTGGTGCTAATAGGCACCCGCCTGACAGCATCGATTTTCCTCCTAAAGGCAGAGGAGAGAATTGTCTCAACTATAATTCCTCAATGTTACATTTTTCAATTATATCTTGAGCTCGACACCGCAGTCACTCTGCTGGCAATTGCCTCCACGCCTGCCCCCGCCGTGATGAATCTGAAATCATTAGCCCCACGGCGACAGCGGGAATCGCTCCGGCATTGCAGCCAGGCCCTGGTGCCTCCAGCCCTGCCGCATGGAGAGCCGAGAGCGGGACGGGGATGCATCAGCACATCTGCAGCACTGGCGGCCCCGGGGCTCGTGCCCATGGGTATTGCCCCATCCTCATGGCATTTCAGACCTAGCCCTGCCCACAGCAGCATCCCATCCTCACGGCACTTCAGCCCCAATCCTGCCCGTTACAACATCCCATCCTCACGGCACTTCAGCCCCAATCCTGCCCGTTACAACATCCCATCCTCACGGCACTTCAGCCCCAATCCTGCCCGTTACAACATCCCATCCTCACGGCACTTCAGCCCCAATCCTGCCCATTACAACATCCCATCCTCACGGCACTTCAGCCCCAATCCTGCCCATTACAACATCCCATCCTCACGGCACTTCAGCCCCAATCCTGCCCATTACAACATCCCATCCTCACAGCATTTCAGCCCCAATCCTACCTGCCTCCCACCACCCTCCCAGTGCAGCATCCTTCCCCCCACCCAGGCTCCTACCTCCAGCTCCTTGAAGAAGATGCAGCTCCGTGCCCACTCCACGATGGAGAAGAGGGTCTGGTCGGCCATCTTGCACATGAGGCCGAAGGTGCTGAGCTTCTCATGCCGGCCTTTGCCTTGCTCTTGCTGTAGGCAGGCCAGTATCCGTGCCTTCACCTGGGCCTCATCGGGCTCCAGCTGCAGCAGCTTCAGGATGACCTCGGGGATGTCGGGGGGGGAGCTGCTGGGGTAGGTCTCTGGGTACACGTAGGCAGGCACGGACTCATGGACGTTTGTGTAGTGGTCCGGGTACTCAGACTTGATGGTGCGGTTGGGGAAGGAGGGATAGTGGTAGCCGGCGAGCGGCGCGTGGCTGGGCACAGTCATTCCCAGGGAGGGTGTCCCGTAGGGGCTGCGCTCGTAGTCGATGGGCGTCAGGGCAGCGGGGTTGGGCGGCAAGGTCTTGGACATGGCGTGGATGCTGTGGATGGTGGAGGACAGGCTGTAGTCGTTCTGCACCGGGGACATGATCTGAGGCACGGTTTCCAGCTTGAAGCCATTGGCACGGATCAGAGCTTTCTTCTGCTGCTTTAAGGCACGGTCCCGCTTGTACATGGGTCCAAACTTGTTCCTCCCTCCCCGCATCCGGTCGGCACGCACGGCTGGGGGGCAGAGAGAGGGCAGAGGCTGCAGTGAACCCGCGCAGAGGGACACCAGCACTTCCATGCGGCATGGAGAAAAAGATGTCGGGGATTTGGTGGCCTAACAGGGCTGGGGGACACTGGGGAGACCTTCCCAGAAAGCTGACGGCAGGACTGTGTCACTCCCAGCCCAGCCATGCACACCAGGGACCTGACATGGCAGGTTTGGGTGCCTGGCCCCGGCTCTTGCCTTGCTGGTGTCAGCTTCAGAGCCTCTGGGAATTGCAGGAAATGAAGAGACATTCATCTTTAGCCACGAAACAGGCTGGGGGATAAAGCAGCTTGCATCCCTCATGGGTTCAGGGGACAGCCTGTGAAGCCCAGGCAGACAAGGGGGCTCAACACTCACTTTCTTTTTTACAACCCCTGACTCCGGACCAGCCCTGGGATTTCCTTGTTTCTGCAGAGTCTGGGACCCCACAGCCCCCTCGGCACCCTGACTCGCCTGCATCCAGGCTGCACAGGCTTCTTTTCTGCAGATCTCTGCCCCTCTTACAGGCAGCATGGCTGGCAGGTCCTGCTGGGCACACTGCACCCTGCAGCAGGGCTGTGCCGGCTTTCGGGCAGGAGGCTGCCCATCCATGCCAGGTATCAGCTACGGCCAAGGGGCTCTGCCGGAGTGTCACGCTGGCGGACTCACTCTGACAGCCCCATCGCAATCTCCCAGCTGTAGCAAAGCAGATGTTCCCTCTGAACCCCCAAAGAAACCCAAGAATGTGTCAGCGTGCGAGGGAGCAGGTGCTTCTCTGCAGCAGGAGCTCGTCCCTCCGCACCGCCCCGCTGCGCTCCGGGGGCTGCTGCTCCGGCCCACCCTTGGAAGAGCCTCAGCTCGCTGGAAGCTGGGAGCTGGGCGGCGGTGCAGAGGGATGGAGGAGAGCGCGCCAGCGAGCACAGCCCGCAGACTTAGCATCAAAGGGAAAAAAAAAACCTCTGCTACTTTGCGTCCCTGCTCACAGCAGGCGGGTCTTGCTTTTGTGTCTCAGCTGTTACCTCTGCCTCTCTTTCGCCTACTTATCGTGGGGCCGCTGGAAGCGCGGCCATCCCCCCCGGAGAGCCAGGGCACCTCCCAGACTCTCCCCAGGCAGGCTGGAAACGCAGGAGCATCGGCGGGAGCAGCAGCATTTCCAGGGCGAGCAGGAATGTGCTCCCAGGGGAGCCGCCCCGCGCTTCCTCCCATCATTCTTTATTCACGAAAACAGCATCTTGCTGGGAGCAGGGTGGCGAGAGGCATCCCCTGGGGTGGGGGGTCCTGCAGCCCCCCCCCCGGCCCCCCAAAGCCTGCCTGCACGCCTCTGGGCAACAGACAGCTGCCCCAGGGCAGTTCCTAACTTCAGGGGTACAAGGGACATGGCGCAGTCAGCATGTGTGCGTACCCCTGCCGGGATCCCCCGCGGGCAGACCCCGTCACCCAGCCCGAGCTGGCAGCGGCAGGTCTGGCATCCCCGGCTGCACAGCCTGGTGATGCCAGAGCACACCGAAAGCCCACACCTCCCACCCACTCAAAGTAATGTGTGTCCCCCACCGCCGGAGGCCAGGCGCAGCGATGCCCAGGGATCGCAGCCCGAGCGGACCCCCGTGACGCTGGGCAAGGGTGCCCGGGCAGGGACCCCAGTGGTGCTGCCTGCACCCCCACACAGCGAGAGGTGCTCACAGCCTGGTCTCACAAACCCTCCGCCGGCGACTGCGAGTACACCTCCTTCCCTCTCCCAGCAAGAACACAAAGGGAGAAGAGGCCTTTTAATTCCCTCCTGCTCCGCTTTTCCTGCCATTTGTGCCTCACTTTTGGGATTGGGAACAACTTGCCGTTTGCCGCGTCCCAGCTGGCTGCCGGGAAGCACCCGATGCACCCCGACCTCTGGGGCAAGGGGGCCCAAGCGGAGCTGCCCCAGAATCGCCTGCACCCCCGGCACCCCCCGACAAAACCATCTGCAGGAGGCCCCCAAGCCGCGCACCCAGGCTGCGGCCAACTGACGTGGCGGCGGGCGCGGGCACCCAGCGCCCTGCTCCCCTTCCCGCTCCCTCCACCTCGCCTGCCCTCGCCCCTGCGCATGGCCCCGCTGGTATGAGCTGCGTCCCCTCGCCCACCTCTCCCTGCCCGGGCATGGGCACGGGGGTGCCCGGGTGGGTGCCCAGGGGTGCTCGGGGGTGCAGGCAGGCGTGGGCCAGGGCTGTGCGGCTCTCCCCGGCCAGGCTTCACTGCAGCATCCCTTCAGGCACTTCACGGGCGGCCCGTGTCAACACTCTGTCCCCAAAATCAATCACCTCAGGCTTGCTTTTGTCCTGTGGAGCTCACCTGCGAAGCGTCACCTCAGATTCCCTGCCCAAAAATACTAGGAACTGAGGAAAGGTGGGCTCCGGTTTTCACCACAAAAAAGACGGTCCCATGGGAATATCACCCTCCGCTGGGTGATTCCCCCCCGGCTGCCCGGCTGCAGGACTCCGCTAAGGAGCTAACAGCAGGAAAATAAACAAAAAATCCTGTCCGCTGCCCTCATGGGCTATGGGACCAAACGAGCTCCACGGCGAGGAAAAACTGCCGAAAACAGCCAAACCGAAACTGTGCCTGTCTCCCCCGGCTACCCCAAACGCTGCCCTTGCCTGCCTGTCCCTGGAGCCCCCAGCCCCTGCCCAGTGCCCAAACTCTCCTGCAGCACCAGTCAGAACTGCCAGAGCACGCATGGATTGATCTGGGGCACCAGTAACGCCAGTCCAGGGCGGAGAGCGAAACTGGGATCTGTTTGGAGACAGGGCTGGAAGCTGGCCCACGCTGGGAGTTTGCAGGGGCTGATTTTGCAGCTCGATGTTGTGTCTTACTCCTGCGCCTCTGCTCGCAGGCTCTCATCCCGCTCCTGGACGCGAGCGGCCGCCGTGCGAGTACGCGCAGTACTTTCTGATTAACCCGCACTCTGCCCTGACCCCCGGGCGGGCGAAGCCCTGTGCAGCGAGCCCGGCCAGGTGAAGGGTCTCAGCCCCGCAGCGCATCTGGCCGCTTTCATCTGCTGCAAAATGTAAACGATTTCAGGGGAGAAGAGGTGGGGGGGCGGCTGAGTCTGGCGGCGGGGGGCTCCTTTCCACATCTGCTTTTGCTTTGCAGTCGCTTGCCAGCGATCTGTCCCCCGCCGAATGTATTTTGTTGGCCTGTGCTAAGTGTCGCAGAAACCACGACACAGGACTTGGGGGTGTCGGGGCCCGACTCTGGTATCTCAATCGGGATCGACTTCTCTGACATGAGCGAGGTGGCGGCCGTGGGGGACGTAATTGCACTCCCCGAGAGCCGGACGAGAAATCTCTTCTACTAAATGTCACCAAGAGGAGAAATACAATTCGTGGTGGGTCTGCGGCAGTGTTATTGCGAGCCCCATCATTTTTAACGTTTTCCTTAAGTCCCGGCTTCTGGAATTATGTGCTTAAGGAAAACAATAATTTCTACGCTATTTCCCAACCGTTCTGCCAGCGGAGAAAATCCTGGAAAGTTGAAGCCGCAGCAGCCAAAACCGCCGGGGAAACAAAACAAAAACAAGAAAAGGAAAAGCAGGAGCCGAGGCGAAAAAACGAATTTTTCTTTAACTTGGGGGGGGGAAACGGAATCGAAGCGGCCGCGGGAATTACCGGCCCGGGGGCGGGCGGCGGCGGCGGGGGCCACCGCGACCGCCGCCGGGGGGACCGCGCAGCCCCGCGCAGCCCCCGCCGCCGCCCCCGGCCCCGGCCGCGCCCGCGGAGCCCGGCCGCGCCCGCGGAGCCCGGCCGGCGGCGTGCCCTACCTTCCAGGCGCATCCCCACGGTGAGGCACTTCTGGAAGCGGCAGTAGGGGCAGCGCTTGCGCTGGGTCTTGTCGATCTTGCAGTTCTGGCTCTCGGTGCAGGTGTAGTGCTTGTTGTTCTGCACCGTCCGCTTGAAGAAGCCCTGCGGCGGCGGGCGGCGGCGATGCGGCGGGCACCGGCCCCGGCCCCGCGCCCCGCTTCCGACGGAGGCTCCCGCCGCCCCCCGCCGCGGCCGGGGCTCCCGTCCCGCCGCCGCGCGCGCGTCCGCCGCTAACGAAAACGGGCGAGCCGCGGCCCGCCGCCGGCCCCGCTGCCCCGGCCCCTGCAGAGCCCCCTCCCCGCTCCCCGCGCCGCCCCGGCCCCCTCTCCCCCGCGCGGCCCCGCTCCCCGCGCAGCCCCGGCCGCGATGCCCCGCTCCCCGCGGGGCGCCGGCCCCCGCACAGCCCCGGCCCCTCTCCCCCGCACAGCCCCGGCCCCTCTCCCCCGCACAGCCCCGGCCCCGCACGCCCCGGCCGGCCCCTACCTTGCAGCTCTCGCAGGTGAGCAGCCCGTAGTGGTACCCGGAGACCTTGTCCCCGCAGACCGGACAGAGCTCGTCCAGGTCCTCATCATAGGAATAGTCCATCCCCTCCGGCGGCCCTGCTGCGGGACAGGCCAGCGGCTCAGCGGGACGGGGCGGGCACGGGGACGGGGACGGGCACGGGGACGGGGACGGGGACGGGGACGGCGGCCCCCAGCCCCTGCGCTGGGTGCGGAGCGGGAGCGCGGCGCGGCGCAGACCGAGCGGCAGGTGCCGGAGCCGGAGCCCTTTATAGCGCCTGGAAGAGCATCTCCATGTTGGTGCGGGCGAGCGGCCACCCCCCCGGGGGCTGGGGAACCTCCTCTGGGGAGAGCGGGCGGCTCTCGGCGCCGGGGCCGCGGGGTGGGGCGGAGGGACTGCCAGCCGGGGGGCCGGGGGCGGCGGGGCCGGGGGGCGCGGGGCCGGGGGCGCGCTCTGCCCCACTGCCGGCCCCCGGCGGGGCAGGCCCCGGGGCCGGCGGCTCCCGGCAGCAGCCGCGGGCCGAGCGCGGGGGGCAGAAAGGGGGCTGGGGGCTCGGGGCAGGAGCAGCCCCCGAGGCAGCGCTGGGGGCGGCAGCTGCCGCCGCTGTGCCCGGGCCGGGGGAAGGCGCTCGGCCAGGCCTCGGCAGCGCCGGGCTCCGGCCCCGGGGACCCCGGGGGCAGGAGGGGCCCGGGGCGCCTCTCTGCAGGCAGGGGCCCGAGGCCCTCCCCGCTGCCCCGGGGCTGGTGGAGCTGCCCCACGGCACCCGTGGGGAGCAACGAGCCCCCCACCTCCCCGGGCATCCGGCCAGCGAGCGGCAGGACCAGCGTGGGAAGCAGGCGTCCCGGGGGCTGGAGCGCAGTTAAACCTCCCTGGGCAAGAGGAACACCCCGCAGCCGGCCCCCTCAGCGCAGAGCCCCCGGACCCCCGGGCCCTGCCAGGTCCAGCCCTGTCACCACGCGCCAGCGGGCCTGCCAGCCGGCCGGCTGCGGGGAGGCGCTCACAGAGCCCGGGAAGGCTGCGTTAGGAGCGCTGGGGCGTGCGGCACCTCCTGACACCTCCTCTGGGACCACTGATGTGCTGGTGATGGTTCGGACCTGGGGCCCAACCACCCTGCGTGGAGCAGCCACTGCCAAGGGTGTCCTGGTGCACCGGTCAGACAGCGGTTGTTCACCGCCGGTATTTAACTCATGGCTTCACATTCAGGGATTCTTAATGAAATGTTCCATGACGCCAGCAGACCGGCACAGGAGCACCCATGCTCCCGGCACGTCCTGCTCATCGGGACGCTCCCAGGCCAGCTGGCCACGCGCCGCGGCCCAGGCACTCGGCCACGGGGAACTTGGGGCTCTGGCTCTGAGCCAGGCGCTGCGGCTCAACCCGTCCCATCAGGGCTGACCCACTCAGTCAGGAGACCCTTCACGGCTGGTGCAGAGGCGCAGCCTGTCCCAGTGCGGGCAGGAGTCTGCTGCCTGCACGGCTCCCAGGCAGGGAGCTCTGATTCGAGGCGTTTTGACACCCAAGGGAGCTGCAAGGAGGGCAGTGGTAGAGGGGCCCCGAGGTTGTGGGCACCTGGAGCTCCTGCACGGCTGGGGGCTGTGCTGCCGGCAGCGCCCTGGGAAGGGGAGCCGCGGCCACTGGCCCCACATGGCTCATCCCGCGCGGCTCGCCCCACACGGCTAATCCCACACAGTTCATCCCGCATGGCTCATCCTGCACATCTCATCCTGCACAACCGATCCCTCACGGCTTGTCCCGCACGGCTCATCGCACACAGCTCATCCTGCCCAGTTCATCCCACCCGGCTCACCCCACATGCCTGCCACTGCCCAGGGCTGCGGCGGGTAGGAAGCAGTGCTGGCAGGGAGAGCAGCAAACAGGAAACGGGCTCTGCAGAGCATCGCTCCAGAGCCACCAGGAATTGAGCCCAGGCTAAGAATAGCAGCAGAGCAGCCCTCCGTGCAGGTCAGCCGCCGTTTGGCCGGGAAGGAGCTCTCCCACCACCGGCAGAGCCCCTCGGCCACGGCCCCCGCGCTTGCCGCGAGCTCCAAAGGGAGCTGCCGGGCAGCCACGGAGCAGGACCTGCCATCCAGGAAGAGGAGCCCAGGAGGAGCTGTGGGTTGGGAGAAGACCCGAGCAAACACTGCGGGGAAGAAAAGCAACACGGAGCTGAGGGCTGCAGCGCCCGCTGGTGCGGGGTGGGGAAGGGACATGGGCTCAGCCAGCCCTGGGCGCCGAGGGGTCCCGGCTGCCTCCCACGCCTGCTCCAGGGTGCGGGGGCTGCCTGCGCTCCCACGGGTAACACGCCGTGCTGGGGTGATCGGGGGCCCCCAGCCACCCCTGGCTGGGCTCCCAGAGCCCCTCGGCAGCTGGGTCTGTCATTTCTGGGCAGTAGCATGGCCGAGGGTCCAAGGCTACAGTGAGGCCTCGCCCTGCTGCCCGCAGTGAGCAGAACCTCCATCCCCACGCCCGCTGATGGGGACGGGACGGGAAGCAGAGGCCCACACACAGCTCCCGCTTCCTCGCCAAGCCCTGCCGTGTCCCCAGCTCCGGCCTCGGCCGGTGCTGTGCCGGGGAGTGGCAGCAGCGGGTGGGTGACGAGCGGGACAGGGGGACCGCGGTTCTCCCCGTGGCCACATACTCACCACGAGGCAGCTGCGCGCCCCACTGCGCGTGGGGCCGGCGTGACAGGAGAGCCTCGCTCACACCGCTGGCCAGGAGCTGCCGCCCGAGGGGCCTCCCTGGGGTGCTGGGCACCACTGCCCCGTCTGCAGCGGGCTGGGGGATTTATGGGACCCGTCTCCGCCGGGAAGGTGTCGGGGCTCTGGCTGCGCACACGCTCTCCCGGGCAGGACACCAGCCAATCTCCTCCCCATGGGGGCCAGGCTCAGCCGGGATGGACCCACTTCGGTGCCTTATTGGCTTCTGTGGCCACGTGACCGTGCTGAAAAACATCATAATTAAGCTACAAAACGCTGCCCATAAACTAGCATTAGAAAGTGACAGCGAAGATAAGTGGGACCCCCGCAGCAGATAACACACCAGGGGAGGGAGACCCCGCGGGGAGGTGGGGGGCACTGTCGGGTGGAGGCGAGGACGCCAGCACCCACGGCCACGCTGATTTACAGCCCTGGGCGGGAGCGAGGGGGCCATGGGCATGGGGCAGGACGCCTCCGGGAGGAGTGTGAGCCCATTGCACCCACCCAGTGCCAGGACCTGCAGCCGGGGCCTCCCTGGCCCCGAGGGGTCTCCTCTGCAGGGGAGGGTGGGAGGGGGCTCCTCCCTGCGTGGGGCCCTGTGCCCGGGGTCCCTGCGGGCTCGCAGCACCCATGGCCAGCAGCTCTGCGTGCGCCGAAATGGCACTGGAGGAAAGTGGGTCCCCCTGGGCCGGGGACGTGGCGGGGCAGCCAAGCCCCGGGCAGTGGAGGTGTGTTTGCCGCATGGGTTCTCCCACCTTCCATTGCCGGGTGCGATCCTGACCACGCTGGCCGCAGGGCTCAGATTTCCAACCGCCCTGCGAAAACATGAGGGCAGCAAGGGCAGGCACTGGGGGGGAGAGGCCACAAGCGACATCTCCCATCCCGCTGGAGCAGGGACTTGCTCCCGCAGCCGGCCTCACGCTCCGGCCATCCATCACCGTGGCGTCTCTCCGTGTGTTTGTGCACAGGGCCCCGCTCTTTGCCTTGTCCCACAGTGACGACAGCCCCGAGGACGGGCTGGCTGCCATGGCCCCGAGCCCCTGCGCTGGTGCTGGCACCCAGGGTGGCATGGTAGGACCCATAATCCCGAGCTCAGGGGTTGGGGAAGGGCTCCTCCCCGTCAGCATCGGCCAGGGTGCAGCCCCGACATGGCGCAACAGTGACAGCCCCGTGGCACACCCACGCCAAGCTGGGGGGAGCAGGGAGCTCCCTGGTGCTGCGGCCGCAGGGAGAGGAGCCGGAGTGGTGAGCTGCACAGCCCTACTTGTTTTTTCCTTGCTCTGCAGCTGAAGAGAGGAGAAAAACTAATGAAAACAGAGCTCTGGAAGAAGCTCCAGGCCCGGAGCAGCTTCCGCCCCGATCCCCAGCAATTATCAGCCGCATGCCAGATGTTCCGACGCGATGCCAATGTCAGAGAAAATAAATCTGTGGCAGGTTCAAGGTCCCTGCCGGGCCGGCACGCAGCGGCTCGCGGCTCAGCACCGCGCGAGGCGGGGACGGAGCTGCGGGGCGGCCACGGCCGCTTCCTCCCGCCAGGCATTGTTCCCCCGGGAAGCCCCGGCCTCACGCCGGCCGCTTGCTATTTTTGCAGCAAGGTGCTTTCAGGGGTAAATACGTCCCCACCGGCCTTGGGCACTTTCCTTTGCACGGGCCCTTGCCAAGGCCGTGGCCCAGCTTCTGCAGCGGGCGCGCGGCTCCAGGTCAGGGCCAGCGTACAGGCCACGGTGCAGCCTGGCAGGTCCCCTTTGGTGGCGGTGGGAAGGCGGATTTGGGAAGGAAGATTTGGGAAGGCGCGCTCCGGAGCAACCGCGCAGGGGCTGGGCAGAGCCGGCTCCTGGCAGGATGGGTGCGTGGGGCTCCGGTACCGGGGATACCCAGGCCCCTCTGCAGTGCGGGCGCCATCCGGGTGCCAGCACCAACGCCGGGGCCATTTGCAGCAGCACCGACCACTTGCCTGCGCTGCCGCTCCCTTCCCCGCCCCATGCTGGGCTTGTGCTGGGACTCGGGACCAGCGGTGCCCCCGGAGACCCTGGATACCCGGGCAGCGCGTGCCCAGGCAGGCAGGAGCAGCCAGCACACACAGAGCCCGCGCTGAAGGCTGTGCGCAGCCCCAGGGGTCCCTGGGGACAGGGGGGAGACGCAGACTGGGGTGACATTTCGGTGGCTACAGCACCCAGGAGGGAGGGACGGGGTGGCCCTGGGCTTCCAGTTGCACGGGTCCCTGGGGATGTGCTGGGGAAGGGACGGCTGCCCTTCAGGGCTGGGGATGGGCCCCAAAGTCACTGCCCTGCTGCAGCGTGGTCATGGCCAAGGGACCAGCACAGCCTCTGCTTCGCGCTCCCGGTGGGCCCAAGCGCTGGCATGTCCGTCACCAAAGCCCTGGCTTTTGGTCCAGCCACTGCCCTGCCCCGTCTCCTCCTGGCCGGGCTGTGGGGCCGGCACAGCCACGGCACAGCCAGAGCCTGCGGAGCCGCACCACCCGCCGTGGGCCGCAGCCGTGCTTTGGCTCCTTGCTGGTGCGTAGCCTTGATGTTCAGCAAAGCATATCTTCTTCTCGGATTTTATCGCCATCCACTCAGCTTATCGGCGGCAGGGCAGCCCTCCTGCCTGCGCCACGTTCCCGGAGCGTGCCTGCAGCAGGTGTGGTCAGCACTACTGTTTGCCAGAAATCACTGCCTGCATCGCCGGCTGCCCGCAGTCCCTGACTCCAGGGCCCGTGCCGATAAAGCGCACGCGGCGAGGACTTTGGCGATAGCGTTCCCGATGACATTACCTTGTCCCCCGCATTCTTCCGATGCCACGCACGCCTTCGCTCGGGGGCGCGGGCGGGCCCAGCGCATGGCGGCGTGCGCAGATGGTGTGCAGGCAGCGCCGGAAAGTGCTGGTGGTCTCCTCCCGGGGGGACTCATTGACATATCAGCCACATAGTTCTGCATAATTGGGACTTGGATGCAGCCTCTCTTTATGTTTCCTCTTGGCAGTTGCCAACAACATGAAGCACTCCTGGGTCAAAATGACAGCCTTTTGTTTACTATTCCTGCTTATGTGCCTCATTTTCTTCAAGGATAAGAGCTCTTTATAGGAATCTTTATTGTGATGAGGTTAGCAGAGAGAAAGATTTCTCTCCAGCTTTCTCTCTCTCTTTCACAGCTGATTAGCGGGGTCGGCCTGCGGGGACAGTGACGTGGAGCTCGAATCCAGCGCCCGCCTCGGGGTCCACCCAGCCGCGAGCCACGTCTGCTCCAGCACTGTCCTGCCCCGCCAGCCCCGCCACCGCACAGCCCCGTCGAGGGTGCCCAGGCCGCCCCGCGGCACGGCTCCCCTCCGGCTCGTGGGGGGCTGCAGGGTGGGGATGCCACCAGCCCGAGCAAAGGTACCAAGAAACCCAGCCGCCCCGGGAGCTTGAGCAGGGGCTTACCGGGAGCACACACCTCTCGATCATGCTGTTACCGTCCCGGCCGTGGTGGCCCATCCTTCGTCTGACCTCTGCAGTGATCAACCCTGTCAGAAATGCCGAGAGCCACTCTTGCACCTGCACTTGGCAAACCGAGACATGAAACTCGTGATGGTCCAATAAAAGGAGACCCACCAGTCTACTGCATATATGGGACTGGTTTCCAGGTTTGAACTCCAGAGGGACAGAGACTGGGCAAGAGATGAGGAGAGATGTGAGAGCAACTGGTGACAGGATGAGGAGAAGTTCAGGGAAGAGATGTGATCGGTGATGGACATCAATGGAAATCCTTCCCCAGCCCGGACCCAGCCCTGGAGGACACGCCACAGGACCATCCCAGCAGATCCTTCACCCATTGCTGGGCTGACACCATCACCGCCGGCATGGTGACCCAGCCTCACCTCGCAGCCCTGTCCCGGCCGGTGGCCGTGGGGTGACACTCCTGGCAACAGCAACTCTTTTCAAGAGGAAAGCAGCTTATCCTTGAAAGTTACTTTGCGAAGGTCAAGAGTGGGACTGTGACAGAGCAGCCTGACAAACGCATCTCCCAAAGTCCTTGGGCCCGATAATGTATGTCCCATGCAATGTTGACACTAGTGATCCACCAAAGATCAGGTTAACAAGTTTGACGTTAGTGACAGCGTGATTTGTTCAGCGCTGGCTCTGAATTCATAGAGCGACTGGCCTTCGGTGATAAACTATTGCACTCCGCGCACGAGGCTGTGGCAGTTGTCACCAGCCAGAGCACCGAGATGAAAAGGAAGCGGAGCTCTAATCAAAATACAGTGGTCAGTAGAGGTTGAGCTGAAAATTAAAATGTGCTGGTACTTTTCCCACTCCAGCCTTGCTTTCCAGGCAGCCCTTTGTGCCAGCGTGGGGCAAGGGGAGAGGCCGCCCCATCGCCTCTGTGCAGCTCCAGCAGCTTCTCTCGCTTGGTTTGAAGGTGAGGACAAACCCATCGCCCCACGTGCACAAAGCATCCTTTGCCACCTCCCAGGGAGCCCCGCCACTGCTGACCTTCAGGGCCCCCTTACGGGGAATAAATCCAGGGCGGCGCAGCGTCAAAGCTGCTCAAGCTGCACCGCGGAGGAGGAGAACCGCTGTAAATAAGAAAAATTAACACAATAGAGAGGGCAGGAGACGTGAGAGCGCTCGGCAGAGGAGCAGGACAGCGTGGCTCATACCGGGATTGAAGCGAGGATGCGATAAACCCTCTGGAAGGAGCAGGGAGGGGGCAGGCATGGTGCCGTGGAGGGGAGTGGGGACCTCGGGGGCTTGGGGGGAGACAGCCACCCTGCGGCGAGCAGCCTGGCAGGGACAGAGGCAGCGCAGCCGTCAGGTCCGTGGAGGTGCTGGGGGAGATGGAGCAGGTCTGGGGCCAGCATCAGTGGGGAGCAGCGCCCGGGGTGATGGGGACCCAGCCGGCTGCTCTCCCTCCGCATCGCCCCAGCAGCCCGGGTGCTGCTCCAGCCTCTGAGCCCTCCATGTCGAGCACATCTGGCTTCCTCATGGCCAGTTCCTGCCACATCAGGAAGAGGAGCAAAGCTTTCCCGGTGGGAAAGGAGGATCTTCTGCAGAAACACCTAGGGATGGGCTGCTGCAGTAATTCCCCCTCCTGAACTGGGTGTTCTCCTGTCTCTCCCCTCTGCTCACTGCCTGCTCCCGCGATGCCCTCGGGAAGGGAACGTGCAGGGACTGCGGGACAGCGTGAGGGTGTGATGCACGGCTGGAAGAAGTGTCTTCCCCAAAAGTGAGCTGTCCTGGTGCAAGCTCGGGACTAGACCTCAGGTGAGGCTGAACATGCTCAGTGCTGATTTATTGTCCGACACGTTTATTGCATCTGCTGTGAGGGATTACTGCAAGCACAATGCTCCAGCTCGGGGGAACGACCGCTTCGCCTGGCTGCAAATGACTGTCACGGGCCCAGGTCAGGGCAGAGCACTGCTCCACCAGGTCCTTGGCTTGGCCTGAGTTTTGGGACAGCTCTTCCAACCATCCCCTGCTCCCCAGACCAAAGCCCCTTTTTAGGTCTGAACAAGTGGATTGCTGTTGTCTCTGGAGAACAGACACCGGGGGAATTTCCTAAGCGCAAAAGCCCGTTGCAGGAGGACAGCCCTGCCCTCACAGGCAACGTTCATGGATTCATCTGCTCCATGCAGGACCCGAGTCTCTCCCGTAAGCACGGCCAGGAAGGACTGAGCTCTTCATCCACCTGCCCTGCCGAAGGAACCAGCCTTCCCCCAGTGGGACACGCACCCACCGAGGGGGCTGAGGGCAGAGACGTGGCAGCGCCGCTCCTCGGCCTCCCGAAGGGGATGGCAGAGCCGTGGGTTGGCTACCCCACAGCCGGGGGTCACAGTGAAGGGGCAAGTGATGGAAAGAAAACCCCCCAAAACTGGCCAGTGAAGGAAAGGAGACCCTCAGCCCGCACCCCTCTGCCCTGTGGCTGGGGACAGGCTCTGCCCCACACAAAAACTGCCTGCTACAATCCAGCAGCTCCGTGCTCAGACCCAGGAGCTCCATCAGTGACAAAATCCTTCAGCTCAGGAGAAATACGAGGAGGGCTGCATCCCTGTGTGCCAGGACGCCGACACTTAAATGCTATTCCTCTGCCATAGATTCTCCCATCATTAAAGTAAGTGGGGGGGAAAAATCCTAAATGCTCTTAAGCACAAGAGCTCCTAAACATTAAAAAGGAAGAATTTCCATTTTTATGAGTTTAGCAACACAGAAAGCGCTGGCAGCCCTGCAGGAGGGAGCAGCGGAGCACGGGGGCCGGCTGCTCACTTGGAGCTGCCTTTGTGGCAGCGCAGCGTCTCCCTGAGTGGGCCTTAATGTGCGCTAATAGGTACGGAAATGTAAATACGAAAAGCGCTTCTTAGTCTTTCAACACGCACCCACCTCAGCGACACGAGAGATCGTTAAATGATTTCTGCAGTTTCTCTCCAGAGCACGCTGGTCAAGGATTTCTGGTGTGTTTGCTTGTTTGGATTATTCCTCCTGCCTGAGGCAGCTGTCGTCGCATGGGTCTCCTCCGGCTGCTGCTGCAAACCCTCCTCCCGCTGCACCCGCGGCCACGGCTGCCCACCCGAACCACCGCACGTTCTGGCCATCCCACAGACAGGAACCCCCCGTGTGACAGCGGTGGCGTGGCCGTGCCACAGGTAACATGGTGTGCACCCCCGGCTGCAGCGGTGCAATGACCAAATGGAGAAACCCCCTCCTCCTGCCTTCTCCTCTCTTGGCCGGAGCAGGGGAAGGTGACCACTGCACACGTTGCACGGCAGGGTCTGGAAGACCGTGCAAACCTTCAGTGTCACATTGCTCCTGCTTGTGTCCCCCCCGAGGCGCAGGCCCCCCAGCCACCCTGCCCTTAGCAGAGGCCGCTGTCAGTCCACGCTGCCGGGTGCCCAGGGCAGGGCTTGTGCACCCGCCTGAGTCCCCGGGCACACCAATGGCACCAAGGCCTTCCCCAGACCCTCAAACGATTCCAGCCCCGGCTGCTCCACCGCAGGACGGCAGCACGCAGGGCATCACATCACCGCGCCTGCCGCCCGGACCAGCGCTGGGCTCCATCACCCTGATGACAGAGGGAGAGCTGCTGCTGAAGGGGGAAGGTGTGAGAAACAGTAGACGCCACCGGTGCAGAACAATTCACATTTATTAGTTCATACAGCTAACACTCGCTAAACATGCGTTCAACACTTATTGGTCACATTTCCACAGGTAGTCAAGTCACAGAGCAGAGCAGCGGAGCAGGGGCAGGTCAGGCTGACACGGACCCGTGCCGGTCCTGCCGCGCAAGGGGGACCGGCTGTGCCACGGCATGCCCGAGACGTGCCGGCAGAAACATTCATTTGGTCATAGCGTAGTGACGGAAAGGCAGCTCCCGCGAGGCGCAGCACAGTGCCCGCTCCTCCTCGGGCACTGCGGGGCGAGGGCGGCAGCAGCCAGACACGCTTTCCTGCCCCAACCCCGGCTCTGAGCGTACCAACGTTCACCGTGTGTCATGCCGAGGCAACATCCTGCTTCCCTGATTTATGCAAGGGATCGTGGGAAAAATGAAATGTTTTACTGGGAGACACCATCACCTGGAACATCAGCGGAAGGACCCCAAGACTGGGACCAACCCACCTTGGAAATGTCCCGCAAACCAGTGATGGGCTGATACAAGCACATGGCAGCACACCGGACCTGCTCCCTCCTTGAGCTGCCCAGCACGCTTCCACCCAGGACGTACGCGCGAGGGCTCTGTGAGCTCCCAGGCTACAAACGCAGCCTCTGCATCACCCCTGCACCAGGACAGAGCTGGAACCGGGCCCATGGCTTGATGGGCACCAACAAAAACCAAACTGGCAAGAGCCACGTCCTGCCCAGCGGCTGCAGGCAGGGGCCGCGCTCCACCGGGGGGGATGCCGGAGCTCAGCCCTTCCCAGTGGATCGCAGACCTCCGCCTCTCACCATGTGGGGACACGCAGCCGCAGGACACTGCCCATGCTGTGAACAGCAGCTCGGTGCAGTGGTGGCCGCGGTGGTCACTGCCATGGCACATGGGTGCTGGGCGAGAGCACGGCGTGCACAGCCCAACGCCTTCCCGGGGGTCCAGGTGGGACGCAAAGTCAAAACCCATCATCCGCAGGTTGGAATGCTGCGGCAGGAACAGGAACCCAGCCACAACCCACAGAAAGGGAAGCCAAACTCCGGCCATCACAGCCCCTGTTCCTCGCTGGCAGCGAACACTGGCAGTATTTTGTTTTTCACACAATCCCTTTGAGATGATAAACAGGATGTCACACGAGGTAGTTTTGTTATGGAAATTGAGTCAATAATGTTATCAACTATTACAAGACATTTTATAAATTGAAAGAAAACAATGAATCACAAAAGGCTTTGTTAAGGTTGATCGTCATCTGGTTTCAATTTCTGTTTCTTTTTGCCCTTGGGGGCATTTCTTCCACTGAACCGTGTTGCTTCTTTCATAGACTTGTTAGAGGTCAGCTGCACAGGAGCTCTTTTTAATTTTTTTTTTCCAAGGGGAAGATATTGCCTGGATGGGCCTCCCCAGCTTTTTAAGGGCTGGCTTAAACTCAGATTTGCAGATCCTGGCCAGTGAGACTGCCGGGAAGGTGGGTTTCAGCCCTGCAAACTGTTGCTGACGCTCGCTCAGTGCTGGCACTGCCGGCGGGGGCATCGGGCTGGTCTCCTAGCAGCTGCCACCGAACCACGTTCACATGTCAGAACCTTTCTCAAGCAGTCTGAATGGATCTACAACCTCACCCACCCGTGATGAGAAAGTTGTACTGACTGGAAATTAAAATGCTCTAATTCGTAAGCAACAACCTGAGCACAGAACACTGGGACTGGCTGCCAGGGCCTCTGCCACGTTGAGAAATTCCCGTTTTCCTCGGGCACTCAAACATATTTAACACCCAAGGCAGAAAGATGAGGTATTTGGCAAAACACTGTGAATGTGGAAATACAGACAAACTTCTCCCAGCCCTAGGAGCTGATGTCCCTTCAGCAAAAGCAGGAAGTTACCAAAACTGATGGTATTTTACACTTCACCATTTCCCCGCCCAACAGCGCTGGCGAGAAGGAGGGCTGGGCGCAGGGCAGAGGGGCTGCAGCCAGAGAGGAGGCAGGGCGCTCCGGGGCCGGCGGGTCCTCCCTGCAGCCCTGACCAGAGCCTCCTGCCTCTCCCAAAGCCCCTCGGCCCCCCACGCCGCCCCGGCCTCGGCCCCGCGAGCCCCGCGAGCCCCTCGGGCAGCGCGGCCCCCCAGCTGCCAGCTCGTGCAAGGGCAAAGCGAGCCGCAGCTCCCCTCGCCACCGCCTTGCAACAGCCCAAAGGGCAACGTGCATCTTCAGGATGCTTCTCCCATTAGACCGCATCTAATCCTTTAGTAGACAAACTTCCCACAAGCCAAACCAAAAGTTTTTCCCCCAGAATTTCCATATGGGGCTTTACTCAGCTTTCAATGGGTCCTCCAACAAGCCATGAAAGAAGCAACTGTTGCAACATCAAAACCAGGGTTTCTCTGGGTCACATTTTAAATACTTATCCCTGAGCTTCTGTGTATTGCAAACAACACACCATGAACCCAGAGAAACGCCACAGCTTGATACTGACATCCTATGTATTACCCTCGATTTACACATCATCTACAACTTAAAAATTAGCTTCATACTTAAACTAGTTCCCCAAGTTTCCCCCTTTCTCCTGCCCTTTATGTGGCAGGGATGATTGCCGCTTATTATCCTGAGAAATACAGAAATAACAACATTTTCACAGACACCAAGCTTCATAGCTTCAAATCAAAACCAAGAAAGAAGAAAGAATGAATGGTAAATAGCACATTCACAGGAGAATCTTTTTTTTTTTTTCATTTTTAAAAATGTACTAAAGATAAAAGAAATTCAAGTTTTTTTTAAAAAAGGTTGGTTTGAAGGACAAGACTTAAAATCCTTAACCTGAGGTGGCTGCGGTTCTGTGCAGAAGCCTGAAGAGCAAAGGGCAGGCAGATCCTACCGTGCGTGGCAGAGGGAGGGATGGGCAGCGAGAAGCACTCGATGCGAGCTCAAGCCTTTGCACGGGCAACTGTGGGGCAGGGGCACGGCCACCCAGGCCTCCCGCCGTGAGCGAGAGCAGCCCTGCCGAAACGCCGGAGCGCCCGGGAGCCCTGCTTGCTCTGCCAGCACCGCTCGCTCTCACAGGCTCGCTCGAATCAACACCACAGCGCTAGGAAAATGGGTGTTAGTGGGGCAGCAGCTCGCCAGCACAGGTTGCTCCGCAGCTGCCAATCCGACTGACCGCTTTGCACTGATCAACCTGAAAACACCACGTTCCCCCTTCGGTCTTTGCATGACAGGGGATGGCAAAAGCTCAGGATTGAAGAATTACAGAAAAATCCAGAGCTGCACCCTGATGACCCAAAGCACGCAGTGCCTCTGCACAGCGCCGCGGGCTAGCAGGCATGAGATGAGAGAGACGAACGCCCCTGGCATTATTAACAATTAGAAAGTAGCTAATGCGTATGCAAAACGGCTGGAGAGTTAGCTCCTGCTGCATCAATTCTGCCACGCCCAGAGCCCACCAGTTTCGAGGTACCCGGTGTCTCTGAGCATCCTGGTCGTCCCTCCACGCCCAGCCCTCCCGAGAGGCCGGGCATGCTGAGGACAAGGACTCGCTACTGACACACACAGTGGGGTCAAGGCTCAGCTCACGGGACAGAAGCCTGACCCAAAGGCAGGCAGCGGAACAAAACCCAGTCACCTTCCAAAAGCTTTTGTCCAGGTCCCGGGGCCTTGCCACTCCAGCTGGGACTCAGCCCCATCAGCTGGCAGCAGCAATTCCTGCTCAGTTCTCTGCGCTGGGCGATGAGCATCAAGCTGTAAAACAGCAACCAGGATACCTCGGCAGAGTCCCCCTGAATGTGTGAGCCTGAGCGCTTCAAATTTATGTCCCAAATCTCTGTTCAGATTAAAAGTAACTCTTCAGCTTTCCATCTGCACAAATGCTATGAAGGAGAGGAGGGGGTCAGTCAGCCAATTTATCTTTCAAATCGGGGATAAAAATTGACTTGTCATGGCAGAAAATTCTACCAAAGACTATTATTGTTGATTGATTCCTCTGTGACAGAAGGTCAGATAAGCAAGAGCAGATAGATACCAAAGATAATGAACTTCCCCCTACTAGCATTAAGCACAAATAAAATATGAGCCCCTGTAAACCGCATGTTACGTGAAGAATGGAACAAAAATTCCAACCTTTCCAGGGTGTCCTTCAAACCAAATTCACAAATACATCTAGTGACTGACCTAACGTCTCTACGTCTCTAGCTACATTCCTACCTTCTCATAATACCTGAGTTTGCAATGCAACACATTCACTTTACCCTGTTTAAAAAATACAAGTCATTAGAGGACTTGGTGCAGAAGATATTAAGAATGAACTGTCCGGTGAGCTAGATTTCTGGTTCGGTGTATTAGCTTCTTCCTTACTTGTCAGTTTAGTAAGGCTTTTCTAATCCCTACAATAAATGGGTTATTTGGTAACGGATACTGCCGCCAATCAACCCTTGCAAAATTTGCTTTATACAACAGAAAGTAGAACATTCTTGTCCATTCATCATCATAAATGAATTTAGGGTTTTTGTTGTTGTTGGTACAGCATTAGTCTTGGAAGTCTATTTTGGATAAACACAGAATACCTAATAGATGATTTTTGTTGGGTATTTGGCAATAAGATGACCACTTTTATGCACACTAATTAAAACAAACTCTTATTCATCAACAGATTATAATAATTCAGTAACGGTAGAATAAAATTACTCCTATGCAATTTTAACAATCCCTTGAGTGTATATAACAGCAAGCCAGAAGATAACCCGTAATAAAAAGATCATATCAAGCTATCTGGAAATTAAACTTAAAAGCTGAGAAATACTTTCTAACTTACAAACAGATACACTAAAATCTTCCCATTTACACTTGAGGTATAGGCTGTATGCAGAAGGCTTTCCTGAGAAATACGCGCTTGTCTCATTTTACAGTCAGAAAGTAAATGAGATTTACGGAACCACCTTTGGATTGTGAAGCTCTATCAAGCTGAACTGCTGCTGGGCCCAGCAGCCGTTACCCGTAACATCCTATTTAAATAATGGAAAATGAGCAGCTAGTGGACTTTCAGAAAAGGGAAACCATCAAGCTGGAAGACGCCCAAGCGGGATCGCAAAGAAGGCGATGCCGCCGTGGGTCTGCGGCCAGCCGGCAGCGGGTCTCCGAGGAGAGGTCTGACCGCAGCGGTCAGCCCCCGGCACACGGCACAGCTGCTGACTAACCCAGAGGTGTGCCAAGCCAGGGGGTCACAGCGTCTCTTGGGCTGCAACTGCGGGAGCACCCGCTGGGTGCAGGGGAAGGAAAGACGACTTTGGC
This sequence comes from Gavia stellata, assembly GCF_030936135.1. Classification (NCBI taxonomy): domain Eukaryota; kingdom Metazoa; phylum Chordata; class Aves; order Gaviiformes; family Gaviidae; genus Gavia; species Gavia stellata. The sequence goes on from NC_082617.1 coordinate 12,547,532, forward strand.
GAATGAGATTTTTCTCCTGTCCACCATCACATTCATTTTGATCTCACAGCAGCTTCAGTACCTCTGAGCAGCACTCGCTTTGTGCCACACGGCTGTCATCAGGACAAGACAAAAAGGTAGCAACCACTTCCCCCTACCCTGAAGGAACAGAAGTTGTTTCCCAAAATATTTTTAAAATAGCACTCAAAAATTTGTTGATGAACCCTCTTGCTACATAAACATCAGATTCATATCTAAGGGCACAGGGAAGGAAATCCAGCCAGGGCAATGCGGCTGCCTAGGAGAGTGACTGAGTCTTCGAAAGTTAATTCTTAATGAAGGAGATGAGAACAAGAGCATCTCATCCAACCCCACCACCACCACCACGAGCAGAAAGCCATGAGGTTACCCACGAGAATACCCAGCTTTAGATGAGCGCCCATACTTAGCAATTACTCAAACAGCTAACCAGTTGTCATTAAACCAGTTCTCTATGCAGTGGTGTGGTGTGGAGGTTGTGAGATGGAAAATCCAAGCCTTGCAACACCTAGGACAAAACAGTTTACCAAGTACTGCATTAATACCTTTTTTTCCTGGTCAGAAGGGATTCCACAAGCAGCAGAACAGTCCCGGCAGGATACAACTACAAATCATGCATTCCCCGAGTCCAGCAGAGAAAGCCATGCCAGAGGACACTGGAGTCCCCTATCCCTATTACACAGGTCACATTTAACCACAGGGTACATTAACTGTTCCCAGAAACGGGCTGCTTGGGATTGCTGCAATGCAGAAGCCTCCTTGGCGGTCAGATACCACCTTAGAGGAATACACTAAAAGGGGCAATCCTGCCTCTTTAAGTAGGTTCTTCCTGCTTCTGTGAACCTAAAATGGATGTTCAGGAAATGATGAGCAATTACTTGCAGTTCTCTAGTGACAAGGGTACCTCTGTGTAAGGCCAGGAGCCTGCTACAAACTGCAGCAACCCAATTTCAGTCGAATGGAAATGTGTGCAGCAATAGCGAGAGGCCGGCTGGCCCGGCTGGGGTTGGGGGCAGAGCCCACTCCGGCAGCTCCCAGGAGGGGACGGGGGCAGCGAGTCCCTCACAGCTCGGGAACGCTATGACCCCGCTGGGACAGGGTTCAGGGGAACCACTGGAGCTACCACCTGCATCTGAAAACTGCCAGTGAAAAGAAACCAGCTGGCTAGACAGACTCTTCCTTCTTCTCCACTCCCTGCCTTTTTTTAATTATTGTTATATTTAAAGAAGAAAAGCTTGGCACTTCTCTAACACCCACTTCTCCAAAATCGTCCATTTGGGATACTAACAGCTCTGTCAATGCAGTGAGGTCGTTTGCTCTCTACGACAAACGCTTTTGGATACAAATCATGGAAAGAGCAGTGCGTGAACAGCATCTTCTCCTTGAGGTAGTCTTAGTCATCTCAGTCCCCAGCCCCCCAAATACAAAAGAACTAACCCTAACAAACACTGTAACATTAAACATCTTCACATTCTGTAAACCGCTGGAGAATGCATCTGCTGCATTCATACAGAACCATGTGCATCGTGTTGAAGATCATACATTCAACTCTGTCGTGAAATAAATATATAGGAAAAAGAGTAAAAAAACAAAAACAAACAAAAAAGATTCTTGCTACAATGGCAGGGACGCCCAATGCCCCGTCTCCTGCCTGGATCGCGTTTGCCCCTCTCCCGGGGTGAGCCCGCTCCCTGCCTGAGGCACAGCGTAAGGCACCGGCCGGGGCGAGCTGGGCTCACTCTTTGCTCACGCTCGTCTTGCAGGAATGTAGAACGGCCTTAAAAAGGAGAGGCAGCTGCTCCAGGGGGACATTCACCATTTTTCCTGGTAAGAAAAAAACCCAGAATTAGCAGCCACTCCTGAATCAGATTTCAGAGACACCTAAGCCAGCAACGCTGGAGATGGTTTTACCTTGAACCTCTCAGAGAAACAGTTAATCATCCTAGTGCTACATTAGACATTTGATATTCATTTGGACACAACAGGATTTATTATTTACTGAATCAAAAGCTAAATAAATGGGTGAAGTCAGATCAAAATGATTTCTCCACAATGGAGCAGTATTTATAGAAACTGGGAAAGACTAAATCCCGTCTCTCCTCAAACTCCCTTGTTGATCTCAATGGGTAAATTACGAGAGCTACTCTGCGATTATTATCTAGTTCGTTACAGCGGAGTAGGATGAAGCATACGGAGCCTTGACACGGGGAGGCAAGTATCTCCCTTTGCCATAACATTCAGGAACAAACAATGTTTTAGTAACACCAGACCTTGTAGATCTAATTAGTGACACAACTGCATCTGAAAGTTCACCTGCGGCTTCCAGAGGTCCAGATGAGCTGAAACCTGGGGGTTACACTGCAGGTCTGCCCGCCGCGCTGCTTATCATCTGCTCTTTAATTAAGCAGCATTTCAGGGATCTCTCTATTTCTTACGAGATAACTACTCAAACCAGGATTACACCCTTTTGAGACAAAACGCCTCCGAGTTGGGACTGAAAGGAAGAAAATAAAAGGACAACCTGACCAAAGTACTTAAAGGGTGGCAGGTCCAAGCAAGGCATGCCTTCTTGGAGCAGGACGTAACGCCGCATCCGCCAGCGTCACAAGGACAGCTTGCGAAGAGCCAGTCTGGCTGGGTGAGCTAGGGGTGACGGGAGATCAGCTTAAAGGTGGGGGAGAAGCTTCGATAGAAAAAGGTCCCACACAAACATCCTCCACCAAAGCTGACAAGAATTTCACTGTTATAAATTAATTTTCTTTTAAAAGCAAATTTCATAACTTGCACATGATCCCAGCGGGAGAAGAGCTCAAAAAGTTACCTGCAATATATCGTATCTCTGGCAAACACATCATTAAATCCGGAAAACGGTTTGGCTGGTGTGGGTATTTGTACTCCGTGAAGTCCTGGCAAACATACCAGTACCGCTTATTCAGCTGCTCCAGTTGGGACGCATTAGTCAGACCCCTGATGTCTGAAAGCGAATACAATTAGAGTAATGAAATCCTGACGAAAACATCCCAGAAGAGCAGCAGCCTCGCACTTACTGCTACTTCTCCAGGAAAGACAGACTGACTGCTAAAACTCTAAGCTGGGTCCCTGCTTTGGAGAATGGCTTCCAGTGCCCGGTTAGACAAATACTAAAATTCCCGTCTCCCCTCCTGGCGTGCCTGCATTGTGGATGTGTCTGTACATGCGTGTCTGGGTAGGGGACTTCCTTCCACGGAAGACCAGGATGAGAACAGCTAATGTCCTAAGCTGCTCATCTACAGAGCTCAATGAACGCTCTTGGAGAGAGCAGCTCCAGCAACCTTAAACCCCCGCCTGCCTGGTGTAAAGCAGCTGTGTGTCAAGGTTTAGTCCTCACAGCGGATTCAGCGTAATACTTCCTCAGACAGAAACATGTTGATTTTAGCTATATCATCTTGGCTGAGGAAAGCGCTCAACTCTATAATTCAAGGTATCATCATATTTCTCCCCATCTGCTTATGAATTATGTCATATGAGCTTTATAAACTTGTCAACTTCTTATTTTTAAATTTAGCTTTGCCCATGTCGGGCAACGCACACAAAGGAAAAATGGACGTTCCCAAGCTATCAAACTGGCAGGAAGGCACACTGCCACCGTTCAGCGTGATCAACGGCATCGGCACGCTGCTGGGGGTCCTGGGAAGGATCCAGCGCGGTGGAGCAAGGAAGCTGCGGAGCCTCGGTGCAGGCTCTGTACTGTAAGACCATCTGACGGAAGAGGCATTTATCTACTGCCCAAAAGCTGACTTTTAAAAATAATTCTCAGGTATTTCACATAAAAAATTGCAAACTTCAACTAAAAATAAAAGAAGACAGGAAGTTAATGAAAATACATTTTGGAAAACAATGGAGACAGCTCGAGAAGTGCATTATCCAGTGTCAGGAAACTGCCCAGGGAAGCAAACCGGAACCTCAGCCCGGCACAGAGTGAAGCGTCAGCATTATCTCCCGCTGGAAATGAGTGGGGGAGGAGAGAGCCCGCAGCACATTTTTACAGACTGCAACTATCTTTCACAGTACAAAAGACTTTGGGGACATTTATTTCCAAAATTACAGCAGAACACCATCCACTAAGCATTCACCGCTCAACAGCTGGCTTCATTTACAACGTGAAGAAATGTTCTGCGAGACCTCACAGACGCAGGGCCACAACGAACGACCAGGAAAGGGGATCCACAGGCAGTGGATTGAGACAACGTACAAGAGCAGAGACAGGGACAAGCACTACTGAGGAACAAAATAGATCTGTTCCAAACTATTCCAGCCCACTACGTTGTGAGGAAACAACCAGGATCTTCTCACATGTTAAAGAATGACTCTGCATGGATTTTGCAATGTCTAGGGTCTTGCAGCAGCCTGGACTGGCAGCTTTAACGGGCTGGTTAATCAACCGGAGGATTCAGTCCCTTCTCAGGCAGAATTCATTGCCTGCAGATAAATACTTCATTCATGATTACTTTTCACTTTAAAGAGCTAGTATGAGATCTAGAATCTAAATAGTAGGAAGCCAACTAGGTGACCTAAGTATATAGCCTGAAGGTAAATATTTTAAAGAGTCAGAAAAGCTCTAAAAAAGGGAGGATTGGTTCTACAAATTCACCCCTTAAAGCAGAAGAATGAACAAATACATTTTCTAGTCGGGAATCTTTGAAAGGTTGTTATGCAAATAGTCAATGCCTACTTCAGAAAAAAAAATTTGTGCAAATTAACTGGTTTTAAAGTGTCATTTAGTTAATTGCCTAAACAGTTACCTAAAGCAATAATACTTTTAGATGACACATCTTTGCCTGATGAAAAGTTCGTTAGCAGCTGGTAAGTCAGCACTTACCCAAACCTCATCCAGAAAGGTTTCACTGATGACTCTGCTCTGTTCTAATTCTGGTATCAGTGCCGTTGGTACACATGCAAAATGACACACTTACTGTCCTTGGTGTCTATATTTAAAGGCAATAAAACCTGGCTAAGCAAATTAATTCATTCACTTCCAGGATTTCTTCATGTGGGTACATAAGTATTCCCCTCTGCACGGTGTTTGGTCCGCGCAATGGCAAACACGTGCAGGGAGGTTTCACAGCTTGAGTCTCTTTGGGGGTCTCGGACCCCTTCCTCCCATTCCTCAGCTGGGAAGCAAAGACTGCTCAGACCATTTCAGAGAACTTCTCCAGTGGGACCAATACCTTCTCTTCGGTGACTCACCTTGATTTAGGAAGTTAATGGCTTTCATACACGCGTACTCCTCATTGCTGACCTTCAACTGGTTAAATTTGCGAAAGAGGTAGATCAACCGCTCCATCACCTCCATCCCCTCTTCACTGAATCTGGAGGATAGAGATCACACATCAACATATACAGGGGACAGTCTGTACAATAAAGGCAAGAAGCTTATTAAAATAACTTTAGAGATTTTAAGGTCTTGCAAGAGGATAAAAAAAAAATTGTCATCAAAACTGCTTGAAGTCTGCTGGCACCATTAAATTAAAGTAGAAGTAAGAAGGAAAATGCTTCAGTTACAAACTTGATTGTTACAGGTATTTTAGCAAAAAAAAAAAATCTCCTGGTGATTCAGTTCATTGCCAGCCTGCTCTGACAGAGGAAAAGATATGATGGAGCCAGGAATATGCAAAAACTTCTTGCATGCTTGTAGGGACACTGCTTTGCCTCTCTACACTTGTATTTCCCCAGATTTCAATGAGGAATATGCCTTCACACTTCACTGGGCTAATGCAGGGTTTAACTTAGCAGTTTGGGGAATGAGATAAGATTTCATAGACGTGTCAAGTGATACTTGTCTTGTAGGACATGAAAATATCCTGCAAAACAACCGTTGTCCTGCCAGATGCAAGGGTCAGTAGGTATTCCCCGTCTGCCTGGTGTTGCACTGCCTCTATCCACAGCAGAAAGCAGCTCACACCTCGTTATACAGCACTGCGCCTTACTCCTGATGGATACTTTCGCAGGATAAAAGCACCTCTAGCAATCCATGGAGTGCCTTCCCTCTGTTGAGAAAACGAGCCGCCCCCAGCAGCCCTTCACGCATTCTCTCCCCTCACTGCCTGGCACCTTTCTTTAATTTGTGCTTGCCACCACTTGCAGCAGCCCAACGTATCCTGCACTGGCCACCGGCAGAAATGCCGACGCATCCTTGGGGGCCCGGAGGTGTCCCCAACAGCTGGACAGCACCCCGCACCCCACCCTGAGAGATCTGGGATTGGTGCTGCTTTACAGCACATTACAGAGGAACGCTGGCTCTCTGCAACAAACACACCCCACCTGACACCCAAGTTGTTGGTTTTTTCAACAAACCCCTCCATTCTACAAAGCCGATCAATTAATTTTCCCTGTTGCCTATAGAATCAGTGCAATCCCCAAGGCTTTGGCTCTGCACAGCACATTTCGGCGTGCCAGCTGAACAGAGCAGCACCCAAGCAGGGCTGCTCCGGTGGTACAGGACTGCAGGAACACGGACCCCAGGCCCTGCTGCACAGAAACTCCCAGAGCAAAGTCCATTTCCAACAGCAAAAGTGCCTACAATTTCTCGTATCTGTAGCATGCCGTTGGAAATAGCCTTGTTTTAAACACTGAAGAATTACACTGACCCATGTACAACAGTGGCACACACTTCGTTTATCTGACAGACAGGTGAGGAAGCTCACCTCCCAAAAATTCCCAGGAGTGACTCACAGAGATCCTGTACTTCCACTTGCCTGTTTGTTACGGTTTGTTTATTTCCTTGGCTGAGAGCTTCTGGGGTGAGACGTACTGCAGGAAGGCTGGGATCCTCCTCACAAATACAAATATGCATAAAACCACAAATAGCCAATGTTAAAGGGAGTGAAACTTCAGGCTATGGTCTAAGGTTGAATCGTGCAGCCTAAGGAACGCATGCCATTTCCTTCTAAACTTTCCCCCTCAAACAGGACGTGCAGGATTCACTGCATCTAATAAACGCATGTCAAGATCCAACCAGAAAAGCACTGCTGCTGCCTGTGTGGACTGTCAGGGATCCTCCGCTGGGATCTGGATCCACCACCTACACCCGCCCTGGGGTATCTCACCAGGTACGGCCACACTCATTTCTGAATCTGTGCTGTTTGGTGAAAACCAGCTGCGCATTTCTCCGGAGCATCCACGCTATGCCAAGGGAAGCCAGTGACACAGACGGGTGGGAGAGGGCATGCCGATGCACAAGGAATGTAAATCTCCCCAAAATCTCCTGGAAAATTGCCTGATGGAGATTTTGCGGGTGCAGAACGAGGTCCTCCTGCAGAATGGGGTGCCGGGCTTCTTCTTCAGGAGCAACGCCCCACGTGTGCACCATGTAAAAGCCATGGCCTAAGCAACAGGCAGAAGCAGAGCTGGAGGGCGCGGAGGGCTGCCGGTGCCCACAGGCACGCTCTGGGACCATCCCACGTGTGCCAACAGCCAGAATGGCCTCTCGGGAACACATCTCACAGCAATACCCCCAGTTTCAAAGAAACCACATATTGCAAAAATGCTCAGAAGTGGGACAGAAGTGTTTAGAGAAGCTTCAGCTGCGCTCTGGCATTGTACAACACAAAGAATAAGAGCACAGCCAGAAAGCCATCTTTGAATAGAACAAAAATAGAACCTTTTTCACTGAATAATACCTTATTTTGGCATGTATGTTTGTTTACTTCAAAGTTATTTGTAAAATGCATGGTGGAGTTCAACCTCAGAGAAGTGAAAACAAGCTATCTGAACTCCAGGTCACGTCTTCAAGAAAGTAATATTGTAAGTGATGAAAGCCTCGTCGGCTAATCTAAAGTTGTACAAGTTTTCTTGCTCTCAAGTTGACATTAAAAATCTTGCAGGTGCAAGATTGCAAAGCTCAAGAAGTTAATGAGCACAAAGACCACTCAGTCGTCTGTTGGGTTTAATTGTTTTTAGAGCATGCACATTTTTACCAGCCACTCATCACTTCATAAATCCAGGAGAGCTCTTCTCTCATTCCTGCAGTTGAACTGTCTTACTTTTCTGTGCATACTTTCCTCCCCCTTTCAAACAAAGCCGTTCTGTTTTTCACAGCCCTATTTCTTCTCGAGGACTGACTCCTCCACACACTTTTCCTCGCAGTTTACACCAGGCAAGTTTCTGGCCGGGAGTTATCAGGATCAGCTGGGGAGACGGGGGAAGGGAAGCGCTATCAGGAGTGCTGGGGGAGGTCAGGAATCTATTCATTTCATATTCACCTCCAGAAAAACAGCACAATAAAAGAAAACATTTGATCTAGCAGGCAAACAGAACGTTTAGCCAGTTGTTAGAAGTGATTAAAACACAGGGGCTGGGGAGCTCATCCTATGCCTTCATTTGTCACCTACTTAAGTATTAGCATTGCTCCCATCATTTGGCTCAGTAAGAACAGAAATTATCCCCAGAGTGCCTGACTATCACAGCTTGGCAAGATTTCTTCAACAGGCTGTGAGATTTAACGAACTCGGTTTGCAATCACTACTGACCAACACCAGAGGAAACAGGGGCTCTTCGAGGAAACCCACAAGTCGGACACCTCTTCATAACAGCCCTTGCAAATCTGAAGGGACCAGCTTTTCCATGAGTGCATCGGACAGGGAGACCGATATCCACAAACTACCCCACTGCCGCCTGCAGTCAAGCTATGGCTGAACTACCACAAAGACAACCGGGAGGGAGCCATGCAGCTTGAGACCCCTCATCTGTGCAACTTCTCACTAAATAGCTTTTTTGGTGTGCATTTTCCCATGTCACTAATGACAATTAATGATACTTGAAAAGCTACATCAGAAGAAGAGACTACAGAAACATTCCGCTCCCAAGAACACCTATTTTCATCCATGTGCACAGATCTTCTCTGAAGAACTTTCGAGGCGACCAGCTCTGAATTGCGGGTTTCTGAAGGGCGAGGATTCCTCCTTTGTCTTGTCTTCTTACCTCTCGCTCGTATTTATCGCAAACCCAAAATGAAACAAACACTTCTCTTTTGAGGCTCTGGCCAGGACAGCAGGCACAAAAGGACAGCTGAATGCAGGAACAAGTGTTATTGTGGTTTTCTATGACCCTTACTGTTCCTTGCAGGAGCAGCACCAGATGCGCGATGAATGGCCGGGCAGAACAGCGCCGCGGAGGAACCTGCCCCAGGAAATGAGACACCTGGGTCCAGCTCTCGGCTCCTCCACTCCTCTGCCGTGGTCATCAGCCAGCCAGCCCCTCCGGTTGTCAAAACAGACGCACAAAAGAACTCCAAAGAACCGTTAGATACTGTGATGGCTGAGGACTGCAGCAGTATTTTAAATCTCTGCTCATCAGACACTTAGATCCCCTGGTGACTCCTGCAAAATCGCCAAGCCTAACAAGGGCAGAGCGCAAACGGGGCAGATGTAAAAGGGAGGGTGGGCAGCAGTTTCTGTAAATCCTACCCACTCTGCCATAATATTGTGAGATTGTGAGTCTACTACGAAAAGGAGGATCTGTCTGGCACCAAGACTACGAAACAGAACACCCAAACCAAAACACAACACCCTGACCAAAATGATAAATGAAAGGCAGGTTCCTCAGAGCATCAGATAGCACGTACTGTGGAAAAAACAAGAGCTAAGTTGCAACATCTTTAAATTTATGTAACCAAAACAATGAAATAGCAATTAATAATGAATACTTTGATAATACAGACAACCAGCTTTGTGAACAACCTTTCCACTGGCCCAAAGGATTTTTAAATAAGACCTTCCGTTCTGTATCTCAGGGTTACCCAAACTGTTGGTTAGTTTTACTCTCCCCATAAAAAAGGTGGTTTGCAGGGCTGTGCTGGAGGATGACAGCATTGCTACGGGAACTTCAAAAAGCACCATACAGCACTATGCACCTTGCCCTGCAGAAGGAAGTTTTGATTCAACCCTGACTAACTGTGGTGTACTTTCTAAGCCTGGAACAACCTTTCCCTAAAAAACAGAAAAGGAAAACAGCAGCAGGTGAGGTGACCTGTCCCAGGAGAAGTGGTTAGTTGGTCACAGGGCACCCAACTGCCATCCTCCCAACAGCTCCTCCATCCCTAGACCTTGCTCCCTTACCCACGGGCTCAGCCCGATGTCTCACCTGTGCAGCTCGTCGTCAGAGGGAGAGTACTTGGAGGTGACGTCTGCAAGGTCACCAAAGATCTGCTTGCTGTAAACAGTCAGCGAGGAGAGCAGGATCAGCTCCTGCCACGTAGAGCTGAGCAGGCAGGTATAGTCCTTGATGGAGAGTTCGCAGAAGAACGGCAGCTTCTTGATCCAAGCAATCTGCCGGAAAAGCAGTTCATCCGCCAGACGACACAACAACGCGAACAGCTCTGCCTGAGTCACTTTATACCTGCAGGCACAGTTAATATGAAGGCATAAAAACAATTAACAACACTGAATGACGCCATCCAACGAGGCACTTGAAAAGCAAGGCAAATGCCGCAGGAATTCATGTTCAAGTGCCCAAAGTGCCGGTGCCGAGTGTCACCTGGCGGCAGGAGCTGCGACGGCCAGCACCCAGCCTGCCGGGCCCGGGGCTGCGAGGGCAGCCCCCCCGACCGCTGGGGTCACCCACCCAGCCAGCACCCAGCCTGCCGGCCACGGGGCGGCTCGGCCTCAGAGACAGCCCTGCAGCTCTCACCCATGGACGGACTACCAAGCTTTTTTCCACCTGTGTGTATTTTTCCAGCTACCGTGCTTATTAACTTTTGTACAGTTAATGCAATCTCAGGGCTGAAACCCATAAAACCCGCTCCTGCGCAGGCTCAGCCTGGCCACACAGCCTGAAACTCCACGCAAGGTCCGTGCATGCCAGCTCCAGCCGCAGGCAAGGGCACAGGCCACCCACGGGACATGGTCTGGTTTGCTGCTTGCACTACAGCTGCATCTTCTCCCAGGGGACATGCCCCCCATGCCGATCGGGCCATGAACGCAGGCACCCAGCCGCCCCCCTCGTCATCAGCAGCCTCTGCTGCACAAGCTGCAGCCGTGTGTGCAGACCCAAACAACAGCCAGGAACATGCAGCTCTGGGCAGCCTCTTGCACCACACAGTGCACACTCACCCGTCCTCAATGAGCATCGGCGTGCCGAGCGGCTCCAGGTCCTCCGCTGACACTAACTGATTGATAAGACTGTGCGACTGGGGGTCCAGGCTGCGCGTTTGGGGGGGCATCAGAGCCGAGTGCGCAGAATAGCTAAAAAGGTGCGGGAGGTACTGATAGTGCGTGGACACCGGCGTCCCGATATACTGATCCCTGAGTGCAGCGAATCCATTCAGCTCCACGGACCTACTGGAAGAGGAAAAGCTTTTTAATATACCCCCAAAATTCCACCTGATTCATTAAAACGTTGCATCCAGCTCCATCAGAAACATTAATAAAAACATGGAGGAAAAAAACCGAATGCAAAATACCTTTGTGTTTAAACCCTACCCTGGAAATAACTGAGAGTCTGCAGACCAGACGCCTTACGCTTGCCTCATGTTGAGCCGGGCTCGGCGCTAGTTCCGCTTAATGGAGATCTGGGAACTGCTGCTGAGCAGCCATTTGGAGAGTAAAACAGAAACTCAACTGTATGAAGCATTTCCACTCCGGCTTCCTTAAAGGGCCAGAACTTAGGACTGTAAATTAAGAATTTACACAGCTAGTGAACACGAATATCACCTAGCTTAAGATGCAACTGAAAGCAAACAGAATGCAAGTCTGAGATTCTTGCCGTGCTTACAATCAAACGCTGCGCTAACAGTAACTGATGTTAATATAACACCGTCAATTAGTAACCTAAATGGAGTCATTTATTTTCAAAATCTGAATACAGTGGAGAAAAAACAGCTTATACAGAATGAACAGTGAGAAGTAATCAAGTTCCCACGATCTGCAGAAAAATGTATCAATACAAACTAAGAGATCTATTTTAAATATAATTTTAACTCAGTGTTGTCTTCTTTTTCACTTGCTCATGAGTGTTTCACCTCCCAGTTCAATTCTTTTCAATCCAGTGCTGTCTTTCTCAAAATGCAATTAGAGATGTAAGAATCTACAGTACGCTCAGTTTACACAAAGATGCACTCATGGTGTATTTTTCCTACATTGACCCAAAGTATCACTCGGGGAAAGACGGCCAAGACTACTGTAATACGAAATTCTTCCAGGGGTCATTCCCACCTTGAAGATGGAGTAGAAACGGGTGAAGGCTGGTTGCTCTCAGAAACTCCATTTCCAGGGGAACTATGGTCACTGTCTCCATTGTTGCTCCATGACATGTTTGCCTCTCCCTCAAATTCTTGCCCAGACATAATTCTCTCAATCTCTTCTTCTGATATCTGTCAAATACAGGACCATTGTCGTTACTTCAGCTCAGAACAGAAACAAGGCAGAGGCTCTGTACACGAACACCTTGACCGTACAGACACATCCGACAGAGCTGAAACCACCCTGCAACAGGAGAAACACTTCGCTGTTCCTGCAGATATCACATCTTTCCTTTACATTTAACAAAGTTCATGAAAAATTCTATTTACAGCTAATCGTGGTGACCTCCAGTGCCTGCAGTACAACTCAAGTGACTATAACACAGTAGACAGGAATGGACACATGGAAAGATGATGTCAAATACACACAGCAACGAGCCATAAATCAGCCGCTGTCACACAGTGAAAAACCTGGGAGTAATTGAGGCCAGTTCATCGGGAAGATCACTCAGTACTCGGCAGAGGTAAAGGCAAACGGAAGGTGGGGTAAGCTCCAGTTTGATAAAGCAATTGAGAGAGGCAAGGTGACATATATAAAATTAGTCAGGAAAACATTTACAGGGAATCATTGTTCACTATTTTTCCCCAGATAAGAACAAGGTGGCACCTAAAGAAGTAATCAAGCATCTAACACTTAAAACAAGTATTACAGAGTAATATACATGAAGCTAAAACAGACTGAATAAAAATAAAAAATGGAGTTCACTGAAGTATGAAGTTTCAGGAAAAAGCTGGCTATGCTCCTGGAGAACTGTTGCATCAGTAGTGGGGAAAATGCAACATGAATGTTTCTGGGCTTTTTTTTTTTAATTCTGAGCATGTCCCTTAGTGAGGCTGGCACAAAATACAGAAAGACTTCAAGTTAACATGCTGCAAGAAAGTGCAGTGAACTCTGAACATCATTTTCAAGAGCCAAACATTGCTTAGACAGTCTACTCCAGTCTTGCAAAATTGTCAGAAAAACTTGGTAGGCTCACCCAGGTAGAGAATCTGAAGAGTGCAATAGCTAAATAGTCTCACCCCAGGAAACGGAGTTGATGGCAGAACCTACGGTCCAACATTGACCGATCACGCAGGTCTCAGATGAGCAAGGGCCCACTCTGGCTAGCAAAGGCTGCTGGTGTACTACAGCTACGTTGCTCAGAGAGGCAGTAAAAATTCTCACCTGGCCAGAAATGAAATGTTTATTCTTCCTTGACAGATCCACACAGGCTTTAAGAATCGGTAACCAATGCTGTTATAAATATGATGTTTGCAAACAGCAGGAAATGTTCTCTCATTACTAAGATATTTTTTTATTACTTGAGCTAGGCTCTCTCTGATGCTGACCACAGGCAGGGCCGCACTCTAACTCCTGCCTTTTTCTCAGTTCACTGTGGAAGACCTTACTGAGCAAGCAGGGCATCTGGTTGCTTGGCGTCTCATGGTTTGGTTTTGGACTGACACAAGTACCCTCTTCATAGGCACAGAGAGTCACAGAAAATGCTTTCAGTGTTATTTCTGTTTTATTAAAATCAATAGTAAATTTTTAAAAGACCGCTTTTCTAGAAGTGAGCTGGAAATGGCCATCATTTCTCACACGTGCAGTACAAGCTGTTGTGCTGAATTACCTCGCGCTTTACAAGACATCTCCAGACAAGCTGCGCCATCAATCAGCAAGACATTTACTGGGTGCCCTGCTCACAACGACCGAAGGAATTGCAGCAGGCAGCCCGTGAGATTTACTGGGAGCTGCGGAGGGACGGACGTCCTTGTGCAGCTCACAAAGGACAGAGCGCCGTGATGGCCAGAGACTGCCCGTGAATTCACATAGGCACTGGGACTGCGCCATGTCCCCTCCGGGGACAAGCAAGCACCGAGCTTTATTTACAAATCTACTGTTCATGACAGGTATTTCTAACACTTGTGGAGAGTCAAAGCTCTGCTACCCCAGCAGGACGCACGGGCAGGGCTGAGAAAGGCTCAGTCAAGTCAACCCCAGCCCCATCCTATGCCGAGCTGCTGCCACGGGCCAAGCTCACCACCCAGGAGGTGTGTGCCAAGGCCAAGAGAGCAAAAGCTGAAGGGAACCATGGAAAAAGGGCTGGACATGCTCACCTGGACAGGTCCGATGCTTTTGTTTCTGCCTCCTGGCATGCCATCCTCTCTGATTGCTGAAAGAAAACAACCAAACCTTGATGAGGAACGCTTATTGTTCGGTATTCCAGAAATACATCAGAAGGTATCTGCTATTTTGAAAAAAATCTTTATATCTTAAAAGATTCATTTTGCTCATCCAGGCAGTTTACACAGAAACCTCCAGTGCTTTCCAGGGCACTGGGGAGCTTGAGCAGTACACACCATGATCCTCACCCCAAAGGGCATACACACATCGAAGCATTACTCAGGGAGTTTGGTTTCTTCATGTGATCCTTGAGTGACAGGTAATGAAGGAATAGCAAATCCTTTATCACAATTAATTCCAGAATAATTTGAGAAGTGGCACACAGAAAGCAACCCTACTTCACCCCTGGAAATAACCCAATGAATGCCCACAACTGCTAGAAAATGAAATGCGAACGCCAGCATTTCTAACTCCACTGCCCACAGCCCTGTGAACCACCGCGGGCCAGGCTCCACCTGGAAAGACACCAACCAGTGCTGCCGACAACACAGAGATAAAGCACGTCAGCGGTAACGAGTAACACCGCTGTCACTTCAGAGGGTCAGATCTCCTACAGCTATCACGGAAAAAGGAGGGGAGATGTTTTACCCAACCAGTTGCGTGCAAAGCTGTTGTTCGATATTCGAGTTGCTAGTCCAAGCTATGCAGTTTCATTTCGGAAGGGCAGCCTAGTTTCTCGATACAGCAGCTGCATTCTTAAGACTCTTTAAAGAATTTCCAGGGAGCTTCAGTGAAGTGCAATTAATGAGATTATCCTGAAGCTGCTTCTCTACCTTCCTCTTCCCCCTGCTCTTCTCTTTATTGGTAAAGCAGCTCTGCAGAAGCCGACAGCATTTGAGGACCAACCCTGTTCCTCGTGCGCCTCCTCTCCTGGGCCAGGTCCCCCCTGCTTATCAGGTCCCAATCTCTTTCCCACCACGACCTGGCCAGACTTGGCAGGAGGCTCTCCCCAGCTGCACGGTGACCTTGCTGCTGCCGGCCGGCCTCACCCTGCTCGGCAGGAGGCCCTCCCGAAGCAGAAAATGGCACAAAATCTAAGGAGAAATTTCTGTAGCACAAATGCCATATTGCTGCTTGATTTTAGGTATCCTCAGCTCAAATCATCCCCATCTGCCTCGGTGCTGCACTTGCAAGGGAGTACACACGCGGGTTCACCCACGGCAATCGTAGCAAGGCAGAGCTATGCACGCACTTGGATGTAAACTGCATTTTCCTGAAGCGTAACCACCGAGTCAAGCAATGCAAATCACTACGCAAAACTCTCCTGATGATTTACAGCTCCGCCAGCCCGTGACCAGCAGCACAGCAATGCCTGTGGCACCTTACAACAACACGTTATGAGATCAGCAATACAGTTTTAATCCTTCTAATGCAAACTCTATCACCTCCATAGAACAGCAAGCATTTTTATTTGAAATGCCAGATAGCATTCATTTAAGCACACTGGAGAAGCCGCAAACACAGGACACAAAACAATTATGGTTATCTTTTACATTACACAAATCTTTTAAGTTATAGCAAGACAACATGCTCATTTTAACAAACAAGGCTGTTTATTTTCTATGAAAGCTCTTTCAAAAAACCATTGGTGTCTCATTAAAAATGTGGCTGACGTAAAACTAAGCCATCACGGTTATCTCTCTGTTACTCCCTTTAGGTTTTTTTTAATTTAATAGAACTACAGTAACAGTTCTCCAATTTGGGGGGAATTTCTCTAGTTTTCCAAGATATTTTATTGCTAACTGTGATTCAGAAAGCTTCTCAGTTAATTCCATTAAGAGCCATGAACATAAAGTGTCTTGGCCTTTTGAATTCAAAGTGTAATTGTAGCAGACATAAGCTGTTATCTTTCTTTTCTATCTCCACATCACCTTACAGAACACCTTGGAAAATCTGCCTCTGCAGAGTTTACAGTTCTTCTTAACCATGGAGGCAATGCTGGTCGCCACCAGGCCGGTCTTTATTCTCCAGCGGCCTTCTGCCTTGCCCGCAAGCAGGGCTGTAGGGCTGTAGCTCTATCCTCCAGCTCCGGCCGAGCTGCCCTCCCTGCCGAACTGGTTTGATGAGCTGCCTTTCGAATTGGCAAAGCCAGCCAGCCACTGCCGAGGGCAACACTTTGCATGAACTCCTGCACCCTGAACGCAAACCCACCTGGTAACCCCTGTGTGCCAAGACGAGTTTGTAGTTTGGCTGAGCAGGTCCTCGGAGCAGTGGGTGCCATTTAAACCAGAGCTCTGCCCAAGGCATTACCCAAGCTCATGCAGATTATCTTTAAGGCTGCTGCTATTTTTCAACAACCGGAGATAAAATGAATCCCATTACTCTTGAAACCATTACCAGTGCTCCAGCCATTCCCTGCTGGCCAGTGGTTCCACGCTCCCTGGACAGACAGCCTTGCCAGACCCCGCCGCACGCCCGCAGGCACAGCATCCCACAGCAAGATTTACAGGACACAAACTGACTTTGTTTATTTTTGTAAACTCTTACAACTGTTCCTAGCCTACATAGAAGAAAAACCCCACACTTGGGAGGTGCTCGGCAATACTTTGTGTCTGCTGCGATACCCGAGTTGGGTATCAGCAAAGATGCACGTTCTGCTGCAAAGCTTGGCCTTTGTGGACCAGCACCATTCCCTGCTGCTTGCTGCTCGGATTTTGAACTCCCCTGTCTCCCAGTACATTCAGGATGCTTCACTTAAACGGGATTTTTGGAAGTCTTGCTAGTTGCATAACCTAGCCGAGATCCGCAACAAAAGGTAGTAATGTTTTTGCTGGCGGTCCACCAAAAAAGGCTTCAAGAGCCCTGGCTGGTCCCAACACACAGACAGGCTCTCCCGAAGAGCCGTCGTGGCACAGGGCTGCACGACGGTCAAAGTCTCCTCAAGGATCTTCCTTCCGATGTTGAGCTCGATGCCTTACATGAATTCAAAACCAACTATATTCAGACCTGGTTAGGAAGTAACTTTGCAGCTCAATTATGCAATAACTTGGGCACCACGGCATGAAAATATTGAAGAAAATGCTCCTTAAGCTAGTACCTGTCGGGGGAAAGAGAGGAACAAGCGAGGAGGAACAAGGCCGGAGCAGCCGGGCCCGGACCCGCTGAGGCAGCGGTTCCGCAAGGCGGGCCTGCGCGCAGCCCGGGGAGCGGAGAAGGTAACAGGGAGCCGGGGGTTAGGGGAGGAACCCGCCTGGACGCCAGTGCGAGGGGCAAGGGCCTCCGGACCCCCCTCCTTCCACAAACCGCCCCGTGCCGGGGCTGTTTGTTCACCCGAGCCCCCCGACAGCCGCACCAGGCACTGCTGCAAGCGCTGCCGGGCCCGCCGCAGGCCGCTGTAAGCGGCAGAACCGCCGCCCGCCGCCCGCTGCCTTCCCCGCGAGCCGCAGAGGCGCCGCTGGAAGGGAAATTCACGCGGTGCTTCGGGAAGGAAGGAGGGAGACGGGCGGGCAGCGGGCCGGCAGGTGGCGCTCCGCCCCCGCGGGTGAGCCGCGCCCGCCGCCACCGGCGCGCGTGCTGCCGGCAGCGGCACGGCCCGTGCGGGCGGGGCCCGCCGGCAGGCAGCGAGGCAGGTCAGTTTTGGGCCTACGCGAAGGACATGGAGGGGCTGGAGCGCGTCCAGAGAAGGGCGACGGAGCTGGTGAGGGGTCTGGAGCACAAGTCTGATGAGGAGCGGCTGAGGGAGCTGGGGGTGTTCAGTCTGGAGAAGAGGAGGTGAGGGGAGACCTCATCGCTCTCTACGACTGCCTGAAAGGGGGTTGTGGGGAGGTGGGTGTTGGTCTCTTCCCCAAGTGACAAGTGACAGGACAAGAGGAAACGGCCTCAAGTTGCACCAGGGGAGGTTCAGGCTGGATATTAGGAAAAATGTCTTTGCAGAGAGAGCGGTGAAGCACTGGCAGAGGCTGCCCAGGGAGGTGGTGGAGTCGCCATCACTGGAGGTGTTCAAGGAACGTGTGGACGTGGCACTGCGGGACATGGTTTAGTGGGCATGGTGGGGTTAGTTGATGGTTGGACTTGATGGTCTTACAGGTCTCTTCCAACCTTAGTGATTCTGTGAGAAGCAGGCGGGCAGCCCGGCGGCGGTGGGCAGCAGCCGGACGAGGGTCAGAGGCCTCCCAGGGGCTGGCTGCCACGCTGGGCTCGGATGAGAGAGGTTGGAAAATGTAGGTAACTTACCCTGATCTATAAAATCCTGATGACAAGCGCTGAGCAGTTCACACCGAACAAACCCAGCCAGCGCTTCTGCTGACCCAGAACTAGGCTCTTCAGTTAAAAGATTACCAGGAACTAGCCTGCCTTCCCCATCAAGTAAAATTCCCAAAGATAATTTGTAATCAAAACAGTCAGGAGATAAGCTTTCCATCTCAGCCCCGAGATACATTTTCTAAGGAAGATCCTGGTGGATTTGCAGTAAATTTATGGAAGTTTTAGTGCTTCTGACAGGCAGCTTTCATATGAACGATGACACTAAAGGCATCAATAGCTACATTTCAAAAACGTGAGATGACACTTCTGTTTGGCGGCCAGGAAGGGGTCCCTCCCGCCATCCCACCTGCATGTCCCGGAGGGAGCCCAAGCAGCCCCCATCCTACCGCAGCACCCGTTTCTGCTCAGACTCCTGTCTCTTGCCATTAAACCAAGAAACCTCTGCTTGTAGTGGGTAACAACAGTTCCAGAGATTAAAAAGTCCAAAGATTGGAGTGAGAAGCAGAAACATGACACCAAAATAAATCCCAGGCTGTTTTTTATTACTAATTTCTGAGATACTTAAGATTCTCCATCCTGAAGATGTTACCGCAGCATTTCATCACCTCTGCACATGTAGGGACCAAGGGGTGGCTGTCCCTAACCCAGATCTCACTTGTCTCTTCAGTGACCTCATACCTGGTAAAACCACCTTCAGCACTCCCCAGCTCCACACACCGCTGCTGGGAGCTGCACGTCATCAACCAGAGACAGGTGGTAAGTGAAGACCCTCACACCTTATCACTGGGCAGCAACTGCAGGTCTAAGCTCCCACGACAACAAACAGGTAAAGTCTGACTCGGATCTCCTGGGATTTTAAAAGCCTATTTAAAGGCAGTCATTTTTGCCACGTTAGTATATTGAAGCATGGAAGTAGTGACCGCTTCACTCAGGGTAAATGCAAGGACGGATCAGTCAGGAAGGACAGTAACAAACTGTTACCTTCCCTGAGAAAAGGGATCACAACTATCAGTTCTCCAAATATTTATACGTGCTTTCAATTCATACAGATTTTTCCTCCAATATAGTAATGAAGTAGTTCAGGGAGAATTTTTTATCCATGCATAATTTTGCTGAAGTTTCACTTTTTCTTGTCAAGAATTTTAGAGGCAGAATTGCAATAGAAAATGGCAGCTGAGGAAGGGTAGCATGCATTGCTAACAGTGGCCCCAATCTGTACCTCCACCAGTAAAAAGCCCAGTTTTCTTTACCTTTTCGGTTCATCCCCATCTGGAGGCATTTGAGCAGCCGGCAGTACTGGCATCTGTTGCGCTGTTTGCGTGACATGACGCAGTTCTTGTCTCGACTGCATCTGTAAACCCGCTTGTTGCAGATGCTCCTTTTGAAGAACCCCTTGCAGCCCTCACAGGAGATGATCCCATAGTGCAGCCCCGTAGCTCTATCTCCGCAGATCAGGCAGGTTCGCTGATCCACCCGCTCATCTGGAAGAGAAGACGAAAGGCTTTGTGTTCAACAAAAGGGCTTCACCGAGCAATCAGGAACTCTCCCGAGGGGACTGGGAAAGTCTCGGCACCCTGTGGCCTGCCCGGACAGACATCTGCAAAGCAGAGCGCGGCACAGGCGCTCACCCAGAAACGCCGGTCTTGGCAGCCCGGCACAGCCCGCCTGGAGGTGCCGCCGGCATGAGGCTCCTCACTGCCTTTACTCGGTCAGCACAGCAAGGTGTGCAGAGGGGTTTGCCTCACAGGCCTGCCACAAATCCAGTTCCTCAACCGCCAATAAAGTCATTTCAATTCAACATATTTATAGGATATTAAGTCCAGAAATTCTCAACAGTGGCAAGTAGAATGAAGAAAAGTAAAACCCAAGTTTGTTTAAAAAACAGCCTCTCAGAAATGCCCTAGGTCACACAATTTATCAGAAATGAAAGGAGTTTGGGAAACGAAGCGCCGTTTAGATGGCGAGGAGCACACGTTACAGCCGTAAGAGGCCACATCGCTGCAGTGCCTGCCTCTGCCACGAAACAGTGTCTCCTCCCTCCATGGGCAGGAGGTCAAACCCCGTCACCCGGGGGACAAACGAGTCCCTGAGCGGCTTTCCTGGTGCTACCTTATGTATTCCCTTAACAGAGAACAGGGATGAGAGCAAAGAAATGGATGATGTTTTCTCATCAGCGTGGCACAAGCATGCTGCGCTGCCGCAGAAGTTTATTCTATTGCAATTCTCAGGTTTTTCTCTGAACACTCCTCTCGATGCCCAGTGGTCCCAGCACCCACGGTGGGCACACAGTAGGGAAACCCTTGAGTTTCTGTACGGTCAGTGTGATGAAGAGGCAGCCGGCTGTCAGGCTCATGCGGATCCATCGCACAGCGCTGGAGAGCAGCAGCGCATGGCTGCAAGGGGAGGCTCCATCTTTCACTTTCCCAGTGCTGGGACAGGGCCCTTGGAGCGAAGGTGAGAGTACAGCTCTCCCCAGCAGCCTCCATCAAACTTCGTGCTGTTGATAGCAGAGGAACAGAAACCCTGAGGGGAAAAAGGGTCTAAAGTGCTCTGCATCAACCGCACAGACCAGGGTGCGCAAATACAGAAATTGTGCTGGGCAGACACCAATGAACATGAAATCCTATCACACCTTGTGTATTCCCAGGGGCAAGCAGAGGGACCGGGCCACCTCCTCGCTTCCTCCTGCAGCTCCAGCAGCGCCAGCAAAAGCCTCACAGCACAAGTCACCACCCAGAACCCAAGTGAATTACGTTATTCATTATTACAGAAACAATCGTATGGTTAAGCCACAATGATGTGATTTTACTGTTCCTTTTCCAAATCTTTGGAAGGCCTTTGAATGGCTAAAAATGTAAATTGCAGGACTCCCAGCAACAGGAGCTGTCACATTAAATTCAGCATCTTAAGACTCTGACATTGCCTCCGAGACAGAGCAGGGACCAGGCACAGTGCAGGGAGAACCTGTGAGCAGGCAGTGACCTCGGTGGACAGGGATGTCAAAGAGAAATCAAAGGGAAAGGAAAAAGTAAAGGCTGGCTGAAGAGACCCAGGTAGTTAACCCAGATGGGTCCTCATTACCTTGCATCTGCATAGGGAGGCTTAAACCTTGCTTCAGGTTAACAGTCAGCTACACTTCCAATAATGCCAGCAAATTGCACCAGAAGCTTTTCCTGCAGCAGATGTTTAGCACAGGCAAACAGCTTAACCCCTTGAATGCCAAGCCAATCTGCCTTCCCACCCCAGTGTTTTAACCCATTAATATCCTGATAGTTGCAAACAGAGCTGCACTTTGAAGATGGGCACTATTCAAGTGCGTTCAGGGGTACACACAAACCTGCTGTATACTTCATGGGGTTACTTTCCCAAACGTCAAATAACCATTACCCGGATGACTAGACCACCCTGGCTGAGCAAGGCGGAGAGACCAAGGAACAGAAAGGGCATCACTTCGGTTTGGAGCAACAAGACTCGAGGAACCATACTTCTGTCTTTCACTCAGTCACACATTTCCTACGGATGCTGGTTAAACCAAATTATTTCCAGTATTTCTTGGTGTGAACACACAACCATGTGATCTCCAACGGGCAGAAACACCCACAGCTAAAGCAGGACCCAGGAGGTGGCAACGGTTCTCTGCAGCTCCCTGGGGACAGATGCTACACATGGTTCTCCACATGAGCCTCAGGTACCCAGAGTTTGACTTCAGTGTCTCAGTCCTTTCCCTCTGGAGTTTGTGTGATACATATATTTAATCACATTTAGTAAAAGGCAAGCTGCTCGGTAGACACTAGAAATGCATATGCTTTCCAGGACCTGCCTTGCGAGGGCAGGCTGTGCTGTGTAGGAAGTTATTCCTCTACGGCCAACTGTTCAAAACGCAGAGGAGAAACTTCTCCGCTGCAGGAGCTCATATGATAGCTACAATCTCAAATTAATGGGGAAATCAGGAGTGTGTGGCAGTGCTTGGGGGAGACACCACAAAGCAGTCAAGGTTGTCCCTTGGGAAGGGGAAGGTAGGACAGCCCAGACCACGTGGCATTCTGGACCTCACCAGTGGAGCCGAAGCTGGATTTGCTTTTCTCTTCCTCCAAGATGGCCGCGAGCTGCAGAGCGAAGGCACTCGAGGGCAAGTGCATCCAGGTGACAGGAACAGAAGAGAGTGACCCACATGGCACCCTTACACCTCAGCAGGGACAAAGGCTCCTTCCAGACAGCACTCAAGCAGCCATAACGGCAACTTGTCCAGGTGATGAGGGAATTAGAGCGATGCTCCGGCGTGGGTGGCAGAGGGTCACACCGTGTCGGAGATGACGGGTCTTGACAGGTAAAGGAAGTGGTTGAGAAGATGAGAAACAGGAGGTGGGGAGAGGGCAGTAAGAGAAGGGAGACAGAGAGACAGACAGACCAGGTCAGAAAAACAAGGAGACAACATAAGGGACAGAAAGAATAAAAAAACCTTGAAGACCAAGAAGAAGAAGAGGAGCACAAATTCAAAACAGAGAAACCATCTGACACGATTACTTTAAAATAGATAGCACAGCCAGAGCAGGAAGGGAGGAAGAAGCCTGGCACAGCGCCGGGAGCAGGCAGGGGCTGAACCGCTACCTTAGGCAGGAGACGGAGCGGGGCAGGCAGCTGCCTGCACCCACCGTCCCACTGGGAGCTAACCAGAGAGCTCAGACTGAGCAGACGCACAACTACGCAAATCCGCATCGTGCCTGGTGTGCTACCCACACCCCGTTGTTCCCATTTTGTGTCACTCAGTGAAATGATACAGACCTTGGAAAAACCCCAACCTTAGGACGGCGCCAGCTTGTGAAGATGAGCTGGTTCAAACTCACTTCAGCATGACAACACTGAGCCTGGTTTTCCTCACTTAGATTTGACCAGGGAGTTTTCTGAGACAAAGGTGGTTTTATCTACAGGGTTTTTGGAGCAGCAGGAGGTAGAAGTCACAGTGAAGTCCTCCCCAATCTCAATAAAGCCTAAGCAACCTGACAAACCAGTGTGTAGCTTCTTACTACTGGACAACATGTGAATGTAATAGAAATAAATGAGCCAAATCTATTAGGATCAGAAATGAAACCAGTTTTCAGTTACACAAGCCAAGTAAAAATCTAAACCAGCTGCTCTTATTCACAGCAGCTTTCTCCACAGTTTAAACACAGTGGAAACCATAACCAATCTGTATTAATCTTTAAAAGGTTTGCTAATGCACAGCATGCAAATTTGCGCTTTTCTGCAAAGTTCACTGCAATTGTTATAAAACCTTAAAATAAAGGGATGACTGAAGGAAATGCAAACTTAACTACAGAAACATTCACGGTGTCATCACCACACTAAACATTCCCAGTTTTACAGGACAGACAACCTCAGGTATGTACTTAATGAAGACTGCAGAGGAATGCTGGTACAGATCAGGACTGGGGCTATCTGAGCATCTCGCTGAAGGGAGGCAGCTAAACATGACTTTGTAGTCACCAATTGCATAATCTCTACCTTCAGCTATCTGATAAACGCTGGGAGGGGGCCGGGGGATTAGCCTAGGACAGAAGAGTCCTCTATCTGCAGGGCTTAGCTCAGCCTCAGCTTAACTCCCGGCCCTCCCCCTGCTCCCACCAGCAGTGCCATAAATCTCGGGCGCTGGGGAATCCCAGGGTCAGCAGCAACGGCCGCGCTCGCCACCGGGCACGCCGTGCCACGGCCGGGCAAGCTGGGGTGGAATTAGGGAGCCATGAAGCTACTGGCTTACACACATGGCAAACGGCAGAGGAGGACGCCGTGGGTTGCTGCAGCATCATGGCGCGGCACCCCAGCCTGCAGCATGCTGTTGTGGATCTCGGGGCTCCCGCCTCACCCTGAGCACGCTGATGGCCGAGGATGTAAATGAGGGCTCATTTCCAGGCGCAGCTTTTTTGTTGTGGGAAGAATAGGGCCGTCGCCTGGCGAACATGGGAAGCCTGGATGATTAAAGCCGGGAGGAATCAGGATCCTTCCCTCGCCATCCCCATCTCCCCGCTAGCAGGGTGACGGTGAAGTGGTGTGAATGGCCCGATCGCCACAATAATGGCACATGCCTCCCTGCAGAAACTGTTAATTGGGTGGGTTTCCAGATTAAAATTCACCGTAGAACAGCAGCACACACCACGAACAAAGACACAGACCTCCAGGGACCAGAGAGGTGCCCGTACAGCCCGTAAACTGCCGCTCAAACAAAACTGGTGGATAAAAAATAATTACCTGCAGAAAGTCTCAGAGTTTCAGAGGTTTAAAAAATCCTGTAGGAACCGTGACCAGGCCCAAGACGCTCCCCCTGCGGCCCACGGGTTTGCTGGCTCCTGACCTTTGCTATTTTTCACCCCACTCAATTCATGCGCCTTGTGTAGGCGAACGCTGGGACAGCCGGGGCAGAATTGCAGCGAACTTTACAGAAATAGTAAAGCACAGGCAGATTTAAAGCAGTTTTGCGCTGGGGGTGCTCTGAACTCCCTTAACCTTGAAATTTCACTAGAATATCAAAACACACAGTAAGTATAATAATTTTAAAGCAACTAGCCCTCCCTCCTCCCTGGCTCCGTTGCCTCTCATCTCACCAATTCCCCTGGTTTCAAAAGCCATTCGAGACACTGTAGGTTAAGAAAGAAAACAATTGATAAGAAGTTTTTTCAAATACCTTGCACATGCTTTATTTCAGAGAGAGAGGGCTGAGGAAGCTTCCCTCCCCCCTCAATTTTCCTGAAGGGTCTTACATTTAACGAACTCATATACGGGATATTCTGGCTTTGTTCTCCCAACCCATTGTAGCAGGGGCCACTAAATCAAACAGTTGCTGCTACGACAAAAGCACTCACAAAAATCTCAACCTCATCTTGAACCCTGAAGATTTTTATGGCTACTCCCTTGCTAACCCCTCCCTGAAGCCACATTAAAGGATGTATTGTTTGCAAAGGTCATGGTAGGTTTCATACCACATTTTAATACAATGTAAATTCTCCAAGAATATTATGATGTTACACAAGAGTCATAGAAGATGATGTGAGAAAGAGAAGAAATCTCTACTTGTCTATGTTTTGTAAGGCAAACGGTAGAAGCAATACACTTATTTTTTTAAGATTTACTTTTCCCCTCAGCGAAACAAGTAGTCTTGATAATTTTAAAAAGAAAATTCCCCTGAATTTCCAAAAGGAAATCCCTTCAAACCTGCTGAAGCACACAGCAAAGACACGTACAGAAAACACAAAAGCGCATGAATGAGCATATAAAATACACAGCAAATAAAGTAAAGCATCGGGACACACATCCAGCCTTCAGCAAGCCTCCATCACCACTCCCACCTGTATCCCTCCTGCCGACAACCACCCCGAGCAGGCTACCGGGAAGCGCCTTCGGTGTTCCGAGAGCGAGTGAGCAGCACGGCCGCATTCCTGGAGGGGACCAGACGCTGCCTTCATCTCAGCCGCTCCCCACGGCTGCGAGAAGGATCGCACCCACCCTGGCGGATGCAGTTTAAAACCATGCAGCACCTACAGCTCCCTCTGAGAGATTTACCTTGGAAATAAGACCCAGTGTCGGTGCAGCCAGTTTGCGTGACTTGTAACATCGGTGCTTGATAAGGGAGCAGAAACAAAGACTTTGTTTCCTAGAGTGAGGCCAAAAGTGAAGGCACAAACCTGCACCCCAATCCCCAGAGCAGACGGTGCTGGGATTTGGTCCTCCCGAAAAGCGAGAGGGAGGATGCAGAAAGCTGTGGTTTGCAAAACTTCCCATTTGAACAACAGAACGTGATTTACAGCAAAGAAAATCCTTTACAGCTGAAAAAAGACTACCGATGACACTCCACACTGCAATTCATTAATATATTTAACATCTTTTCAACTGTGTATCATTTATTTGCTTCGTGATTAACTCACCCTATCACAACACACCCCACAGCACCCTTCAGCTGGGTTTAAATCTCAAGCTGCTCCATACCAGCTGTTTGGGGAGCGGGAGCGGGAGGGGGAGATCTCACACATGTGTTACTTAAATCCTGACAAAATCTCGCTCTCCTCTTGCCTCTGATGATGCCTCAAACGCAAACAAACATCTTAAAGATTTCTTTTTCTCTTTAACTTCCCTAACGATTTTTTTCATAGTCAATTTCTAGTTTCAAGAAAAACATCTTGTTAAATTCAGTCCCGAGAACTGGGGTGATTCCCCCCTCGCTGCGGAGAGCTGCATTGTCCAAGCAAGCCCACCCCCAAAACCAGCCGCGTTTGCTTAAGGGGATTTTCTTTAACTCATAATCAACGAACGCAAGGATGCAGTTTTCCGTTCGGTGGCCCCTCCCCGGGACAAGAGCCGAGCCCATCGCCGGGCGCACAATGGGCCGGGGCGTCCCGCTCCCCCATGGACCCCGCAGATGGGGGTCCCAGCCCCATGCTGGAGGCGGGTGAAGGCACCAGCGTCCTGCCTGGCCAGGCCCGGCGCAGAGAGCAGATTGTGTGCCCCGGATCAGGCTGGCCATGGTGAGAGCCTGAATAGAATTAACCCTCTGTGAACTAAAACAAAAACATTTGTGTGCCCAGCTGGGATAAAGGTTAATTTAAATGGACAAGCCTCCTCAAGTCCTTTAAGAAAAAAAAGAAGGGGGAAGAAAGAGGCTGCCGGCAACCTTATTCTCTGTACTGTAAAAAGATGTTCTACTTACACAGACACAGAGAGCGCGGTCGCATTTTAAAAAGTGCCGACCCAGTATTGAAAAGAAGAGAGGAGAAATGCTGCAACAGAGAAATGGCCAGTGCATCTCAGCTTTACTCTCCCTTTCCAGCAATTAAATCCGAAACTCAGTCTTACTCCACACCAATTTTGTTTCTGCCAAAGAAGAGTTCAGTCTAAAGAAAACCCTCATAAAAAACGAGAAATCATCGGTTGCTCTTTTTCGTGTAGGTATAAATCAAGAGCGTGCAGCTGATGAAACCCATCACCCTTCCCTTCCGCGGGCTGGGACCGGTCACCACTTGCATATCAAAAACTCATCTGCAAAATGCAACTTCTCCCGGAGCAGCTGGGAGCCC
This sequence comes from Gavia stellata, assembly GCF_030936135.1. Taxonomy (NCBI): domain Eukaryota; kingdom Metazoa; phylum Chordata; class Aves; order Gaviiformes; family Gaviidae; genus Gavia; species Gavia stellata. The sequence continues at coordinate 12,575,250 of NC_082617.1, forward strand.
CTCTCCCCCCGGCCCTGCCTCACCCCGACACCCAGCCCTGCGCCCCAGAGCACCCACGTCCCGCGGGACCCAGCGCCGGCCCCACCAAGCGTGGGCAGGAGCCGGCCAAGGGACGAGGGACGCTGCGAGATTGTGGCCCCGCTCCATTGTGCGGCACAGGGAGGACGGGCGACAGGGCCTGATCCTTCGCTCCAGCCAGTTGTTGCACAAAGAGTTTGGAACAAAAGCCCACCGCACCAAAATGTGCCCCCGTTAGCCGGCACGGCAGCCTGCAGCTGCTGAACAGGCACAAGGTCTCCATCGCGCTACCCGTGTTCACACCGTTTGCACATCGACTCCGAGTTTACAGTCGCTCTGCCATGCGATCAACTTTCTCTAATCCAATTTAAGAAAAATAAAGCTTTTTGCATGGTCCCCTGCCCTTGCTCCAGCACGGCCATACTCTCCAAATTAAAATCTGGTTTAGACTCTATTTTTTAAAATTGATATGTTACAAAGCATTAAGATTAAAAACTGACTTGCCTGCCTAAAAATAATTCCCTTAGACCTATTTAAGTTGTCTAGATGTGCAACGACTGAGAATGATGCAGAATTAGGAAAATCTAAGATTAAAACAACAAGAAGAAAACCCAGCAGTCCCTGCCTACCAGGAGGCAGGGCCTAGGCACAACTAAAAATGACTTTTCAAAACGTGTGTTACCCAAACATGCAGCGTGCTTTCCTTAAATATTTCGTCCTTACTCTGAAGAAGAGCTTTGCCACTGTCTTCAGTCATAGGAAAAAAGACCCACTGTAAAATATCTGTGAACTCGTATTAGTCCCAGGGGAGACGGAGCCACGTTATCAAGTGCCTACATGACCCCGCTACTATCAATAATTAACAATACTAAAAAAAGCTCTTCCAGATGGTCAAAGGGATTAGGAAGTTTAAAATATAAACACATTAAGCCACAAAACAAACTAATACCCTCTTTTTTTTTTTAATTGCATAATCCGGTTGGCAGCTGAAGGCTGCGATGGGCGGCCAGCTCACGGCAGCGCGGAGCCGCCTTGGAAAAAAGGAAGGGAAGAGAAGGAAAAAGCCCTCCCGGCTGCTCCGCCGCCGCGGCCCCGGGCAGGACGCGGCCGGCGCTCGGCCAGCGCCGCTCTCCCCGGGCGCCGGACGGGGCGGCCCCGGCCCCGGTCCCCCCGGGGCCGCGCACCCCCCGGCGGCCGCCGCCCGAACAAAGGCCCGGCGCCCCGCGGCCCCGCTCACCTTCCATGCAGGTCGAGTCCCGCTTCATCCCCCCGGCGCCGCGCTCCTAGGGCCGCCTCATGGCGGCGGCGCGGCGCGGAGCGGGGCCAGCGGCGCGGGCGGGCGGGCAGCCCGGCTCGGCCATCGCCGCCGACCGCGGGCCGGCCCTATGCTAACGAGCCGTGATGTCAGCGCCGCCTCCGCCGGGAGCCGCGGGGGGCCGCGGGGCCGCCCCGCTCCGCCCCGGCCGCGCGCCCCGCCGGGCCCAGCCGGGGGAGGGGGGGGGGCGGGAAGGGGCCGCCGCCCCCGCCGAGGCCGGACCCCGGGCGGCCGGGCAGCGCCAGGCCCGGGGCCCAGGCCCGGGCACCGCTCCGCGTCGGTCCCCCACCGACTGCCCGGCACGGGCAGCAGAACCACCGGCTGAGGCATGAAGAGTTCGCCCAGGCCGAGCGAACCCAGCAGTCTCTGGCGTGAAAAGTGTTCCCGCAACCTGGAAACGACTGTTGGCCAAAACCTCGGGTTTAGTTTTCATCGTCGCGGGAAGGCGGACTCGGGGTGGATGGGTCCCGCTTTACGAGTAAGCCAAGGCGGGCAGCACCGCACCGCGGGCACAGCCGCCTGCACCGCACAGGCCAGCGCGGGCAAGGCAGGGCACCAGCCTGCCCACGAGCAAGCGCCTTCCCGTGCCCACGCGTGGCTGAGCGCTCCCGCGGCACAGCCGGCAGCCGCGGCCCGCTCTGAAGGTAGACTGGGACTCCCAGTTCCCGCGGGACCGGGAACTGATGTGCTGCCGCCGTGGTCGCTACAGAGCAGCGGACCAGAGCCTTCCCCGCGGGGGTCTGCACAAGCCAGCCATGGGGACGGGACACTGGCGACTGGATGCTCACTTCAACTTCCTCACCAGCGGATCACGTGCGCCTTGTTTGTGGTAATACAGAGGTTTCCAGAGGGTGAACAGTCAACGCAGCACGAGCTATCACTGTTTCATAGTCTTCATTTACAGAAACGCGGTAGTTGCCAGACAAGCAGAAGCACAACCTGTTCCAGCATCCCCCTCGGCCATGCCCAACACCAGCACTCCGGAGGAAAGCTGAAGGAACTGCTGCATAACCCATTTTCTATCCTCTGAGGCTGCTTAGCACAGGCTTGGTTTAGAAAAGTGATTTCGGCCTCAGTTTGTGTTTTTGTCGTCAGCCTCACAGAAGCTGACTTGAAGATCAGTACCCAGACTGACATGGAAAACAAACCTGGCTCCAGAAAGAAACCCACCTGCTGAGCCGCGCTGGGAAACGGGGGTTTCTGCCTTCTGCCGGCAGGTACATTCTGCAATCAGCTGTGGAAGTGCCACAGAAGCATTTTAAAATTGGGATGGAGTGGGGAAAAAACCAAACCACTGCCTGAAAAACTGCAACAGATCAGGAGATAAAAGTAGGTGTGCCATCAGCAGGGGCAAGGGCTCTCCGAGTCCCCGTGAGAGCACATCCCACGGGAGGAGTGGTATGGTGGATACTGACGGGGACGAGGGAGCTGTGCAGCCCAGTTCTGGTCGCCTGAACCAAGCAGTGGGCTAAGGACAGCGGTGTGTGCGGGGAGACGATGAACAGGGTAGGACTGGTGCGCACGCAGCTGGTGATGGACAAGTGCAAAGGTCAGTCAAATGATCAGAACTTAACAGTGTGATCTACACTGGCTTGTCAGTGAGCTGGCGTTCACTTTCCTAATGGAAATAGTTTCAGCAGCACTATTGCTAGAGTGGAATTATAATCACACTGGCCGTAGCTCCAACAAGAAAGCCTGCAGGATAATGAAAAACACTACACGAGACATTGGGTGTTTTGTCTTTTCCCAGTTTCTCTCTCACCTAAGAAAAAACTCCATGCTGCTCATCCTCCTCGAGGCAGATCATCTCTGCCTCTAAACTTAGTGGCTCTGCAAACTTTCATAACAATAAATCCGTGGCTGATTTAGCTGCCCATCTCAAAACAGCTACTGCCACGGCAGCACTGGTAACAGTGAGCTCTTTGTCAGATACAGCCACGTGTTTCTCTGCAGCAGTGAATGTTTTCATGAAGCTCTTCATCCTCCTCCTGGGACGAACTCAGTCTTGGGTATTGGGCAGTTCATGTGTCCTTAGTGCTGCAAACATGGGATGCCAGATAACCTGTCTGAGTTGTCAGCTGGGTTTGACCAAGCCCAAACCAACGCTCACCACACCAAGGCAGTTAAGGGAAAGGCCAAAGACCTTTCGGCCAAGGCCCAATTCAGCCTGTCCTCCAGATGTCCACGCTGACTCCGGTCAAAAGCCGTAGTCTGCTTCTGTTCCTCATCCTGAGGACTGCAGGACTCAGTCATGCTCTGAGAAATGGCTGACTTAAAATAAACAAGACGCAGAGGCAACAAAAGAGGTCATATTTCACTCCATCCCAAGCCTGAAATTTTAGCGCTTTCTGGTGACACCCATGAATACAAATAACCACATCTGCACGCAAGAGCAGAGCTCAGCAGCGTCCTCCTGGCAGTCTGGGCACCCTGCTCCAGCTGACCCCGCTTGGGCCAGGGGGTCCGACCAGGCCGTCTCAGAGGTCCCTGCCAACCCCAACCCTTCCGTGATTCTGTCTATTCATAATCCCATTTTTAAGCCAGCTTTTCTGCAGGAGCAGGTGCATAACGCAGGAGCAAGCTGTCACAAACCAGTCCTGCACTGGGCCAGGTCTCCGGTTTGCTTGTGCTGTAAATCTGTAAAGTTGCTGTGTTGGTCCTTGACGTGCTCTTCGGATTGACCTCTCTTTTTTCACTTTGGAGGTTACCAAAGCAGGGCTGTGTGAGGAGCTGTTGCCCTGCCCTCGCAGCGCATGGCCAAGGTAAGCCATCCCCTGGCTGCACTATTGACACAGCTGTTTGCAATTGTGCCTGCTCCCAAAGCTCTGCATTCTTCATCCCATGTGAGCACTCCGCTTGCTCCCGGCACCCCTGGGAGAGGTGTGACCAGAATGCAGAGTGCTTATTTTGTAACGCCACAGTGTGATGCGGACACAGCGATCTGAAATAAAGCAACTTAATCTCAGGCTAACAGGCTGACACGAAACTGCTCACACAAGTGCTGTTGGGACTCAAAACAGAGATACACCAAAAAAACCCCTGCTAATTCAGAAACAACTGCAAGTATAGACAAAACCTGGCTGGGGAAAGGATAATTGGCCAAACAACCCAAATCCTGCAAATTACTCAAATTCACTTACATTAAATACACATCACAGTTTGTCCATAATAAATCCTTAAGGGCAGAAAATAATTGCAGAGATCTGGAACTGTTCTGTAAAATGAGAAGCCAAACTAGGAATGCACAGAGGGCAGGAAAAGAGACAAGAAAGATTAATTCTGTCATCTGAACCAAACAGCCTTAAAGCAACTCTGGTAAAAGGAAAAATAAAGTGGCTGGTTGTTATTTCAGCCTGAATCAGCCAATTCCCACCCCAAACAGAAAAAGCTGGCACTGTTGTAACCAAGAGCTAACATTTTAGAATAGCACCAGTTCGTAACAGTAAAAGCCAAAACCGTTGCCAAAAACTAGACAAGTGACAATGCTGCCTGCAACAGATTTATTGTCCTGACATTATGGCCATGAGGGACGGGCATGGGAAGCAAGACGAGGACACGGGAAGATCTCCAGGGTGTGCTGAGCATCAACTCATCCCGCTACCAAGGCGGTCACTTGTCTGCGAGCGAGGACAGCAAAAACACTGAGTTTTGCTGCAATTTGTCCACAGTGAACAGCAGTGCCAGGCAAACCAGCCAGGAGACAGTGTGGAGAAGATGACAGGTTATACATGTGGCAGGAGAAAAGGAAAATATGCATAAGAGTTGTGCAACGCTTTAGAAGGCGTCCTGTACAAATGCAGGAGAGCTTTGAGAGCTTTTTCTTAAGAACATTTTCCCTATTTGCTTTTGGGACTGCAGGTGTTTCGCCCGGGCTGCCTGCGGGAAGCGACTCTGCAGGCAGGAGCTGAGCAGGCACCGCCAGGCGCTGCCTCCTCTCCCCGGGTGCTCCTGGGGCACGCGCTGTGAGACCGCGATTCCGCAGAGAAGGAATTCTCAAGAGACGTGACTTTTTCAGAAATGTAGAGCCTACCTGGAGTCGTGAGGCAGCAATGAAATGGGTCAGACACTGCCAGACGGGGACAGAGACAGTCTTCCAGGACACCGTCACTTGTCACAGCCGATGCCTAAAAACTTTCCTGAAAAACCCAAATTTGGGCAGAGTGGGGCTGGCCTACCGCGTGGCCCCAGGGTGGGTGCAGCCCTTCCTCGCACTCTCACCCTCCCACCCACAGCCACCGTTTCATAATTCTCTGGGCTCCTGTGAGGCTTTGCCCATTTTCATGACAATCAGGGCTCTGTTGTGTTGACGCAGTTTGAGACATCAGCCCCTTTGTGGCATGAACAAAGTCCGGGTTGCGGACGACAAAACCGAGCACGTCTCGGCGCTGAAGGCAACTAAACCAAGAGCTGCCTCCATGTAACTGAGCTTGCCACTGACCAAACTAAAATACTAAAGTGGATTTGATTTCAAGCAACAAATAGCGCATAAGGAAATACCAGACTCTCGGCTTTGTTTTCATTTTACCAACAAACGGTGCCACTGGCAGCATCTCTGTTTTGCAGTGCTGACGCTCCTGAGCCCGCACGGTTCGGCAGGCGCAGGAACAGCCCCGTGCACGCAGGAGCCTCAGCCGGGGAACAACACCCAGGGCCCGCATGCCAGAACCAAGCTGATTTGCAAATGTAGCCGAATACATTTTATAAACTCAGATTAACACATCTCAGCAGCCTCAGTTACTGCAGACATTACTGCTTTCAGCCACTGCAGCAAGAGAACTGGTTCCAGGGAAACACAGCACATGCTTTCCCCAAAAACTCTATTTCCCTCACTGTATGTATACAGATATTTCAGAGACAATAAAAAAATTAAAATAGTTTACAGAAGCTATGGAAGGAACTGCAAGAAATTATAATAAACATCCGCATGACTTCTGAGAAGTCTTGTGATAGCAGTTAAGTAACAGATGTGGGTAATTCCTCTGCTCCCTAGTGCTAAACGCACCAGGAACGTGGTGTTGATAATTCTGATGAAGGCACTCAGTGCATGTAAAATTAAGCATCTTCCTCCTTCTTACTAGTTTGATAGGTTGTTGTGCAAAATGAATCCTTCTACCAAATTTCCAGCTTTATCTGTTTGTTTATATTTTGATCTGCTTGGCCACTGCCTTTGCCATCCCAGTCTATTGAACGGCTTGCAAGAAGCGTTTCATTGCATCTTCTTGATGGGTGACAAACAGCGGAGACCAGCTCTGTATGACAGAGGAGAAAACAGGGGGGAGGTTAAGGGCTCCTTAGAGAGGTCACCTTCAGAGGAAAAAAGGAAAACAAATGGGATTGTAGGCATGAGAAGTATATGGTTTTACTGCCTTAGTGGGCAAGTACAAGAAAGGAGAATTGCAAAGGGAGAAGCTTTACATTTCTATGAGCAGGCAATCCAGCTCCATTCTAAACCCTTCGCAGAAAGCACTACGGGATGACTCCATCCCATTCTGGAAGCACGTCTCCTGTAACTCCCAGTAACCCAAATTGGGTCACGAGGTGTCAGATCATTCCGGAAAATGGGGGAAGTCCTTGAGCTGGGTCCCCGTTGCCAGCAATAGCCCCGCAGTGCCTGCACAGCCAGGGCAACAGCAAGCCCAGGACTGGATCCGGCCCTCGCACCCTCCTCCTCGTGTCCTGCAGTCAGTTGTTTCTCCCACGGGGCCAATATTCAGGCACAGAATCCCCCGAGCAAACACGGGGTGCAGCAGTGGGGCTTCGTCCCAGCACATCCCACCTACAGAACCAGCACACCCTATCAACACCAGCACATGCACAAATGAGCAGAAACCTCTTTGTCCAAACCTGAAATGGGTCCGTGCCTGGGCAGAAAACGCAAATGCTTAGCAGGATGTAGGAGCAGAGGAGAGGCATGTAGGTCGGACGGCAGAGAGTATCTCCCGGACTTGAAGAGGCAGGAAAAGTTTTATGCGTTTAAGTGGTAAACTGAAAAGCCAAAAGATTATTTTAGGCCTGACTTATATAAATTGCAGTGGTACCAACTACCCTGTCTGCTGTAGTTGCCGGTATTTTTAATAATAATAACAACAACAGACCAACAGTTTGTTATTATAACTGTTGTTATTATTATCATTCTGAGCGTTATTTCCAAATAGGCAGCAACAATTGCTGGTATCCCCAGAAAAAAACAAACAGTGAGAGTACATTTCCTCAAATTTCAGGTCAGACAGCAAAACAAAGAGGAAAAAACCTTCAAAACTAAAGCTGCAGATTCTGTACCTGCATCGAACACGTTGTTACGACTGCAATTGCTAATGAGCTGATTTAGATCATTAGGAGTATGGGACAAATCCTGTTTGTGAACTAACCGACTGCTCTCTGCCGCTTGCACATCGGTGGGACTTGGCAGAGGGGACGGGGAGGTGGCACAGCACGGAAACCAGCGCAGAGAGGAGAATCGGCGCCATGTGTGACAGGAAAGCAATGCTGAGCAGAAGGGCACGAGCATCGCTTGTAAGCAGGGCTATTTCCAAGCAAAAATAAATGCGTTTATTCTACAGAAAGAGAGAAAATGTCCACAGTTTCTAATCCTTGGGATTTACAGCAAGTTTAAAAAGTGCACTACCCTGAAGCATTACTGTGCAGTCAAGTGAGATGGGATCCCAACCCCCTCTGCCCCTCGGCAGCACCCCGGAGCGCACAGCCCACACCACGTACCCGTGCAGGGATGCTCGACCCGCTCCACGGTCACTGCCAGCCTTCAACGTGCTATTCTACAACGCCATGTCATTTAAGGGCCAAGTCTTCCTACCACTAACTGGCCCCAGATCCACGGCCTGACAGGGCGCGGGTTTCCAGGCTGACGGCCGGACAGGAGAGGGCAGCATCCGACAGACGGACCGGCCGGTGTGTTGGTGGTACCCCAAGGAGCACAGCAGACCCAATTTCATAATACAGACAGTGCTACAGCAGACGCATAATCTGCACTGTGCTGTCTTCATCATACTTTAAAGCTGAGTACTACGTAGACATAAACCAAGATTTTAAAATCAGCTTTTACTGTCCTCAGGAGCAGAAACCCATTAGCTCTGGTCTCAGCTCTGGAGGCGAGAGCCCTCCTGGCCACCTGCACTGCCGTCAAACCACGGCTCTGCAGTGATCACCTTCCCTGAATGCTCCACAGATGACCAAAACACAACCGAGCCCCGCTAGTGGGCTGGTTGGCCCTTTGGTTTTATTTTTACTGCAATTAGCTTTTCTGTTACTAGGAGTTGGCATTTAAAATGTCTTTTTTTGCCAATCTTCTTTGACTATTACAGTTAACTTGTTGAAGTTTGTAATACTATTTTCTTATTTCACAAGAAAAGGAAAAGCTGAACAGAAACATCCTTCCAGAATTTACAAGAATGGGAATAAAAGTATGGAGGAACTGTCTGGTACACCCTGACAATACCCACAGACTTCCCTTTTGTTCCCAGGTAACTGAACAAGAATACATCCATTCAGAAAACAGCATATTCCACTGAAAAAAAAGAACATCACCAGAACTCCCAGCTTCTGTTCTTAGCTCTGCCAACACCTCCTCAGCTTGAAGACGGAATGATTTACTACCTTTAACGTACCTCATCTTATCCACCTATAAACCACAATTACTTCTGACATGATGCCAAGTTTAAATGAAATTGCAAGATGTCAAAATCCATGGAAAATATATTTATTAGAAATGCAAGGACAATTATGGAAAGAGGAGATGACACTGGACAACAGGGCAGCAAAAATTCCCATACTCAAAAAAACTTTGTGTAAACACGCCCTCCTTTCTAGCGGGCTCAAAGCAGTAAGGAAAGAGACCCGGCACGGCAGAGGTGGCACAGTGACATACCTGGCACTGTTTTACAGGGGTGAGGGTCAACGCCAAGCCTAGCTGCCTAGGAGCATGATTTTTCAGGGGCTCTGAATCCCCTTTTGTTGTCTAGCCATAATGTGTTAAGCATCCAGCTCAAAGCTCCATCGGTGGCTCCTTAGGAAAAACACTTCATCATTTAAAGCTTCTGCTATTGCAGATGTTAGGAAAATGTTCCCATAAACTACACAGGTTGTTCTGCCTGTGAAGTCGAACCCTTACGTGTACAGCAGGCAGCGTGATTTCAACATGACACCACGGAAGAGGACGGTGGTCAGGAAATTAAATCTTTTTATTCTGTCCAGTCCTTTGGAGCAGTCTGGAAATCCGGGGCACTTCTGCATTGCCACCCCCCTCCTACTAATATAGCTCTCACTTTTGAATAGGGCAAGAGATAGGTTCTGAAAATACAACTGTTACCTGCCTGTATTCCTTCTGCTAAATCTGATCCTAGTCCTTTCCTTCTGATAAATTAGATTCTCAATTTTCACGTAATCTCTACCAGCAGCTCCTAGGCCCCAGATACCACCCACCCCAGACAGCACGAGGTCCCAAATTAAGATGTACGTGACTGCAAATAACAGCCAATTTTACAAGACTAACACTAGGGAAAAAAATCTTCCATCCTCCTCTCCATTTGTGAAGCTACACAGGGCAAACCACTCACATGCTTATTACTGACAGACAGCGAGGCTGCCGCGAAGTGGGGACGGCTTCTTTGGGTGTAAAGACTGAATCGAACGTGCAGTATTTAAGACAATTAGATTTTCAAAGAAACTACACTAAACATTTCTTTCATGTGTAATCAAATTATGTTAAAGCAAACCTCATAATTTAAACCATTCCATTGGTCAGCTCCTATTTGTTTTCCCTGCACCCTCATTTTTGCTCCAGATCTGTCACATTACATTAACACCTTTCCTACTCACTGCCTACAGAAATAACAGCCTTCGACATGCCTGCACAATCCATTTGTCCTGCTCTAATTACTTTTTGACATAGCCTCTTCTGCTGTTATCTTGCCTTTTCTGACCTCTGTCTATATTAAAGCCATTTAAAACAATCTTTAAACTCGGTATCTATTGTGATGTGTCTTATATGATACTGCTGGAGTATCAGGCGGCAACATTTTGTACATCAAATATTTAAATCTATGGTAATAAGATAAGGTACTTGAGGAGGAAAGCGGATACATATTGGTAACAGCTACAACTGTCTGTTCATACCACGAGTCCCCAGGCCTGCAACACATTTTCAGGATGAAATTCCTATAGTCGTAAAACTGTTCCACGTAACTAGGTGGCTCAAAGATAAAGGGGGACTTCTGCTAAGACTCTAAGGAACTTCCCTTAATTTCACAAATGGGGAGGAAAGCAGGAGCAATTGGGAAAAGTGGTCATCTTGGACAAAAAACCCCCAACAACCACCAAACAAACTGAGTAGGCAGGCAGAGGACCAAGCCGGGCGCACCAACAATGGCAGTTCAGAAGGAAGCATGACAAATCACACTCTTCTCCAAACCCAGAGAAGAAACCAAGAATCTCTAATCCCAATGTCCCTCTGTTTTCATCAAGCCCATTCAAAAAATGTGCCCTCATTTTCTTTTGTGGCTGATTCACAGAAGATGAGCCTCTAATTACCAGCTACTTCCCCGCTGAAGCAGCAGAGGATCTGCTCTGTGCCAAGTGTCTGCTTCGGAGTCAAGAACTTATTCCATGTGATGGAGCAAACTAATTTTTTGGATATCAGGTTGATCCCTATGTACATATGTCTCACGATACAGTCTAACTACATCTTCACATGCTATTTTCCCCACGCTCCTGCGTCACGCTAACTTAATTGGTAGCTAGTCAATATTTTACTCGCATTAGAAGATACTTCACAAACCTACATTGGCTCCGGTTCATTTACAGGGTAATTATCCAGTTCACACAAAGTCTGGTCTTCTAGATACAACCCGTACGGATCCAAGTGCAGCTCTGCTGGGAAAGCATAGCTCTATATTTTGTCTTCCAGATGACAGCACTATAAAACTGACGGGGGACAAAACCAGAGTCAATTAAAATACATTAAATGTAATGTAACAATGCTATGATTTGTCATAGCCAGCCAAGAGGTTTTATTTCTTTGAATTCCTCTGACTTTGTCCTCAGGACATTAAGAGCCCATGCATGCTGTGGAAAGCTCTTCCCATGATACTTCCCTACAGACATTTTTATTTTCCCCTTTTTCTTTCCTGTCAGCAGCCCTGACCGCAAAAGCCTGTCTCATTAAGACATCTACACATCGAAGGGACCCATGGATCCAGGACCAGCCCAGTGTGCTACTGGTCTGCTACTGGTCTGCTCATAACATCCCTTTTTGCAGAGCTCTTCAATCCTTACGTGCAGCTGGATGTCACCATCAGTGAAGTGGCAGGACGGGGCGGAGATGGGCAGAACAACAGCCCTGCCTTTGCGTGCTTGTGGCGACGGGAGGGCAGAGGGTGGGCACAGACCAGTCCGGGCTTTAATTCTGCAAGATTCAGAAATGCACTTTTGCTGGAATAATTTTTTGGTTTATAAAGGGATTATTTTCGTCCTCATTTTTTCACATCTATTTCTCAGCTTTTTTTTAATACAGCTGTTGGAGCAGACCTGGGATGTCCATTATCCAAACAATAATAACTACCAATTATCGTGACCTCACTCACATTTATATTAATAGAGTATCTAGAATCAATGTACTGTTCCCGTGGTGTTTCCATAAAGGTAACCTAAACATGAACTGGGCTGTGCTGGGTCAGACTGCGCCAGCTCCCTGCAAGCCCCGACCTGGTCTCAGACAGTGGCCAGAGCAGATGCAGGGGAAACAACAAATTACAAATACTAAAATTAACCCTTCTCGCTTTTTAACTTTTTTTCTTAAGTAAAATGTACATTTATTTTAGAGAAAGACATTTAATTCTCTATTTAAAATAATCCTCCACGTCCACATCCTTTTGGACCACCACCAGCGCTCTCCCGAGTCCCCTCTGAAATGCCAAATGGCTTCTCTTTATGCAGTCTGTCACCATGAGGAGGGTTTCTTGGCCTTTACATTTCTTCTCAAAACAACCACAGATGTTTTGGGGGCATTTGTGAATTCAGGGTGTGTAGAAGTGGTTTATATTTTTAATTTGTCCTTTTTTACCACAATCCTACACCACACCCTGAATTCCCCAACAGGTTCCATTACCGACAGCATTCTTCCTTTATCGTTCACGTTTTGATTTTGTTTTTTATATGTTTGTGATTCACCTCTGAAGATGGCTGTAACATCATTACTGCACCACAGTATTCAGTATTATGGTCTGGAAGCTCTAACCAGGTCTGCTGGGGTAGAAGCTGCACAAACAGAAGAAATTAGGGGCAGCTACAGCTTAAAGGCAACAAGTAGCATAAGATGTGCTTGAACAAATTCACATACTTGCAATTTGTAAATACAAGTTATCCAGCAAATAGTGTCTAGGGCATCCGTGGTGAATTGGCCGATTTCTTACAGCCTAGGCAGAGGGTTATCTTGGGAAGAGAGCTCAGTGCATTTTCAGCCTACCCACGTACCAGTTTATACACCCCTGGATCCTGCTGGAAACGGAGGGACAGATGGCCAGAGGAATGGATTCCAGAGGTAAGAAAAAAAACTCTCCTAAATGAAGTACCCTCGAAGAGGTAGAGATGCTCACAGAGGGCAGTGGCTGCTCTGCCATTGATTTCAAACACAAACAAACCAGCCCTAGACCGGCGTTCGCCGTCGGGTTCTGCAGGATTCGAGACAAGATCCAGAAAGGCTCAGCCAACTTTTCTAAGTCCTACATTTCTTTCCATCAGATCCCAAAACGATGTGGAAACCATCTTGAACTGGAAAAGCAGGAGCCTGAGATGATGCTGTGCTGGAGCACAGCTGATGGAAGGGCTTTTTAGTACTACTGAGCTTGCATGACATCTAATAGCAGGAGCAGGTTAATGCTGAAGTTAATTACTGAAACGGCACGTATATACGGGACCAAAAGCAACAGACCACCAGACCTGGAACCGAGACTGTAGAGATTTCCAACTTTTATGCCTTGCAAGTGAAGAGGCTCCAAGTTCCTCTGTACAGCTGGCAAAGAACAGCATCTCCTCCCGCAGCCGGCTTGAAAGCAGTCGCCCGGCAGAAGTCAGGGACCTGAATTCCCTGTGCAGGAACCGCGTACTCAGAGGTTACCACGTTAGGACAGTGGTTACTTCTTAACAGATGCCTCTAAATTACCTATCAAAGGAATCCACCTTTCTCTGAGACTGCCCCGGGGCAACGGCCTCTGAATTAGGGGGTTGATTTCCCCTCATTAAGCGTGTCCTGAGCTGCGCTCTGTCCTCTTTATGGCTAGCACTGCGAACGCGAGAGAAACACTACAACTTCATGGAACCCACCGCTACCACCCTCGTTTTACTAGCTCTGCCGTGCTGGGAATGTGAAAATGGCAGATTACCTAAACCAAACACGCTCTCCCCGTTCCTCTCAGGGGGCTGAGGAGCGGCGCACCCGAGGCACAGCTGCGGCAGCCTGTCTGCGTGTGCTGCGGCGGGACAGACAGACAAAACCGCCCTTCCACGGCTGCCTTCCGCTTTGCCAGCTGAAATCCAGCCGGCCTCGCTGGCTGCCGACGATTTCCATAAATACTCCCACAATGCAGCGCACCCGCGTTTAGCCGGAGGGATCCTCTCCAACGCGAGGTGCCATGAGAAATGGGGGACGATTTTAGAGGAAACGTGTAAGATTCGGATTTGAAATGAAAATGATCCGCCCCAACAACAGGTCCTGGATTTCGGTTTTAAATTTTTGACATTCCAATCGTATTATATTTTCATGTTGCTTATTTAAAGTAAGCCTATTCATTTTTTTAGAAGTTAAAAATTAAAATCTGCATTTGTGTTTTTATCATGTATCTTCAAAACGATGCAGATTAAAAACTCGCAGTGCTTACCACCAAGCATCTTATCACAGAGAAGACAGGGCGGTTTGTGCTGTGTTGTGATGACTTTGCAGCACACGTACTACAGAAAACAGTCTTTGCTACTCACAAGAGACTCTCCAAACGTTCAGATTCACATATCGGAGCGCAGCGAGGGTGGCATACCCTGTGTTAGAACAGGCTAAATCACATCTAGCAAGCTCCTACCCCAAATTTAGCAAACTATGCTTGCACTACATTTATATGAGCAAATGTAAGGTGTTAGATAAAGGCCACACCGGAATTAAAATACAGTCAATATGTGGTTAAATCAAGAGTTAGGCTTATATAGTTCTATAGATACGAATGCCACTTAACGAAACAGAATATCAATATCCACAGGGCAGCGACCCTCTTATTTAAAGCAAAAAAGACATCCATCTTTTCCTGTGTGAATTGTCATCCCGGGTAAAAGCCTTGCTGAAACCTAATTACATTATCGCTTATTATGTGTAACAAAATATAAACATTTTCCTTATGCCCTCAGAGAGCAATCCCAGAGGAATCCCTACACCCACCCCTTAATATATATACCATCGTGTCGAATACAAAGCACTCTGATCTAGCCTCATCCCCCCACTAAATTGCTGCAAACTTTTCCTCGCACATATTATCTGCAAGTCCAGGGAGAAGCTGCTTTATGCAACAGCAATATAGCGAGCGCAGGGTGACAGTCTAACATGGTGTCCTGCTGAGATCCAAGAATAGCAATGCCTTAAAAGGCAGCGATGTTGAGATCACAAGGAAAAGAGAATTAGGGCACAGCTGTGGAGTTCTGTAGGCTAAAACATAGACTCAATATGTCAGAGAAAATTAAATCACAGAGCTACATGTAATTTCTAGTCTCATTTATAACTTAGCTGTAGCTGTGCAGAATTGGGACTTCGGTCATACATGTGAGTCGCTGTGTTTCTGCACACAGAAATAAAAAATGAAATTAATTTAAAAAGAAAAAACAAAGGAGTTATATGCAAACAACAATACAAACACCTATGTTTCGAACGATGTTTACATGCTATTGCAGCTCAATAGTTTCATAGGCAACCTTCTGTCCAGCTCTTGAGGACAACCAGAAAAGCCACAGCACCACTTGTGAAACAAGCAGAGCTCACAGCTTCACCTGCAGCACAAAACGAAGACAAACTACACCAACACATTAGCAAGCTAAACGTATCTGAAAAATGCCTATGTTTTCCTGTGGCTGTCAGACAAGGAAAGAGACCCTTCCTCAAAAATGAAGGTACCAAAACTGATAACAAACTTTTGCACGGGCTTTTTCCCCCTTGAAGAAGTGATGTTCTTACATTTTTCGGAACAGTATTGACAAATAAATTTGTTAGTATTTCTTTATGCTGGAAGTCCAGTACTAGCTTCTCCTGTAAAAGCATTCAGTATCCACAGAATACAGTCCATTATCCTCTGCCAATATCTACTGCTGCAGTCTGTGTCCAACTCATTAATTTTGCGGGATGCCGGGGTCTGTAACCGTCGGTGTGAGGGCTGTGCTTTAAGCCGGGAGGTTGCATGCCTTCTCCAGAGTCTTCTCCCCGGCTCCAGCCAAACCTCCGGAAGGCACCACCACAGAGGTAACCACGCAGAGCTGTTAGATGGCAAGAACCGTGGATTCAGTGGGACCCCGTGGATGAAAAGATGGCCTTTAGGCAGAGCAGGACAGCCTCTCCGACTGAACTCCATCCACCCAGGGAGCAGCTGAGCAGTGCCTCACCCGGCACAAGCGGACAGGCTTTACCTGACAAGAAGACTTAAATTATCTCTTTAAAAGCCTCTGAAGGCCAGGGACAGATAAGAGAGAAGATGGAGGAGAAAAGGAAGCTGGCAACAAGGGAGCAAGGGACTGATTGTGATGAGGCATATACGGTGAGCTTTCCTAAACAACCGGTACTTGAGCACTAACACTCACTGTTCTGTGATACAGAACAGCAAGAAAACAGAGGTAGGAAGCTGCACGTAATTACGACTTTGTTTAGCTAAGTATATTTCCTGTGGAGCTTACAAAGCACAACTGCATGCAAAGCATGCAGATTTGTTGATATCAGCTATCCTTTGTCCCTGAAGAGGTAAATTATACATCTGATTTGTATACAAAGTTGAAAAACTGTTAAAGGTTCAGCTGCAGACAGAGCTGCGGACCAACAGCCCACAGGAGCCAATTCCTATGAAGGGATAATACATGGGGAGATTTTACAAAGGGTAGAGAGTTCAGCAGCCAACAGACGGGGAGCAGCTAAAACAACGCAGCGAGAGACCGGCACGGGCAGCCCAGCGACCGTCCAGCCAGGGTACAGCGTTCGGTGGGACGTGACCTGTCGACCCATCTCCCACTGCTGGAGTTTCAGAGCAGTGCGCACGTGGCATCGCTTGGGAAAAGGAGGAATGCGCCATTACAGCCATCACATGGGGAAGGAGATAACCAAGAGTGCAGGGGATGAGCAGGAGCAGGGTGTGAATTCAGTTTGCAGCGATGAAGGTGAGAAGGCTGTTCTGGAAATCGCTAGTGTTGGGAAGGGTTAGTGAGGCAGTCCTCAAGCACAGGTACTGCACACAGGGTACACGTGCACACCGCAATTTCATTAATAGAGAAAATGCCAAATGTTTGAGATGAATTGTTTTTCCTAAGCAGAACCACGTATTACCTACATTAAAGCACAGCCTAGTTCATACACACGCAATGTTTTTCACAAATACCACACGTGGTGCAGAAAACAATCCCGTAGATGAGGATGCAAAATGAGGTCACTAATTCTCTCAGAATATCTTTTGAACGAAGGCTCATCGCAGCCATACACATTGCCACCGTCCACACTCGGGTCCTTACGGTGGTCTGCCGCCCTCCTCGCGTGCTGGGAACCGTCAGCCCTCCCCGGTGGGTTTGCGGCGCGCGGCTGCTCCCAGCGCTGCTCGCTCTGACCCACTTTCCTGCAGTATTTCTGCATAGCGACAGAGGTCCTAGCAGGACAAGCGTCACCTCCCAGCCCACGGGATTCTCCATTTCCTACTGCTTCCACTGGGAGAATGCGTTCAGCATTTACATGCAGGCACACACAAGCATGGCATTACACAGAAACGTATGTAAAACCCGTAAATCCCAGGAAGAGAAGGAACTAGAACAACAACAAAAAATCCTGTTCTCATTTGCCGGATATTCCTCTGAAGTAGACGCAGGGCTGTGAGAGCGGCTAAATGAATAACCAGCTGATGGATCCTCCTAACTGCTCGGAAGAAGCCTGGCTGTTCCCTTCTGGCTAAAGCTCTTTTAAAGGCACTTTGCTCATTTCTCTCTAGCTGGTTTGAGCATTCCTATTACCCCGAATCAACCCTGCCCTTCGACTTCGACCAAAAGAAATACTAATATACTGAGCCAACGAGAAAGTTGTTATTCCTTCCTTACGCCTCGCCAAAGCTCTGACACTGTGAGGAAATGCATTTTCCCACCCAAGCCCTGCACACCTCACTTACTGTCCTATTTCCATTCACTCAGTCCCTACAGAATTACAGTGTATTGACTGCAGATGCACTTGGAGTTCTGATGTCATCTCAAGGCTCTTTCTTTTTTTTTTAGGTGAAGCATCTATATTTCCTCTGTTCTGAAATTTTGTGCTGAAACTATAACAAGCCAAAAATCTCTTCAATGGGAAATTTCACAAACAGAGGATTATGACTTCAGCTACAGAATAAGCAGCAGGAGCAGATGGAACTCTTCAGAAACAATGATTCCATTTTCATGCAAATTTCCTTAGTAGTTAAAAAAAGACGAAGAAGAAAAAAAACCACCAAGATATCAGAATGGTTTCTAAATGGAAGGTTTTTGAATGATGCTAAAAGCAAAGGGCTGGTAGCGCTCCACAGTCCCAAGCGTTTTAGCAGCAGCCAGGAAAAAAAAAGCATGACAAACTAAAACCAGACTCTGCACCTCCTCAGAGTCGTGATAAGAGAAATGGAAAACGGAGTGAAAGTATATTTTGGTTTTTATGATTTTCAACATCATCATCGGCTTTGTGATAATGCATACTTCAGAGCTAATTCTTATGCTCTTTAAGAGCACAGACTTCATTCATGAAGCAGCATGACAAAAATTCTTTATCCACTTGATGCCTACAGAAGGTGACAGCCACCGAGAAAAAGACAGCCACAGGGACACTGTCAGAGTGCTAACCTGCAGCGTGCCTCTCTTTGAGCACAAGTGCTCCCCTGATTACAAGAATACAGACATGCATTTTTCATAGCTGAAATGTGGAAACTGAGCCAATTCTTTTGTTATTAATACTGGCAGCATACCCTAAAAAACAAATACTTGCACAGAGTTAGCAGACCCCATTTCTGGCTCTTCTGCTGACTTGTTACTTAGCTTTGGTCTTACGCCTTCATTTTTTCCCGTTGTTCACTCCTCGAGTGAGAGAATTCAAGCTACTCCCTAACTCAGTGTTGTGAGGATAACTGACTTTGCACAACACGGAGGGTAACTGTCGCTGTGCCACACTGTAGTATAAAACATTACACTGTTTTGTATACAGAATACATTTTAACGATAATAAATGGGAATACTTCAGAAGGCCCATGTAACTCCACTTTTACAGCCTACTTTTTTAGCTGAGGTTTTAAAGCAGAGAGGAAACTATATGCACGGAAAAGCAAGAACGAAATCCACTGCTGTTTGTCACTGCTTCCCCCCTGCACGATGAACCAGGGGAAACGCTGCAGCCAGGTCTCTTCCCGCGCAGCGTCCGGATGCCAGCAGTGAGCTGCTGCCACCAGACAGCCAGGCAGCTCCGGCCCCGGCGCCCGAGGAGCGGCCAGCTGCAGACGAGGCTAGCAGAGACAATTCCTTCAGACTACCCCCTCCAAATCCAAGCGTCCCTCCTGACACGGTCTTTCCCCGATGCTGCTCCTGGAGTTTTGTAGTGAGGCTTCATAGATGTCTATCAGTTCTGTCAGACAATTTCTAACTCCCTCAGTTTCATGTTGATTTTTTTAAAATTAATTTTCTCCTTCCTTTTCCATGCAAAAGAGATACAAAGTTAGCTCTAAATAAGACTGCAAAGAGTGTTAAAGTAGAGGCCTCGGAAGCATGCGGTCAATATCAAGAATACTTCTGTTTAATCCCATTCTGCCTACGCTTATCACTTTCATCATGCCACTGGCCAAATCTTTTCACTTTGAATTTGCTCTCAAACTGAAACTCCCTCCTCCCTTGTCGAGTTAGATGGATTTAAGTAACGACAGCTACCAAAAGGACAGAGCACATACAAAATAAGTCCAAAAAATGGGCTCAACAAGGTTTATTTTCAACCTTTTCCTTGCTTACTTCTTAGCAGAAGGATGTACAAGTAGAAACCATTTCCTCAGTTAATCCCTCTTTGACCCAAATTAGCTTTTTCAAAACTACTTTCTTAAATAATTTGTTTTACAGTCTTGCCTGAATGAACTCAACAACAGACAGGTTTCAGCCACGCAAGGAAAGGAAGAGGGACGGCGATGGGGAGGGACGAGAAGAGAACGTAGCTGGCCTGACCAGCGCAGGGCCCCGAGCAGGTGGGTGGAAGAGGCAAGTTGTGCGGTGCAGGACTCCCGGCTCCTCTGCCAGAGCCAGGCTCTGCTCGCTCGGTCGCAATGGGGTTTGCTTTTGCACGACTTAATTCACACTCTTCAGAAACGGGGGCCAAGGAAAAATAATCACCAGGACCTGTACCACACCACCGAAAGGGAGGCCCTTCCACTCCGTACCGAGCAGCACTAACTCAGACTTAGCACAGCCCTCAACTGCAGGAACTATTTTAGAGTGAAAAGAAGTGCTGGCCTTCACACTGAAGGCTGCTGTAACATGTTAATAAAATGCAATCAGTCGATGAACGGACAGTAAAACACCATAATATCATGAGTTTGTCTGAAGGTGTCTCTACCAGTTAAGCCCCTTTGCTTCCTCTTCGCCCCACTGTCAAACTGCATCTCTGCTAAGAGCCAACTTTCTGTTTTCTGAATATTCCTGCTGCTGCATTTCTCACGTATGCTTCACCCACTAGCAAAGCGAACGTCGATGCGGATGATGACCGCAGTAAGCCAGTCTTGCCCTTTTCCTGATGCTGCTGCGGTGACGGGGCAGCCGGCGTTCGGCAGAAGCACAGCCAGGAAAGCGAGTATTTACAAAACAGCGGAGTGTCCCAGTCAGTCACAAATCCTACATTCGGGTTCACACTCTTCGTGTAGGGCGCTGCTCTGTAGCTACGATGAAGATGATACAGGGGAAGGAAAAGACAAGTGTCTATCGTAAGCCTTCATTTCTTACCTTGCTGGGCTTTAAGGTATCAAGAGCAATGAGACCCATTTGACCCAGATGCTTGCCTGTCTGAGTCAAGCGTGTTGGATCTGAGCAAACTTACTGGAAGATTCTTCCTTCCTCCTTCCCCTGGCCTGTCACAGTTTTCTCCAGAACGGGAACTGCCAGAAAGACTCAAGAATAATTGGGAGCAGCACAAGGGAGTACCGGCATTGCCTCTCTTCTAGATGCCTCAACAGATCTTCATTGCTTTTTCCTTCTGACTTGAGTAAATTCTACGCAGCAAAATATAACCCAAAGTTGATTACAGTATTGTAAAATGCCTTCAGAGTCAAAAACTGGGTCAAACCCCCACCGCCTCCTCCCAGCCCCATCACGACTGACAGGCTCCTGCAGGGCCCAGCTCCGGCTTGCAGGAACAGCCACGGCAGAACATCCTCGGCTGCGGTGCCCTTGCCTGGGGAACTTGTTCTCCACGACTGCTCCAGCAGTTCATTTCCCAATGGGAAATGATATTTTCCATAGATTCAGTGAAACGCGGTTCTAATTTAGTAATCGCGATGTACATCCAACTGAAGAGGATCTAGTGTTTCGAGAATGAGAGCAATATAATTAGGACGAGCCTCAGAATATTCAAGCAACTTAACCATTTGAAGCTCATGGGAGGCAGAAAGAGGTATCTGGAGACTGGGATACGATTATGTTTACATACTATGCCAAAACACTGTCTCTTTTTCTAGACCCTCACATTGCATATTTGAGGACTTTTATGTTATTTCTGCAAATCTTAACATTGGTTTACCAGAGGACTTCTGACTCTTAGTTACTGAAGTTTTAAAATTATCACAGTCTTGTATGAGGCAGACAGCAGTAAATAACTACTAATTCAGGATTTCTAATGAACCAAGAGCACTAGGCTGGAATCCAATCTAGGCTATAGACCTAAACGTTTTCCAATAAAATTTGCCCCACTTGTTTTTTTTAAAGCAAGTCTTAAGAATAAAGCATTAGCAGAAAACACAAGGATATTACATTAAAAGATTTCATGATTTGGGCACCACATGGGGCCTGGGAAGTACCATAGGTCTACGAAGCCACGCACGGGAGTCTGTAAAAGCTCCTAGAGTTCGGTAGCCATTCAGATGGCTCGTAAAGACCGTACTACCCTCGAAGACACTCTTACAGTTTAATTTTTTATTTTTCATAAATAGGATCACAGATATTGTATGCTTTTCAGTCAGTGTGACCCGTAACTGACCACTTAGAAGCACATTCATACCCCAGTATGCACAAGAACTCGTATTTTAACAATAGCATCAACTATGTTTTAGAAGAATCGTCAAGTGACTCACGAAGTGAAAGAATCTTTGAAAGAGAAGACAGAAAGGAAGCTGCCTGGAAACTGGAGAAGTTACGAGAATGGTTGTTGCGAGCAGAACAGAGCAGATATGAGCTATCTGCTTCACACTCATGACAAGGAGGTGGGAACCTCTTCATCCACATCAATAGCAGCTGCGTGACGCTGATACGAGCCTGGGTCACCACTGAAGCAGCATATTAACCTTTTTTTCCCCCAAATTGCTTCCTTTTGGATGAGTTCCATGTAACTGTCATTTGTTTTTTCACTTCATTTTTGTTTTCCATTTATGCATTCGTCCAGCCCTTGCAGGTGAATTCTACAGAAATCCATGTCAAGAATGCCCAAAAGGGACCTCTGACCCACCCCTCTCCTCCTCTGTGTCCCAGGAGGGGGTCCTGATGCCAACATCCTGACAGGTCCGAAAATGCTCAACACACCCAAGTTCTTATAGACCAGCAAAAGGGCACGAACCGCGTTACTGCTGCAGCACCTTCCTTTCCATCAGTCACCCGCGGCTTCACCAGCGCGGGCTCGCTGCCTCGGGGAGCCGGGACTGTCGAACCACCACAGCAGAGGCATCTGGAAGCAGCAGGAGGTTACCGCAGCCGTTGTTAAAAGCATTTTAACAGCAGCAAAACACAAACAGAGAGAGAGTGGCCATGTAGTGTGAGAGAAAGAGAACCTTTCCTACGGTGCGTGTTTCACCTGTAGGATCGTAGGGTGGAAGGGACCTCAGGAATCACCTAGTCCAACCTCCACTCCAAGGAGGCTGTCCGGTACTTTGGTCTCCCCATGCCAAAATGTCCTCAGAGAAGAAAGAAAGGGCAACGGCTGAAAACAAGCGGAGAAAGAAGACTAAAAAGACTGGAAAAGAATGCGAATGCGAAGGGAAAATGGAACAAGTACGTTAGCTTCTCCCCGCGGTGTTGCGTTCCCACTGAAAACACTTCACAAAAACGAAGTTAACGCATCCTCGTTACACAATTCCATATTCCAGAGACCTCTGAGCGCCTCGCTTTACTGTTCCAGCACGGGGAGAGGTTACAGACAAGTCCGTGGGAGAAGCTTTGAGTTTTGTTAGTCTACAACCACCGAAACTAGCGAGTTAGTGGAATTCACTTATCATCAGGTGGTCTCACTGGAGAACACGCTTAAAGGCATTTTATTTCTGCCCTGCAATAAAACTGGCAATCGTTGTCCTTGCCGTGCCGCGACAGTGGTGTTGTTACTAACAGGGATGCTTGCGAGACAGACGGAAAGTCGCCTTGATGTTACGTATCGTTCCAAGGCGGCTTTTCCGATGAATGGGGTGGGAGTCGTCCAACCGCTCTAGAGGAGACAATCCCCGAGATGTTTTCCGGCAGTCTCCAGCACATGCTAAGAGCACCGGAACCTTACTATGACATCTTACCGCCTTTAAGTGTAACTACGAAGTCGACGCACGTTAAATAAACGAAGCCTACGTCCACGCGCTCCCCAGAGGTGCCGCAGCGGGCCGCGCTGCGCCGTCACCCAGCTTCCCAGCGGCCCGCAAAGACCAGAACCAAACGCCCAGGCCCGCGGGCTGGGGCGGCTGGCGGGAGCGGGCCCGGCTGCCTGGCGTGACCGAGGGCCGCCCCACGGCTCGCTGGGGACGGGCACCCTCCCGGCGGGCTCGGCGGGACCGGCGGCGGGACCGGCGGTGGCAGCGCCAGGGAAGGGGAGGCGCGGGGGGGCCGGCGACCCGGGCGCGGCTGGCTCGGTGCGGTGACCCGCCGCCTTCGCCGGGGCTGGAGCGGGGGCTCGTGTCGGGGCGTTCCGATCCCACCGTGCGACGGCGGTACAAAACGCCTCCCCGACCGCTGCTTCGGGTCGCGAGGGCCGCGCCCCGCCGGGCGGAGGCAGGTGCGGCTCTGGGGGCGGAGGCGGCGCCGGGCCCGCCGGGCAGGCCCCCCGCCGCCGCCCGGCACCCAAACAAGCGGCCCCGCGCCCCGGCCTTGCGCCCCGCCGGCGGGGCGGGGGGGGACCCTCCGGTGCGCGGGCGCGGCCCAATCAGGAGGCGAGCCCGCGCCGGGACGGCGAATCGGCGTCGCCGCAACGCGCACATGACCGGCTGCGCCCCTGCCCGTCATCTGGGCCCTATATAGCGGGGCGGGGGGCGGCGGACGGGGCTGCGCGGCCGGCGGGGGGACCGGCGGGGGGACCGGCGGGCGACTCCGCCGCCCTCCCGGGCTGGGGCCGCGCCTCGAGCGGCGGGGAGCCGCTGTCCCGCCGGCACCGGCGCCAACTTTTTGGAGAGGGAGCCGGGCGCGGAGCCTTCCCCCGGAGCGCGCCGCCCCGCCAGGTAAGGCTTGAATCCCGGTTCACCGCTGGTTCGGGCTGACGCCGCCGGAGGAGCCGCCGCGGGGCGGGAGGGGGGGGGGCGGGCGGGGGCCGCCCTGCGTCCCGACGTGCTGTCAGGGGGTGTTTATCATTAATTTTTTTTTCCAGCCTCATTTCTGCACGTGTTCCTTTGTTCTCCGAACAGAAGCTTTTTTATATCTCTATCTATCCGCTAATGTAGCGCAGCTGGAGGGAGCCCTCCGGGGCGGGCGGGGGGGTGAGCGGGCGGCGGTTCCCCCCCCCCCCCCCCCCCCCCGCCTTCTCCCCCGAAGAAGAAGGAGAAACTCGAGCGATTCCCCGGCGCTGGAAGTTGCTCCCGGGTCTGGGTCGGTAACCAGACACGCGTGTCGCCCGAGGGCTGGCGGGGAGGAACTGAGCCAGACGGGGACACAAAGGAGGGGGGGCAGCCCCAGACGAGCCGTCCCCGCCCCGCGGCAGCAGCGCCCGGCACCGCCGAGCCCCGCGGGACGCGGGGCTCGGCGGTGCCGGGCGCTGCTGCCGCGGGGCGGGGACGCGGAGGAGGGAGATGCCCCCGGTCCCCCCGCTTTTGTCTGGCTCCTTCCTCCGGTGGCACCTGCGGGCGATATCGCGACTGCTCGGCGACAGTTGTGGCGCGGGGGCGCGGCGGGAGAGGGCCGGGAGAGCCCGAGGCTGCGGGGTTCGGTGCGGCGGCCGTGCAGGCGGAGGGGTCTTGCTCCCCCGAAGCTGTACGTCAGCCTTCGTTTTACTTCGCTTTAATTACCAGGACCCTTAGCCAAACAAAAAAAACCACCCAGTAAAACGAACCCCGGTTTGCAGGATCCCTCCAATTCCTGCTCAAACCGTGGTAGCAGGAATTTTTCTGACTCTAAAGGCAATTTAATGCGTTTGCCCCCCAAACCATCTGCGGTTATCGACTGTGACATTTGCAGTGGGCTCAGCGTACAATAAAAGACTGGGTCAACGTACGCTTACAAATACGGTACGTTCCAAGAAAATAACTCAATTTCCATAAACTTTTCCTATCGGTTTCTTGGCAAAACCAACTCCCTTCTAAAGCTGCGAGGAGAATTCCTCCACAAGTTCGGAAAGTTGAGAAGGGGACGATTTACCCTCCTTGTTTTGTCCAGGAATGCGAGATAGCATATTTTAGAAGTTAATAAGTATTAAAAGCCACGAGGAGCATTAAAAGCGCCTTTCCAACTCTCGCGCTTTCGGCGCTGGGCTGCAGACCCCTTAAGCACTTGCAGCCGCCACGCAGAGCAGAGGTTATTCACATGGCTGTTCGAGAAACTCCATTCATATATCCGACTACCTGGATTTGAATAGAAACCAGACAGCAATTCTTTCGTCCCAGCCACTATTCGCCCCGCTGGACAATAGAGATTTGTTAGCACGCAGGCACAAGCCCTGGGACACAAAGCTGGAGGCAGCAGAGATAGGGGCTTCAGTGCACAGGAAATTACGGCTTTTGATGCACTGTTGGCAGGTCTGCCGGTTCAGAAAAGCAACATGACTGTGCCATGTTTAAGAGCTCCTTACTGCCATTTTTAACCACCTAGAATGTCATAAAAGCTTTATTGTCACAGTACATAAAATCATGAAGTCCATATGGTTACTTTTCAGCTGTGGTTGCTGCCCCGTGTCTGGAAGGCAGAAGCACTATCTGGCTGGAGATTTTAATTTGGGGGGGGGGGGGAGAAATTAAAAGAATTTAAGCCAGAAAACCTCGAAGTTTATGAAAAGCAGAGATTCGTTACTGAGGCAGCTGATGTCTAGCCTGAGATGTGGTGGTGTTGTAATGGGCTTCATTTTAACGGTGGCTGTAAGGGGATGAGGCTGGACAGCTGATTTCATCGTAAAAGGTTCGGTAAATTTACTCCATGCATTTCCTGTGTCAGTTGTGTAGGAGGACATTATTCAGTTGTGTCAACTTGGCAAATACCAAAATAAATAAGAAAAACAAAACATTCAGTGTCTGGTACCTCCTATTTCCCCTACTTTGCCCCCAGCCTAGAGTTAAAATGAGAACTCCTCAGAGACTGGGCTTTAATCCGCTGATTGGAGCCAATGAGCAGAAATTATCAAGATTAGAAAACCAACCAGTGGGTTTTATTAGATGAAAAGCCGGCCCCTCGCTGTGCACGGCGCCTCAGCTGAGGGGCGGAAGTCGGTTCAGTCTTCACCCGAATGGCAGGAAGGTTGGGGCTGTTCCTCCTCATTTTCTGTATTTTTCCATGAATCTTGCCTACCCGACCAGCTTAGCACCAGATAAAATACCCAGTCCAACTGGATACTAAGACTCTTAAAATTTGCACAGGCATACAGCATGAGAGAGCAGCCAGCAGCGTCCCTGTGTATCGCTACAGGCGCAGCAGGAATGACTTAGCTCTCTTCTTCACCCAGGAAAAACAATGAAATTGAGAGTTGTAATATACTGCGGTTGCGAAATGTGTGTTTTTATTATGACCTGCGGAGATACAAAGTATCATAAAATACAGAAAAACAAAGGTTGGGCTGTTTGCTGCTCTTAACCATATTTTATCAATGCAATCCTTGTGACCTCAGTAAAAGCGGGAGAATTTTAAAATGAGGAAAACAGGTCTGTCTTCCCGGGCACCTGGGAGATACCAGTAGGACTGGTGCCGATGCTCTGCACCAGCCCCTTAGGCAGATGAGGGACTTGCTGCCATCGCTCCTTTGAGCAACACAGGGGAAAAAAAGACTGGACGACTAAAACGACACGATTTTTGAAAAAAGTGAAATCCTCGCTAAGCTGCTACTTGTAAGATTAACAGAACATCCGTATATGTGAGGGGCCAGCTCATATAATTTTCAGCTGCTCTTTCAGAACATTAGAAATACAAATGTGAATGTAAATACTTTTCACAGGAGTCAGTTCTGTCTGAATAATTATATAATTTCCTTGAATTCTCTTCCTGGTGTAGTACAATGCCTTGGGTGTATTACTTCTCAGTAAAACTTAGGTGATAAGAATCAGGCTAGATTACAATCACGCAATTTTGATTTTTAATTTTTTGCTTGCTGGTACTTACAAACCCAGAAGGTCCTACCTAAAATAGGCCTTTGAACAAAGATATTGCAGACTATTTTTAATAAAGGTTAAGGATATTGATGCCTCTATCTACAAAGCGCTTTTAGATTAAATACCGCGTTATTCTTAAAATACAGCAACCTTTTCTGTTACCTCTAGAACTGCTAATACTTAGTATTCATCCAGAGGCTGATTTTAAAACCCACCCCTTGAAAGTGCTGCCTAAAAAAAAAAAATATGCTGGGAAGTTAAATTCTGCCCTTGCAATTAGGTCTTAAGAGTTTGAATACCTGTTAAGCATATCACTTTGAATGGAAAACAGACCATTAGAGGTTGGCAGAAAGAGCCTCTGCCTAATCAAAATAGCCATAAAAGGAACGTCTGGACATAACCCACCCCTGTAAACATCTGCATACTCAGCTTGGACGTGGGAATAATCCCATCATGCACATAAGAAAAGGATGCTGATGGCTGTTCTCGTGTGGTCTGGGTTTTTTAAACTGCACATAGAACTAACAGATAATTCAAAAGCCAGTTTTCCCAGCTCCAGTTATGGCTATTCCAGTAGAGAGTTTATGAAGCCTCACAAAAAAGAAGAAACTTGTTAACCACTAACAGACTTGGAAGTTGCAGCTGATGTGAAAGACCAATGCATATATAATGTGACTATACATTAATATATAGTATTGCATTACAGGGTTAGTTGCCAATAAAAATGCATCAGGTATGCTGAAATCTAGAAATACACTTGGCAATTTAACAAAAAATGTGGAATCCTAAGAATTTCATTTTGTCTCAGTAATAGCCAGCAGATGCTGTAATCACTTCAAAACCACAACAGTATTGGTTAATATCGCTCAAAAGTTTCAAACATTAAGAACTCAAAAGACAACAATTGGGTATTTTTATGTTAAGGATAAAACAAAAGCGTGGTTATTTTCATAAGAAGCAACACTGACGTACAGACTGACAACATCACCTTTCTGAACAGACTTCAGTCACTCTTACTTTCCCTGGACGGCCTGAAAATAGTGTGAACCATCAGCAGCTGTCCTGAACCATAATGCAAAGAAATTAACACAATCGCTATGAACAACCATTGCATAAAACTGCCAGTTTTGAGTGCACTGAAGTGCTGCATCTCAATACCAGAAACCCTTCTGCGTTAACAATTAATTGTGCCGCCGAAAGACGCACATGTGAGTGAATATAGCTGTAAGCTGAGAACAGGAATTCTGCCCGCTCAGTTAGCGGGTCACTTTCCATCGTAACTGCCTTGGGATTGTACGCAGTTCGGTTTTGCAACACCGCATTACTCAGGCCTGGGGTTAACCTGCGTTCGACACAAAAAGGCCAGACTGTCTGAGATGAGATGCCACCGTGTGATTAAGGGCAGGAGGACGCTCGGCGGGCGTGCTGAAGTGGACGGGCACGGAGCGGCACGCGGTACGCTAAAGCGTCTCCCCACGGGACGCTGCCATCAGCTTACAAGGGGCTCCTCCGCAGCACAACTCACAACTGCTTTTAACGCACAACAGACATCATCTGTGTGTTCTGATGGCTCCAGTGCTAGGATGACGAACCTCAGGAGGGACGCAGTCGTTTCTTGCCAAATACAGGCACGCTGAAACAAGAGTTGGGGAGGTCCAGCAAACTATAGGTTATCAGTCCCAAACGCTCCTGTGGTATGTTTACTGATTCTTAATTTGGTAACCTAAATCAGTTTACAGTGTCCTTGAAAAGTATCTTGTCATATGAGCATTCGAGGCTTTACTGCTTCATTTCTTTTGGGCTTACTGGCAGGCCATACATTCACTTTAGCACAAAAGTACACATCCGTCTTTTCTCACGTGTAGGCAGTCCATAGTGCCTTCTGTAAATAACGCTACGTCTAACGTCCGATGTCATGAACAAAAAGGATCATCCCGGTCTATAAACGGAGGTGGTCAGGGTTTAACCATACATACTGTAATTTCCAGTCTCCCATATTACACGTACGTTTACAGCTGCACGCATGCCAGTGCCCTGGAGTGTCAGCAGTTCCCATTTACATAATTACAGTGCCTGAAATCTGGGTGCCGCTAGGTCTTGTGCTTTGAGCTGAACTGAGTAGTCCGCGGGAGCGAGAGAGCTCTCACCCAGCCAGAGCACATTATACCTTCATGAGAAAGTCTGGGCAAGTCTGACAGGGCAGCTGCATTACAAAGCGCGGGTATACGAGGGACACAAAACCTCTCCTCTGGTACTGGATGTTATGAATGGCTATTCATATTCAGATTTATTGCCTTAGGTGGAGTCCCAAATACAGATTTTTAAGACGATCAACACGTTTGCAGACAAGGTTCACATGACAAATACAGACACTAGTTATAAAACAGAATGCATTCAAGTTTGCCATATATTTTTTTCTGCTAAAGATTTAAATATCATGTGGCTTTAGCTTTCTTTCTGTTCACTGAATATCAAGGTCAATTAGGAATGATGTCTGGCTAGTACTCTCAGAGCAGATTAGACAGTTGCATCAAAAACTAGGACCGTGTATAGGTCATCTGTTACTGTGACCTAGATTTCTGAGAATCTGTTCAATTTGTTTTATTGAAAATGTGGTACTGTCTCAGTTCTGTTTCTCATAGTAAACCTCTCTATAATAGCAGAAAATAGCTTTATTGGATACTTACAGACGTTGCTTACTACTTCTGCTAAGACACAAAGAAAATCAAATCCATGCAGCAGACCTGCGCCTGTCATCCATTTAATTTTAAAATAACTTAAGGTTCTGAAAGGCTTATGCCTTATAATCTAAAGCATTTGGTCCACATGCCAAATACTAAGCAATCTGAAATACATGATAGCTTAGCTTCAGCTTTGTTTGCCCTATTTACTTCATTTTTTTCCTTCAGTAACCAGTGGATAGATGCAGTATTTCTGCAGTCTGCTTTGGAAATTAAGAACATACTGAAATATTTGAGTAAAGCGAGGCTACTGCGTTTGTATCATTTGCGTGAGCTTTTTGGTGCCCTCGAAGGACAGTCGGTTTGGATTGGGCAGCCTGAGACCAGAACCAGACTTCCCTCCTAAACCCCTGGTGTTTACTTACCCAGTATAAAGATTTTGCTCTCTGAATTTGGACACTATTGCAGTGTATCCACCTATGCTTTCTGGGCTGTCATTGTGAAACCACATAAAAGCAGATTTCCATTTGGAACATTTTATGAGAAATTTCCTCTCCTCTCACCGCTCTTAATTGTTCCGGTTAGAAAGCAATTACTGAAACATAGATCATGCAAACACACCAGTTTGCTGGTGTAAGTATTTGGGAGAGAGAAGGGGAGAAGGTGTATCTTAAAATATTGAAAAATATTTTCTAAACACCAGTGAGTTCAGGGTGAAAGGAAAACTATAAAAATAACGAAGTGATTGCGGAATCCGCAATTCAACGAACAGTACACCAACCAAATTTTGGAATTATCATCAGTCTCTGTGGCTTATCATGCTGCGAGAGCTGTGGTACAAAACACATCTAGAACAGTTGTGGTCTCATCACACCCCAGGGGAAAAGGCAGGTAATGCCATCAAAGAGCAGTAGAAAAGGGCACAAAAAAAGGAAAGGTGCCAATAGATTGAGATTCGCAGGTTAAAATCTCCAGTACGTTACTCCCTCATAAATAGTACTTAGTAAATCTGTTCCAATTTTTTCAAAATTCTAAAAGCCAGTTCTACCAAGTCATCTGAATTTTATACTACTTTAATATTCAAACTTTTATGTGCATCTCACAGCACACTGGGACCAATTTATTTTATAGGCAAGATAAAAATCCAGCAATATTTGGGTGACGTTATCCAAAGATCATTCTTCTAAATGAACATAAGTACATTTTCTCCTTCTTGTTTCACATGATGGCTGCATTTAAATAGCCTAAATGTACAATTCAGAAAAGAATGGCTGAGTCCTGCTCACCTGGGGGTCATATCCACATCCATCCAATATTTAAAAGCACACAAAAGCAAAGAAATTAAATATATAAGAGGGGGGGAGGAGGTCTTTCTTCCAACAGAATATTTGCCTGGTAACCAGATATGAGAGAGAGCCTTTTTTCCAAAAAAAAAAAAAAAAAAATCATACTTAGTGGTTGTTCAAGAGTCTTTGAAGATACTTCCATTTTAAATTGTAACACCTGAAGAAGAGTGCCGCTGCTCTCTGGCTGAGCGGCAGCCGTAAGCAGTGGAAAGGGAAGTACCACAGAAACATGGCCAAAGTTCTCCGAAGTCAGCGCTGCGTGTGCACGCTGTAGTTTAGATCATTTGTAAACAAGGCTAAATGACTTTGGTGTGAAAACGTGAGCAAACAGCGATGAAACGTAGTGGGAGTTAGACCACGCGTAGGACATAGTAACATTTTTCCCTAGGGCCAGGAGCGCCGTACCTTGAGGCCTCGTGGTACCTGCCATGACTAAACGGGAGTGTCTGAACCCAGAAAACGGGAAGCCAGCACAAGTTCAGTGAGATCAGGGCACTTTTTTTGTGTGTGGCACCCATTCCGCTCACGAGGAAGACATACTTCTCATTAGAAGAATAATGCGTTTCCAGCTAAGCCAGACATTGTCAAGTGATAAGAAATCTCACAACGGCTGGGAGGAAAAGAACGGGGAAGATGATGGGATGGATCTTCATCTGTCTTTTTCCTGCTCATTACAATGTCATTGTAATGTCACTTTCTCTGCTACAGTTATTTACAGTTACTGGAAGTAAAGTCTTCCTTGTACTGAGCGTATCGTGAAATGGAGTCTTAGAAAATGGCAGCATAAAACTGACCTGGAGGTGCCACGCTGCCAAAACGGGACCAGAAGGGGAGATTTTAGAGGTGTTTCTCTTACGAAGAACTCCAAATCTTGAACTATCAGATGAGAATTGTTGGATTATAAAGCTGAAAAACAGAAACTAATTATCTTCAAAGGGACAGCTGTCAATGAATCGGGAGGAGACATTATGATTATGAAAAGCAAATCCTCCATTTGATCCCTCTCCATCCATACTGCTTCCCAGGCAGACAACCTAAGCTTTATCCAGCTAGAATTGCTAATATTCCAAACAGCGAGTCAAATATAAAAGTCCCAATTAGCATATGAGAAAATGTGTATTTTTATATTGCTATGTATGATCAGAGTATGAAGACGGGCACGCTGCAGCACTGGAGGTGTTCAAGGAACGTGTGGACGTGGCACTGCGGGACGTGGTTTAATGGGCATGGTGGGGTTGGGTTGATGGTTGGACCTGATGATCTTACGGGTCTTTTCCAACCTTAATAGTTCTGTGACTCTGTAAATGGGGGTCGTGCCACTGGTCTGGGGTCGCAGGAAGCCACCTGTGAAATGTCCTGCTCAGGAACAGACCTTCCCTTCTGTAGCAGGGATCATGTTTTAGTACAGTCTTTAAAGATCAAACCATATAAACAAAACAAATACCTCAAATTTCTCTCCTGATTACTTTGCAAGATATTTTTCCCGTATTTGTCAATTGCACATGCAGGTTCTGGGCATTTCTTCAGTATCTCACACTGAAAAACGGAAATGATTCCTTGTAAAACACACATACCAGGGCAGGAATCACATTCAGGATGAGCCCACACAATGCCACCTTTGCAGCATGCACTGGCTCATCAAAAGCAAAGGAGACCTTAATTCCGAAAACCAGGATTCTCTTTAACGTTATAGTCTCCAGCTACATTATACATTTCAGAAACAGTAACAAGGGAATCTCACCTTGACTGTTGAGACTAGTATGAGAGCAGAAAGCATTTTCTGCCCTCCCTACCCTGAAAAAGCCTGGCCAAGTCCAACTAGTTCCAATCTCAGAGCAAAAAGGCAATTCTCTGCACCAGAAGAACTAATTTTTGCAAAGATGACTGTCATACTGATGACCGAGCCAGTAATTTCTAAAATGCTAAGAGGCAGGAAAAAATGTCAGTAGCAGAATCATCTGTAGTCAGGATCATCTCTCTTCCTGAAGCCGAGGCAGAGGAACTGTGCCTAAATTCACAGCTAATGGGAGATCTTTTTGATCTTCACAGAGTTGCCAGCCAAGACGAGCAGTCAGCATAGGAGTATCTTCTGAAGAAGTACTTACCCTAAATTCACCACCATAATAAATATAAAGCGTCCTAGGTCTAGAGCAATGCAGTAATTCAGTGATGAAGAATTATTAGCATGTTTGATATACCGAAAGAGACAATGTTATTTATATCTACAGAAGCTGCTTACCCAGCATTAGATGTGTCAGGGGATAGCACAACTGCAGGAATTCACTAGGCGGACACCTGAGATTCCTCTCTATTAAAAACGATGAATCTAATACAGACAGTAATCTTCATAGCAACAAATGTTATCCTAAGAGGCGGGGGATAAAAGTTCACAGGGATGCTGTGCAAGTTCATGAAAAGAAGAATGCATTCCTGGTTACTGAATGCACAGAAGCCTGTCTCCAGAAGTCTGTGTGCGTATTGAAAAATGTCTGGAAGACAGGAGATGATTAGTAGGAAATATGCAAGTTTCTCCTCCTTGTATCCTTTTCTAAACATCCATTAGCCACTGTTTTGATTTTATTTTAGAGTCAGAACTGCTTTATTGATTGCAGCCAGCAGCTACAATTCAATAGTGGCCCCAAACACCAAGGTAGTGGTTTGGGTTTTTTTCTCAACGAGGACGATTTCTGAAGTTACATGAAATAAGATGAAGATACACTATTTAATAAGACATCCTGGGCTGAGATAATTTGTGTGCCATGTACTCTGCAGGTACAAATAGCTCATAAATGCAGCTTGCTCCAAAAACCATCCCTGCTGGGTCTGCTCAGGAAAACATCCCTTACACCACCCTCGGGGTGCTGGAAAGCTGTTACTGTCCTGAGGAAGCTCCTTATCTCCTCCCCAGTTTGCCTGGGTGAAACTGTACTTAGTCCTTCGGAAAATTCGGTGCAGAGGCAGGCAGGTCTTGCGACATTGCGCGTCTGATCCCTTCACCTTACACAAAAACAACTTTGGAGACAGGATAGTGAGCTGGAGCCTAATCCGGTACGATCAGTCCTGTGTAAGTAGGTCAGCAAGGAAGCTTCAGACCGCGGCAGTGTCTTCCAGCCACCCTTCGCACTACAGGCAAATTTGACAAATACTTCCTTTAGCAGGTAACAGGAGATGGCGGGTGTGAGTCTGAGAGCTTGTGTGTTTGTTCTAGGAAGGTAAAACGAGTTTTGTTTAAAAATTACAACTATTTCACTATTTCAGTGGCTTGGAAAGAGTTCAGTAAAGTGCTTAAAAAAATAGAGGGCATCTGATTACTCAACCTGGGATGTCAGATTGCAAGAACATCTAGGCTAGCTCATTCATAAATGCCTTATTTTAAAATAGTATCATGTTTGGCAAAAAGAATCAAAACAAAAATAAAATTATTTTTCTGCTAAAATCACCTGCTGAGACTTAGTCCAGTATTTTCCAAGAACGAGGAAAGTATAATATAAAAGAATTTGTTGTGTTGCAAAATCACCTCCCTATAGTTCAAAAAAGCTTCCTGCTCCTCCATATGCTCTTGAAACAGAAGTTCACACATCAAGCTTCTGCAGAGCAAGTCAAACCATTTTTCCCTGCTAGCACCCACCTTCAGGGTTCTGTTTTCCCCTCCAAAACCAGACCCATTCCCAAGCCCAAGGCAGTGTTGCTGTGCTCTTAACTGGTAACAGACAGGACAAAACTCCCTAACCTTCACTGGTTTTCTTCAGAGAGCTTTACTGGCGACAGTCTTTCTGATGATTTAATTGCTCTCCACTCCTCTTTTCAGAAGCCTGTCCAGCTCAGTGATCTCTGTAGGGCAGCCTGTACCAGAACTGGACAAAGTATCATGTCAGCACTTACAGGAGAACTAAACGCAAATGCAACAGCCTCTATCCCCATTCAATATTTCACTGTTTGCACAGTAGTAAAAGGCAAGTTGTGCACACACATGCAGTTAATTATCTACCACAGCAAGTACCGCCTCGTGCAGTGGAGCCCTTTATGTTCACACATGGTCTATGTTCCTTCTTCCCAAACATGTAACTTTGCATTTGACTATACTGAAGCATTCATTTATACTTGATTTATCTAGAGATCCAGATTTGTGTCACTGTTCTCCCTAAAAAACCCCCAAACCTTCTAACATCTGATACTACGTTTCTCCCAGGCCAGTAACAGCGATGTTTTGGGACATGGCAAACAGTCACTCTAAGACTAGGCCAACTTGATCCAGTTCCTACTCAGAATTGCATTGAAACCTACCCGTTTGTCATTTTTTAATCCTTTTAACATTTGCCACAGCAAATTTGTATCATACCAGTTTAAGTTGTCACAGGGTATTAAGTCAAACACCTTAACAAAAGTCTAGGCTATATTGCATCCACAAGCAAGCTTGTCAACTCAAAATAAGATCAAAATAACATGCTAAGTCCTCTATAAATGGCTAGAAACTGGTATTAACAGTATTTCTTTCAGGTCACAGCAGAGCTCTGCATTTATTTTCTCTAGGATCACCATCGCAGCACTACATTCTAAAAGGTCAAATGGAACAGGCTGGTAACTGTGTCCCCTGATTCCATGTAGTCCCAAGACTTATCAAGTAGTAGTCCAAGGAACTGTTGGACAGTTAAAAAAAATGTCTCCAACGCTAATTGTAGAAGACTGCTGAATCTGAAGTGTTTGGCCATGGCATTGCTACTTAAACGCTCACCCAAATTTCAATGAAACAGCAGCAATGACTAAAAATACTGCCAGTGATTACATCCTCTTGTCTCCCCATTGTCTTGTCAAGGTGTATTTGCATGCTTACACTGCTGAAGTCATTCACGTCTACAAAGAAAACACATTTTTATAGTGCAATTAAAGCTTGTCACAGGACGAAGTAAACGTGCTTGCACATGGCCTTTCCGTGGATGCTTCGAGGCAGGCACCAAGACACCGTGTCGTGTGCTGAGCACAATCTTAGCCCTGATTCCCGTACGCTGGGGTTGCACACCTTCCTCCTAAGAGTCACAGCTATGGCACGGGGGGTGGAAGGGAAAGCGTAGCTGTTTCACTACCAGATGCGTATGTTAAATTTACTTAGTGACACTTCAGGGCAGCGCCGTTAGGATTCCTGCCCTGCTATAAATAAAAGCCTTATTGTGAGGAACTAATAGAATGATTGAATTAGGGTGTTCAGGCACCATAAATACACAGAGCACCAGAAACATCCACAACGTTAACTAAATCCTGTTCCCACACTTCAGACAATTAGCAGGTTAACCTCTCTGTTTCAGGGCTTGTATGCATATTTTGAGGAAACCATTTTCTTCATACAGAAACCCATTCTCTCCACTGTAAGTTGAAAGAAAATCCCAGGTGCTCTGCATCTACAGTATTGTCATAGTAAAGTTCTACTTCAGCAATCCACTACCTCCCTGATTCACGTCCTTGCACCGGTGACCTCACAGGGATTCCCATTTACGAGGTATTCCACGTACAGCACTAACAGAGTCGGACTTTCAGAGACCCGTGTCCCATGGCTGACAGCCTCTAGCATCTAGGGAAGGCAGCGGGTCCGCTTCATGCTTTTTCCACGACAGAAAATAATAATTAAGCAATAACAGTAGAGGCGGCAGCTGTCACTACGGGCTGGTTTTAGCGCTTCCGAGGCAAAAGAAGTCTGAGAGGAAGGTATACTGAAGAGTCAGTGCAGATAGTAACTTTTGGGCTGTGTCAGACCAAACTAAGCAGGCCACAAAATACAACCTCAACAGCATTTTACCAGTTCCGCCGTGCTAACGCAAAAAAATGAACAAAAGTTCCTGTTCAGTAGGCTCAGGCAACAGCCATTGAGTAGAGGCGTTCCTAACCGCCCTGGCTCACCCAGCTCAAAGCTGTCACGGGTGCTTTGCTCCCCACTGTCAAGGCTGCCATTAAGCATAAAGACACTTCAACAGGGAAGCAAAACAGGGAAGAAAGTAGGTGAAAAATGACATGACCTGTTTTGTGATAAGTCATAGGCAATCACTTGAGCAACAATAAGAAAAGAAAGTGCTAGGACTATGTGGAAGAGAAATCCTATCTCCGTGCTGGCAGCACTCACTACTGCAGTATTCCGACGGCTCTTGCTGTAACAGGGTAATCCTCTCTAAGTTGCCTTACACTATATAGATATATACGTATGTATGTATGTATGCACAGACACCCCCCGAGAGAGAAAGGACTTGGAGAGTCAAAAGAGAACAGATTTTGTGCGCAGTTCTGGGAGTAAAACTTCCAACAACAGAATGGTTGTAAAGATTTCATCTTTGTCTATCCTGAGCCTTGCACGTAGCCCAGTTACGGTTTCCAGAGAATTATTTTATCATCTCGGAATCTGTCCAGAAATCTAGCTGATGGAGAGCTTTGAACTTTGCAAGAGGGAAGGAGCTTGCAGCCAGGGTATAGAAATAACATGTACAGTTTGTTTTTAACATTCAGCTCTCAAATGGTGAAATGAGAAGACGGACGTTACCAAGTGGAAGGTCAGCAGAGGTACAAAAGGAGGAGGAAGTAGCGAACTGATGAAAAAGCCTCTCTCACAATGTAGTTTAAATATAAACACGCTGGTTTGGTTTGTTAAAACCAAAATTTCATGCTTGACTTGAACTTAGTTTCCTTGATTTACGTTATACCTACCACATGTCACCCTTCACACTAGGACACTCGTGAGGCTTAACACTCGAGGCTGAGCATTGCTTGTTATTAATTCAATTTTTCTTTGTTCTTTCCCCCAGCTCCTACTCCAAAAAGATGGCAAGAAAAAGGTGAGACTAATTTTCAGAGAATTCTTTTGATTTTCAGTACCAGTTAATGTTTAATGAAGCCATTAAAATCAGTCCATTTAAGTACAGACTACAAACTGTATTCTGGGAGCAAGCTCATCTCTCAAACAGCTTACTCAATATAGTAGATTGTTTCAAGTACTTTATTAGACAATACACTTATTAAGTTACATATATCAGCTCAGGATATTCAGAGAGACGCTTAACAGTCCCTATGACAACAGAAAATACTCTGAATTAAAAGCAAGTCTCCAGAATTTTAAAGCGATAGATTATCCCCACTAACTCTGTAGGCTCCGCTTCACTCACAGCAAAGTTATTTCAGATATAGCAGCAGATTTCATTTTTAGGTGGAAAAAAGTGAAGATAGACAGATGCAATATAGAGATTTAAAGAGAATAAATCCCTTTTTCCACTTTTCAGGGGAAAGATAATGCAATTCATTTATTCTAACCAGTACGTTCTTAGGCAGACATTTACCTAGTCTGTGTAAAACTTGCAGTTAAGCTGCTCCAGTAGTGTTCTAGATCATACTAAAGATGATCTGAGGATCAGAAGGACTTCTCATGCAGCGGTTCACTTTGGGCAGGATTTCTCAAAGCCCTGAACGCCAGGCTGCTCCGTCTCCACTACGGGGAGTGGAGGAACCTGACTCTGAACCCAAGTCCAGCATTAAATGCCTCTGTGAACTTGCCCTTTCATGCTTTCAGCTGCCACAGACAGCTCTGGAAGGTTTCGCTGCGAGTTTCTTGCAGCATGTAGGGACACAACGTCTCAGTAGCTCAGGGTATCAGACAAGAGCAGGGGCAGCAGAGGGAAGAGATGATCGGGTGAAGCCTATTCTGTGCCGCCTGCCCACTCGACAGACATCATCCCGGCTGCAGCCAACACAAAAAAACGTTCTAGGGTCAGGTTAATCCAGTCGGAATTGAGCGACTGAAGCAGCATCATGACCAGTCCCCATCCCGCTCTCCAGCGGCTCTGCCCAGTGAGATGTTCCTGCCATTGAAGGGTCACCTTAGTTCAACCAAGCAGCTGCTGAGAATCCGCATGCCTCAAAGCAATGGCACAGCTAAAGCCTTTAAAAACCCCCGGCCAAGAAGAGAAGGGGTAGGAGCGGCAAACGTATGAACAGACATTACGCACTCTAGAAAGAAATAGATTCTCCCCTGCTCTCACTTTTGTTCGTTTACAGTGATGGGTGTCCTCCCGCTTTTATTTAAGTGAACTTTATAAAGAAATCGGAAACATTATAAACACCCTTAGCGTAGCTGTTTAGAATGTGCATATCCACAGGAGGAAAGGCACTTTCACAACTGCAATTCAGATATACTCAAAGCTGTTTTAAGAAACACTAAGGCAACTTCACATCCATAACTGTAGCGTTACACTTCTGCAATTCATTAGTCCTCATGGTTCCATTTCGTAATTAAAATACTTGCAGTTTAAGACTTTACAATAAAGAATGTGCAGTCCTCAGCAGTGTTTCCATTGCTAGTCTATGGAAAACATATGCATGGAAAATATGTACAGTGCATGTATACAGCCATCTTTGGATAGCTTCAGTGAACATTCAACGCTGTCGGTGAGTTTGAGAACTAGAAAAAACCATCGACCGTTGACTGTACCTTGAGGTTTATCACAAACCCTCTGTTAAACGGAAAGCTTGAACCTTCATAGTTTTTCACATATGGTTGCCATTAACAGGTCATGATTTACAGATTATATTAAGAGCTACAGAGGTTGAGTTTTTCCAGTTCTTCTTTCTCCAAAAATGAAACAGTGTATAAGAAATGTTTGTTTTCTCTTAAAAAAATTTAAAACTTTATACTAGAGCAGAATTTGTGCAAAACAAAAGTATCTGAGAGTAATGGAAGGTTTTGTACGGGCCGCACAAAAGTAGTAACGTATCCACACCATATGGTATACTTGGAAACAAATCTGAGCACGGTATATATTCAAAATAGCAGAATACAGGCCAGATCAAGAGGGAAACCTCCTTTCCATTTGGGCTGGCAACTTGAGCTTCGCTGGAAAAAGCTTTGGAATGTCAGTTCATTTGCTCACAGGAACCTGCGCTCGATTTCAGCAGCTGCTCACTGGGAACGCTGGCTGAGGACCGGATCCCTCCCAGCAAGGTCCAGCTGCTCCTGCGACTCACACTGTTGCTTTACAACTAGGCAAGCAAGAACATGTCCTTCTTTTCAACGGAACGGAAAGCCCAATGCCCAGGCACCTCAGCCGTATCTACATGGTGCCCTTTCTGTCCCGCCTGGGTGATTAGATGCAGGACTGCACACAGCAGGCTTTAACAGCGCGGGCCCTCACAAGGGTGCGGGCGGTTGTTTTGCCCCCACAGGGACTGCAGAACTGGTAAAAGAAGAAAAGACTCAAAGCACGTGCCAGGGAGTGTTGTCACAGGCTGCTCAAGGAGAACTCTTACAACATGCATAATTTTCTTTCTGCGTACAGTCACAGATGGGCAGCACTTAACAAAATAGATACCTGTCTGGGGACCAAGCACAGGCTCTTGAAAGTTAAGGCTGTTCTGTCAAGCGCACTTTGTCCCTTCGCACGCTTGTATCACATGACCTAGTGGAATTAAAATATCAAAACAGGCCTTTGTCAAAACACTTGCCCATAGAAGGTGGTTCAGCCAACAGCTACAGACACCACCGGAGCCTTCCTGCCATGAAGGTCTAAAAATCTTGAACCATGCAGAACTTCGCCATCTGAAACGGTTGCTCAAAGCGATAAACCGCTTGTCAGCAGCAGTGGTGATACCTCAGGAAACATGATGGCACTGTAGAAGTTCTTTTGCTAGCCAAGAAGCAGACTCAATAGAGACATGAGAAATGCTTTTAAGCAGGATGTCTCTCATACTGGTGTAATGTGACTACTTCTGGGATGAGGCCCAGCCCTCATTGAGTTAGAAGACAAGATGCTTCGTGAGAATTCTTGGAAAATAATTTAAATACAAGAATAGTTCAGTGAATGTGCAATTTTCAAGTCCTTGGGGTACACAGAGTCAAGAACCATATAAACTACGAAACAGATATTCCCGACAGCAAGAATCTGTAGTACAAGTGGAGTAACCAAGCAAAACAAATCACCTTTACCAAAAAAAGCAATTTATATCATACTTTTAATGTACTTTCTAAATTTAAGAATGTTTTTCTACTACTCCCCCTGTGCAAGTGTACTTTCCAGAAGTCACTAAGATTTTAAGAAGCCCTGAAATAGTTGTTTGTCCTGAGGTCAAGACGACTGCGATCCTGACTGTTCCATGTGAAAACACAGTAACAGCGGAGCGGTCTGAAGGAACAGCGCTGCACATCTTTACCATCTAATGGCTGCAATCAACATTCATTGCTGTCGGTGGGTTTTCGTTTCTATCAACTCACTGATCAATGAATGCAAACTGCGGACCAGCTAGCTAAGAGACTGCACATGCGTACAGCTCGGGCGTCTTTCTGGCAAGAAATGTGACTTAGGCTTTTTGCTGAAGAAGTGGTTTATTCGAGTTCTGCCTACTAGTAACTGTGTAAGGCAGGTCTATGGCTCTACCATTATCTCACCGAAGAAGTTCAGGACACATCATCCAGCTCCATTAGGAGCACGGGTACTCTTTGGCACCTGACAGCCACTGTGAAGATTAACATCTCATGGAGCAGTAAATTCAGGATAAAATAAGTATTCCTTGTAGAAAAGCAGACATTATAACAGGGCACAAACACAGCTTTTTTTTTTTTTGAGGCATACTAACTGTATGAAGCATTCCAGGCACCTTGTTTTGTGAGAACAAGCTCCTCTTCAATTCAGTATTCTAAGAGCTGCTGCAGCAGTGCAAGAACAATCCTGCCCTCCAGCCCCCCAGACACTCGTGCAGTACATTGGGCCCTCACAAGTCTATGAAGTCCATTTGCTGAAGTGGTGGTGGTGTTCTAAGTACAGGAAAATCATGATCCATCCTCAGCATAGACCAAGTTAGTCCTCCCTGTCATTTATCAGCCTCATGAGAAGGTGCTTCCATGTGGAATACTTTATAAAGAATACAAAAAGCCTTCTGTTTAAACATGGAAACCTGATCAACAGCTGTCAGGTGCATTTCTGTATAAGTCTGCACTGCTTACTGAAGCACATTAAAAATAGTATCTTGCACTAGGTATATTTTTGCTGTGTTTTTTTTAAAGAAAATTTTGCTCATGCAAACTCAGTAACTTCAAATTTTTCTCATTTATACTACAAATTTGAACATTATGTGTAACTTCCACCACAAACGAAGGTTTAACTTGAATTCTATAGTTAGAGCATTGATATCATTTGTGCTATAAAGCTGTGGTGTTGGCTCCCAGTGACTTTTTTGGCACCTTTCCTCTTCCTAACCCTGAAAAACAGCCTCTACCACACAGCAAAAGGGATCTGCAAGGGCGACACACCAGAACAGTTTCTCCACGCCTACAAACAAAACTCCTGTCAGAGGTTATACTCCACCAGCACCACCAGCCAGGTGATCTCTACCTTCACCTTTAGAAGCTGAAAGATGACAGTGAGCTACTACTATAGCAGCTGCTCTTCCTGAAATTAAAGCCAAGAGAGGCCCATCTGTATCAGAAAAGTACCAGAAGAAATGCAAAAAGAGAACGCGCTTCTGTATTGACAGATGTTCATCAGGTGTCAGCCCTAGCCACGTCTCACCATTCATGTTTTGGCCACCCACCAAGTTAATTCTTTATTTTACAGCATGTAAGTAATAGCAATAGACCACCTCCATGGACAGCATCTTAATCCTTCACAGCACTCTCAGCGTAACACAGCAAAGCCATCCCATTACTACTGAACAAGATACCTTCCCGGCCTGAGAAGGGGTCACATTTCAGAGGACGATGGGTGAACACAATAACCTCTTTCTTCTACTGCTCTCCCCTTGAATTCCCAGTCTCTGTTCCAAGCCAGCTTGTTCTCGTCACACCATGCTGGACTCTGCAGCATGACGTGGTCCATGGTCCCTCCTCCGCTGTCAGGTCCTTCTCCCTAGAAACCCTTCCCTGCCCCACCCTGCTTTCCTCGTCTCCTTCAGGGCTTAGGATCACCCTGTGCTCTGGGCAATGGGGATCTTTCAGAGCTGCTTCATCAGCTAAAGAGAAGTTGCAGGGCAGAGCAGACCCAGGGTAGTTAGCCAAGAGAAGAGGGAAGCTTTGCAGTGGAGTCAAGTCCAGGAAAGCCTGAGTTAGTTCCAGACAGCTATGCACACTGGAAGGCACTGAGCCCTACCATGCTACTACTATTTTAAATATTGATTAAGAGATATTTCAAGGTTTTTTTCCTACACACCTCAGAATTTATTTGGGTAAGTTGTGATGATCTTATTTAGCCCAGGTTAAGAGCTCCATCATGCTTTTAGCACGCATAAGAACTGCACAGGAATTTTTACAGGGGCATAAGGGAGACAGAACAGCTGATTAACCAACTCAGTTTTTAATAAAAGTGACACCTTACTCTTTATGGTCCTTTGTTAAATCTCTCCTTTTGCTATCAGTAAAGCATAAACCTACCTGTAAGCTTCACCTGGTTATAGGAAATGAAATTTCCTCCTGCTGTGGAACAACACTGGGTGCTATGAAGTGATCAGCAAGAGATGACAAAGGACTGAAGTTGCATGGCTTCAGATTGACAGGGATAGGAATGGGAGGGGGCAAAGCAGGAAATCTTCCATTATTTAAGATGATGCTGCAGAGAGCATTCTCCATTGCTGTGGTGCGCAGGGCAAGCTTCAATTTCAGAGGAAGACATTCAGTCAGAAAAGCTTTGTGCAGGAGGAAGTCTAGTGACAGTGCTGGAGCTGACTGCCTAGGGCAGGCAGGGACCCTCCTGCTCTGCGGGTGTCCAGGGAGGATCAGACACTGTTAATGAATTCTGTAATGAATACTGCCTTGAGGCAGGAAGGAGCAACCTCTTGAGCTGCCCTCCAAATTTTTCTTTATGATTTACATGACACATCCCTGTGCCCAGGAATGCCACAGTCTCAGGACAGCACGATGCTGCAGTTAAAAGACTGCCATGCAGTAAAGGCAAGAGGCCCCTGCGATGCACCCCACCGCTCCCCAAAACACTGTGCTCAGGGGAGGGCAGGGCATGACCGAACAGGGAAAGTGGATGCTCTTTTGCTCAGAGGTATCAAAGTCAATGCACTGTGCAATAAAGGGTCCAAGC
Organism: Gavia stellata; assembly: GCF_030936135.1. Classification (NCBI taxonomy): domain Eukaryota; kingdom Metazoa; phylum Chordata; class Aves; order Gaviiformes; family Gaviidae; genus Gavia; species Gavia stellata. The sequence continues at coordinate 12,619,605 of NC_082617.1, forward strand.
ACTTCTTACACCTTGTTTCCTCCTCCAGTTGCTTATGGGCTTATTTTAAAGCAGCCCATTCAGACGTGCTGTGCTGATATCACACAATAACTGTCCCCCTAAGCTTGCTGTAGAATTCAAGTCAGAACTTACTACTTACTTGTACACTCCAATTAGGTGACTATTCAAAATAAATCCCAGTTTGCCTGTTCTGCTGAAAGACTTAAACTTGTTCAGTTTCACACAGGAACAGCTTCGCTGAGTTCAACAGAGTTACAAACTAAACAGACTGAACTCTTTGCAAAACTGGGGCTTTAGAAAAAATCTTCCCTCTCCCCCCGGTCTGACAGCAAAGGGCTCTGTTCAGTCACCCATAGCGAGCATTTCCACTAAATCCCTTGGTAAGCACGGTAGTTTGATATAGAGAATTTACTACAGTAATATATTAAAGTGAACAGCCTGAAAGCATGCCTGACAAATTGTTTAAACATTATGGAAACTAGACAAATGACTCATTCTTGATGCAGTTTGACATTTTGCCTTTGAAATTTCAAATTTGTCAGCATGTTTGGAAAACTCATTCAATAGCAAGAATGCACAATTTGGATTTTTTCCAGTGGCATCTTACATGACGTACGAGAAAGCACTTGTGTATTATTTTAAACAGACATTTCAGCCTACTGGTTTTGCCCACGTACACCTGTATGAAAATACAGAAGAAGAATACAGAAGTCCTGACAGAGGTGTTCATCTTTACTGCAAGGAAATGTGAACACAGTTCACTGCAATTACTCTGAATAAGACATTTCAGACAAACAGGAAAACCTACAGTAAAGGGGCCATCCCCCATTTGCTGATGCATGACAGGCAAAAGGCTTAAGTGGACACTCCACAGATCTCAAATGCTCTGGATGCACAAATAAGCCTAAGAATTCAGTTTTCTACTCTGTTGTGAAAAATCCTCAAGTTTTTTGCTTTAATCATGTTTGGTAATGAGACAGCAAGGGAAAAAACTTACAGGGGAAGACAGGTTAGCAGACATGTTTAGAATTTTTCAAAATCCATGCTTGGGAAGTTTTAGATGTTTCTGGCACCAGCTGTTCGCTCCCTACCAGAGATCACCACCCCGCAGACCTGCCTGCCCCGGACATTAGCCAAACCGAACACATCAGGACGACACGGAGCACCAGCACGTTCAGCGCTGCCACTGCTACAGAAGTTGGACAGCTGGGCCTGAAGAGGTCTCGGAACTGCCCCAGCAGGAATTGCCAGGGCTCATCTATCAGCACCCAGGGGCTCTGGCAGGCCAGCGACAGCTAAACTTGCTGCAGCACTTTAAGGACATTGCTGCCCAGCTGTCCACCCGGCCCTTCGACCAGCTGGCGGGACCCCGGCACCCACCAGCATGCCCACACCCCAGCTGCTGCAGCTCAGCCTGCCCACCAGCACTGAAGGTTGATCAAAAGACAGGAAGACATCAAAAGAACTCGAGTTTATTTAGTTTATCAAAAGTTTATATAAATATCTTCATAGGGAACAGAAGTTTGACAAGCATTTTTCAGTTTAGCAAAAGAAAAGACATGAAAGCTGTAGCTAGACAAATTCAGACTAGCAATAATATACAGTTGTTTAAGGGAAAAAGAGGGTCATTCAGTTCATATTAGACAGCCTTGCTTTTAGTATTTGGAAGATACGTTACGATGTGAGAATACTGGGGAAAATACAGTTTTAGTTTAGTACCTTTTAATGTGTAAGAGGTCTGAATGCAGTAAATCTGAGCTCTGGCAGGCTACAAAGGTTCCACAGAATATTAGCCAATATACCCTTATAAACTATACATGTGTCTAAACAGCAACTTAAATTATTCTCCATATGCATGTGAAATTACCCATTTCTGTATAAAAGTGATCAAGTACATGAAAACCTAACTAGATGCCTACAAAAGTGTGCTTTATTAATCAGCACACAAATAACTACCCGCATTTGCAACTGAGCCTATTATACATTCATTCCCCACAACTGTTCTCATTATAAAGAGGAGCCATATATTCCCATTGTAGAGGACCCACAGTTCTCCAAAGCGCCAAAGTTCTCCAATAAAAGTGTGAGTCCACCAGCACGATGCCATAGGTGGCAAGGACAGTGCCCTGACTCTGGATGGCTCTTAGCAGTTCTGAACATCTGAGCGTTATTTTTAAAGTGACCTGTCAGTTAACAGTCTCCCACATTTGAAAAATCCAGAGACTTTCCAAACACGACACGGAAAGTTGCTTTAAATGAGCAGCTTGCAGAGCTCACCCCCGCGAGCACAGCCCTTTCCAAGGCGTCGCGCAAGTCTGGCAAGGGCTTGTTGCCATCTAGTGGGTAAGGGACAGGGCGCGCCTGGTCCGCGGCACAGCAAATGCCACTAGATGGGGTATGGAGAATTCCCAATCCTATTCCTTTAGGGCTCCAGCAGCTCAGATCTTCAAAGTCTCAAAGCGTTACAGGCCCAGAATTACAGGGAAAATTAAGGGGGTTTCACCAACTGCTTTCAGTTTCACGAGAAATCCCAGGCTACAGGGTTCCTAGTACAATACTGATGGCCTTACAATAGATACTTCTATGTCAACATAATTTACCAGCACCTCAGGTGTTTGTATCGCCATAACATACAGGCATCTCCTTTACAGCCTTCACTGATATATCACTGGTGGCAAAAGATCTCGCACAACCTACGTTCTGCTGGTGTAAATAGTGACATACAGACCTGATCTATGCTGCTTTTGTGAGAAAGGCCTGATCAACTATCATAGATGGGAATCCCCACCTCCATGAGTAAGCATTAGCTCTAAAACTTCTCAAAGTCTCCACGTGATGTGCAAATTCGTATCTTTGGATTATCTCAGAATGAGAAATTTCACCTCATCACATGTGGCAAGAAAAGGGGTACTTACTGCCCATGGAGTTCATAGGAAGGACAGGAGAGGAAGAACTCATCTGTTCCACATCTGTAGCTGATGGGAAAGTGAAAATGAGAAAGTTGTGATGTGCATGTTGCCAAGACATCTTTAATTTTGAAAACTTAATTTTACATTTAAATTGAATATGCATATCTTTGATCATCTGAGAAAGCTGCTTTAAGCAGCAGTTTATTTTTAACAACGCTGTCCTTTCCTCTTAAGATACTTCTATTTCATACATTATCTGCAGATCTCCTCTTCCAAGCAGTCATATTGGTAGTCTGTAACTTGTGATGGTTTGAGAATATCAATTCAGAACAACTTCCAGCACAAAGAAATTCTGAATTACATCAGCTTTAAACTGTATACGCTACCAACTTATAAGCGGAGCATTACTGTGGAATGAAAGGACATGATGATCTCCCATCTGTGCCTATGCACCTTCAAAAGATTCCCGATAGGAAGAGAGATCCCCTTCCAAAGGCATGCAAAATGCTGGCATTTGATCAGTATCAGAAACAAGTGTCTTTAAATACAAGACACTCCAAAAGCTGTATTTTCTTTCAGCTGAAAAAAGAAAAAGAACTACTTTCCTGTGTTTGCTAATGAAAAACCCCAAAGTCCGAACATGATATGAACCAGATGCCCTCTGCGTTTTGGGAAGGTTCCACCTTTCCGGCACCCAAACCAGGAAAGAACCATCTTCCAGTAACAGGGTCAGTTTTAACCTAAGATTAGGTAAAACAGACACATTCTTTGGGGCTTGATCTTCCCTCAAAAAACCACATTCATACTTAGCACATCACCACAAATGCCCAAGTCAAACAAATCAGTCTCCATCTCCATCATTTCGATGCTAGTAGATACCACATAATTATATATTAGATAATTCTCATTTAGCTTTAAGACCCAATAAATACATACTACAAGTTTACATTCCTAACCACAGAATACAGTCCCAGAAGCGTAACTTCAGCCCACAGATAGGGTTTGCCGTTGGTCCAAATCCTGTGTTTCACATTCTTACAATTCCAATTTATTCAGCAGCAGGCAGTTCCCTGAAGAGCAGTGTTTACACTGAAAAGTGCAAAGTTCTGCTCTAATTCAAACCACAAACAAATGTAAACACTTTAGCAGACCATTTTTACAGAACGTGAAGAGCAGACATAGCACCATGCTTATGTTAGCTTAATCCTCCTGCCATGCTCTCCTACCACACCTAGCAAGCACTTTGCTTAGGAACCTGCTCGGTGTTGCTACACAAAGCTAGCAGCTTTAGTTCAACATGCTAAATACCAGCCAAAAACAGCAGCAAACACAATAGCAGATTTATTCAAGAAAAGCCCTGGGTTATTCCTGTCCTATCAATACATTTACTGCCTAGAACATCTAAACATTAATTTATAATCTCACTTGGCTCTTCCTTGCAGTTCTTGCACCAATGTTCAGAAAGCTGCATGTGACATGGTAGACTGCAGCATTTCCAACAGTCACAATCTGCAGTACATTTTAAAGGTATCTAGTCTGCTTACAGAAAAAACTGTATTTTGCATCTTCCTATTTTCCACTTTATTACTATAATCTCCCTGGTGTGGGAACTGCTAACCCTTGGAAAGAGCTAGCAGGTCATAAACCATACACATCTTCGTAAGTAAAAAAGATTCTTCATACGCAATATAGCAGTTTCAGGCACCTGGAAAGAGTTTTGTATTTTTTTTCCTATTTAAAGCTATATATGCTTTCACAAACAGCCAAAATAACCTGAAAAGTAAGCGCAGCATTAAAGTTACTTTTCTTCTTCTGAGAGTGGTAAGATTTAGCCCATATAAATATCAGTATTGAGCACAACTCAGCTTTCAGAAAGGTTGAAGTAACAGATTAGCAGATGGTCATTTAAAGGTTACCTGCTGCTCTCTGGCAAAAAGAGGTCAACTGCCCAACAAGCCAGCCAGATGGCAAGGAGCCGGCTCCAAGCAGCTAGCAGCAGTCCGGACCACTTGAGAAGACATTGTGTGAGCCACAGTCACTTAGGGTAGTAAGCTACACCTGCAAACATCTGGAATAGTTTATCAAGTATCATTCAAAAGCAACCAAATAATGCACGTGCCTTCTGAGGAGAAATTTCGGAGTGGTAAGCATTTAGAGAGCGCCAGTGTAAACCTTTCAAGTCCCATAGTTTTAGCTTGTTTGCTATAATGCCATGTTAAAGGCTATGAACAATGAAGTGAAACAGTGTCTCTTAGCTACACTTGGAAAGGATAATTTCAGTTCATGCTTGAAATTACGTATTTTAATTACTATTTGCAATATGTTCACCAAGGCTGACACACTGCAGTCACAGCTGTCCGGTTGTTCAAGTTTGACATTACTGGAACTGCCTCAATGTCCTGTCAAGCGCTCCTGTAAACCAAGCGATGCCGTACCCAGCAGCTGGCCGAGAGCCTGCAGACTGTGTGAACGTGGAACATGGCAAGTCTACAATACCAGAAGAGTAGAAACACCTCAACATTTCCATTCTTGCATTACTGGCAGAGGGGTACTTATAACCTATAAATCTCAAAATCATACTTCTAATTTTTTTTATAAAGTATACAAAAGCACAAGTACTTATCCTACAACTTGCCTTGAAGAAGTAGATTTTAAAATTTCTCTCATCATGTAAATTAGTATTAAAAAAAGTCAAACAGCTGTTTATCAAAGATGGCAACACTGGTTTTGTTCTCTTACCCATACCCCTCAGCCTCCCCTCCAGCCCTTTCCATTTTCATAATTATATGCAACACATTAAACTCCTCAAAACAATTTAGCTAAAGGAGAGGGGATACAGATTAACAACCAGCTAAGATTTTGGAAACTGGTTTGCTCTAAAAGATTAAAAGGACAAAAGTCTGCTCAGCTATGAAGAACAGCTGCTGCCAATACAACTATTTACCCTCTGACCTCTCCTCTGCCCAGTAAGTGAACAGTGCCAATTGTTTTCTTGTATTATATACTGTTTACAAGCCCTGAGTGGCATGAAAGGAATTAATAATTTAGCTCATGGAGCTGATGACCTTTATTGGGGTACCCCTATTTGCTGAGCAGAAATCAGAGCCAGAAGCTCCCTTGAAGCCACAGGGTTTCTTTAAGAGTTTTTCACTTTACAGCCTAATTGGCCACCATAACATAAATCAATTATTTCTCCTGTTTTAAGCAACAATACTACCTATTCTCAAGCACTCGATTTCTTACTTCCCTTGTATCAAGCCAGGCCTTGTTCTTTGACTTTTACAACTGTATAGTAAACACGATGGCAAGGACAGCTTGGAGAACTTTGCAGGATTAGGAACATTTGGGAACACTAGCAAAAAGAGGTTATGCTATTTTGAACTTCTCTTGACCTTTGACTGCCCTTGTCCCTCTTTATGCTAATTGAAGGGGTATATGGGCTACTCCTAGAAATGAACTTAGCCTGAACCTGTGACATAGCATTGGACTTTGAAGATACCAGTGCATGAGTTTTGGTACCCCCTCCCCAAAGTTTGTCGTCTTATATACAGAAGAGTACAGTAGGTAAAACACGGTACCCTGAACAAATGCAGGGACACCCAAGATCAGAATAAGCAGAATATGCTGGTTCAGTGACTTGCATCATCTTCCACTGCTTCTGACCAGCTGCTAGCCTGCTGAAGATCAATCACACAACTGGATCTGTTTGGTAAACATGCAGTGGTGCTTGTGGGGTTGCAAACAGAAGGACATTTGCATAGTAAAATCTCAGTAAGTTGGACAACATTTTAGTAAAGACTTTCTGAAACATACATGCTAAACCCAGGAATTCTGACACTGGAAAAAATGCAGATAATGTAACATAGAATTATAGACTTCTTCACCCAAAAGCTGACACTGGGGCATCAGAACTTCCGGGTAAGAGATGGCAACAACATCCCTAAGACCTTTCAGTAGAATTATACTTCTATTATAATTGAATAATTCAGGTTGGAAGGCATCTTTGGAGCTCACGTAGTTGAACCTTGCACTGGAAGCAGGCCTAGGTTCAAGGTTGGATCAGCCTGGTCAGGGCTCTGTTCACTCCAGCTTTGAAAGTCTCCAAGGATGGAGACTCCGTGGCCTCTCTGGGCACCTGTTCCAGTGCCGCATCGCATCCACTAAGTGGAACTCCCCAAAGCATCCAGTAGGAATTTCCTTTGTTGCAACTCTTGACCTTTTGCCAGGTACCTCCGAAGAGCCTAGCTCCACTTTTTTCCTGTAGCCGCTTTCAAAGAACTGGAAGACCGCTCGTTAACCCCCACTTAGCCTCCTCTTCTCCGAGCTAAGCAAATGCAATTCCCTCAGCCTGTCCATATTTGTCATGCCTTCCAGCCCCCAACCATCTCAGCAGCCCTCCAGTGGGCTTACTTCAGTTCAACCTGTCTTCTGCTGGGCAGCCCAGAACCACAGAGTATTCCAGATGTGACTCTGCCATGTCCCACAGAGGGGATTAAGTGCTTCCCTCAACCGCCTCACTATCCACAAGCCAGCACATGAGCTGTCATCACTATAAGCACACCTTACTGACTCAGTCATGAGGTCCACCAGGACCCCAGGTCCCTTCTGCAGAGCTGCTCCCCAACCTGCACTGTTGCATGGGGTTGTTACATTCCAGATGCAGGACTTGACTTTGTCTCTGTTTAACTTTGAAGCTTCAATCAACCCTTTCCCTCAGGTTATTGAGGTCCTGCTGAACAGCAGCTGATACTTTGGAGGGCACAGTCTGGTGTCATCTGCAAGTCTGATGAGTGTACTCCATCCCATCATCTAGATGGTTGATGAAATTGCTAAATAGTATTGGCCCCAATATTGACTCCCAAGGACAAGCACAGAATAACTGGTCACCAGTTAGTATTTGAACTCTTGTCTGCTACCCTTTGAACCAGATAGCACAGTTTTTCACCTACATTTGCCTCTAGCCCAGTTTGGCTACGAGGGCATGGGAGACTGTGTCAAAAGCCTTGCTTAAGGTTAAGGTTAATGACAAAATTGCTCTCTGCCCATTCAGGGACCCAGTTTTTCATCACAGAAGGAATGAGGTTGGTCAGGCATGTTCTACCCTTGGTAAACCGATAGTGAGTGTTCCCAATTACCTTCCTGTCCTTCAAGTGCCTGGAAACATCTTTGAGAGGGATTTGCTCCATACTCTTCCCAGGGACTGAGACAAGGCTGACCAGCCTGCAGTTCCCCAGATCAGCTACTCCTCAGCAGAGCTGAGTTAAAGGTGATTCATTATCCCTTATCAGCTAAATTTTACTATACAGAGACATTCCTCCCCTTTCCCCTACATTGGGTAGAGCTTCTTGTCTCACCTCAACACTGAAAACACATGCTGTTACTTCCCACTCCTCTTTCCAAACATCTCATGATAAATATTTTTAATTATTTTCATTAACATGGAAAACAATCACAGTTCCTGCTTACCAACATAACTGAAAGGAAATATTCACAGCAGTTTAATGTTCCACCTACTTAAAGAGCTATACCTGCCCTGTGTTCCTCAATAAACACTATACAGACATTGTTATTTTAAATGCCTGTTTACATTCCAGCAAAATTCTGTCAGCATGGTATCTGATTTATTGATGCCATCAAAAGTCACAGGATTCCTGAAATGCCTCCTGAGACACAAAAATCAAAGCAGAAAGGAGATGCGTGTTGCTGTGGTATCAGCTTTACCACATATGTTATGGGCTAGATTTCCAGAAGCCGCCTGCATTTTCTGAAACAGAGCACCGTGCCCCTCAAGAACTGACCACTACGGCTTCCCCAGGAGGTTCAGCAGGCTCTTCTGTAAAATGGGGTGGCGCAGATGGACATGCTCTCAGAGCCACCACCGGTAACAGCAAGGTTCCTTAGGGCTGCTCTCAGCCAACTGCAACAGCCAGCCCATCCCTCTAAAGGGGTTCATACAAGTTTTCCATCTTATTTAGACTTTTAGGCTACAGAAGGGGAAAACTTAGTACGCAGTCAAGAAGCAAAGCTTTTTAGAAAAATAATTATGATGAAGAAAGCCTTCAGGCATGTTCTAAATGAAAAGTGACATTCAGTCACTTAGTGCAAGCCATCAGAAGCGCTCCACAAGGTGCACTGGGTACTTGTTCAAAGGGGACCACCACCACAATAATCAAGCCTAAAAACATGTCTTACTAAAACATCTAGTTTCTTTGTCTGTAAATTGAGATTCATGTTAACCTTTCTCCACACATCAATACTGAAATGTTTTACAATCTTTTGGTGACATTTCCTTTCACATTCAAAGCGTCTCATTCAGAACAAGTATTACATGCCCTGAAATACTAAACAAATCCTGAAGAAGCCAGGCTTTTAAGTATTGAGGCAGACCATCAGTACCACAGTGTGTGTTCACATTCAATTATCAGACAAATGAGGAATTCAGAATACAGTATTTCCCTTATTCACAAGGCTCATGTGTTTTAAGAAGGCACTCTATCCTGACCTGAGGACAAAAAAGCCTACAAAATGAAGTAATAACCAATAGTAAAAATTATATTCAGTTGAAATTGTATTCTTAATTTGAATTCATAGCTTCAGCTTGCAGTCTGAATATTTATATTGGGTCTTCTCTTTAGGAACCTCTTATTATCCAAGATATTCTCTCTGCAGCTGTAATTCAACAGTGTAATTACTCTCAATCTTTTTGATAAGCTGAATAAGCCAAGACTATCAGGCTGCCTCAGTCTTTTTGGGCAATTCCCAATATTTTAAGATACCAGCATCAGGGTTTTATGCAGCTTTACAGTATCAGCATTCCAGTGCAGCACTGTTGGTATTAGATAGGCAGTAAACATGAAACCTACTTTAAGTTTCCAAAGGACCACATTAGTGCTTTTTGCTACTGCATTGCAACCACAGGCACTTACTCACAAATACCTCTGTTTCACAGCCGCAGTGAATGCAATGCCCCATTGCACAGGCTTGCTGTCTTTGTCCCCAGACATGACATTTTGTATCTTCTATACCTGGAGTACGTTTTGGTTGAATAGGATATAGCCTACCAGGCAGCCCAGACTACACCAATATTGAATGATCAATTGCATAATCATTCTGTAAATGTGGAAATTCTTTATTTACTTTTTGATCACTGATAAAGTGTTGGCCAACACAAGGCATACTACTATAGCAAAAGCCATCTATTGAGTCCACTAGAATACCTACATTAAAACCAGAATTAACTGATATTATACAAGAATGGAGATGCCACTGTTACTTAAGAGTTAACATCAACCCAGATTAATACTCATCTACTGATAAATAATAGCACATTATGACATACAGACTATGCCAGAAATCATGTTACAAGTCAGCCAGCGTTCCCAGAGGTGGGTGGTTCTAGACACCAACCAGTGCGTCAGGGTAGAAGCACCACTGTAAATGGGCCTTTTCACCACAAAGCAGGTAACAAGCTCTTAATTCAGCAGCTAGTGCATGAATGGCACTGACAAACTGGGATCCTGGAGAAGCACTGACATGTGATGAGTCTGAAAACAGCTTTTTTTCCCCTAACCTCAAGGTTAATTAATTTAACAGCATTTATCTTCAAATTTTAATTAGTGGAGATAATATTACAGCTTCTAACTCTAATGGACTTCAGCTGCACACTGCCAATGCCTACTAGGACTTGGCTTACTGCACTAGCCTGGAGATGAGAAGACTCACTAGTACTTACTAGTGGATGAATTGTGCTCTGTGGGAGGGTCTCAACAGAATCCTAGAAGGTGAAAAATAGGTGTAAGCACTACACATTGAAACAAGTTCCACCGTTGTTACCACATGTACACAAAGACCAAATGATCTAAATCAAGCACTGAATGTACAATCAACATTAAAACAGCATTAGAGGGACAAGCTTTACAACTGCCTAGGTACAGCACATTCCTATAGTGCTCAGTTACGAAATGAGATGGCTGGGTTGCAGCAAATATGCTCACTATCATATAGAAGCTACTGTTGGCATTCTGTATTTAAACCTACACATCTTATGGTTCAGGACATGGAAGTGACATGTTTTAGAGATATGATATATTCTGTACTGTATAAATCCACCAGAGCCATAGCTCTCACCGCACATCACATGAGGACCAGATCAATGAATGAGCTTAGCATTTAATTTGTCAGGGTGAGTATAGCTGTGGTTGCTGCTCCTTCATTTTTGCGAGGTCTTCATTTCCTACAGGCCACAAAAACCGAAAGTGTTTTGTGGCTCACGCTGATGACTGCAATAAGTGACCCGTCCTTCAGGGCAGAGGGATCAACCCAGAGCCTCCCGTGCCTGTGGGATGCCTGGTGCCGGGCGATGCTGCAGGCAGAGCAGGCACTCTGCTTCGTGGCAGATACGAGGCAGCACTGGGCACCACCTCGTCGAGCTCCCACCAGGCAGGCCAGCACACAGCCAAGCCTTCCCCCTGGAAGCAGATACAAAAACGGCCGGTGCACTGCAGCCTGACAGCTGCCTGGACCCAGCCCCAGTCACAGCGTGCCGTGACTAATGCCTGCTGTGGAACGCAAGAGTTTTATACCCTGTTAAAAATGCTCTCCTTCCGTTACTGATTCTAGCACCTTGCTCATGAAATTCAGTGATCTACAGCCTTCCAGTCTCACTGAGTACTTCCCTTCCAGCCCTACCAATACCAGTATCCTGGGTTTTGTTGGAGTGAGCAGCTTACATTATGCATTTGGCCTCCCAGGGACAAGGATTACATACAGGCAAGAATCAAGGGAAATTTGATTCTTCCTCCCCACCTACCTCTCTGCCTACTGTCTACCCTGTTTGCAAACCGTATTAGCTCCTGTGCTTGCGATTCCAGGAACACTTCCCTTTCTCTTTGGGGCTCATTCCAGCCACATCTGTCTACGGCTATAATCTCATTTTGCAGGATGCCACACCTCTTACTAACTTCTAATTCCAGTAACACACATCTCAGCATCTTAAAAAGCACATCAGAAACTGTTTGACAGCTAGAAAATACTCTTCGGAATAGAAGCATCATTCCTAACATGGATATTTGTCTCCACTTGTACTAGAAAATTACCTTAGATAAAAGAAAAACGCTTGCATTTTTAAAGAAGGAAGCTCCTGTTCTTCTCAATGGGAAAATCATTTTGAAGTGAATTTAGTATACACTGTTGCTCTGAAGAGCAATCCAAAATTTTAATTCTAACTTTATAAAAATACAGGAGTTCATGTTTTGCTGGTTTCCATGAAGAAGCATGTACAATTTTACTTTATCTCAGGTTTTAAGATCTATGATTACAATTTTTATAATTCTAAAATAATTGTTAGATACATCACTAAGGGAAATCTATTTATATTCTTCCTTTCGAAGCTGAGTAATCTACTAGGTGAGCAAACAAACATTTGAAGATCAGCATTTTATAAATTTTTTTCAAAACCAGGGTAAGCATTCAGTAGCTGTGATTTACCATTCAATTTTTTTGATGAAGCAGCAAAAAAGCAGCTTAAAGGAATTAGCTCATCAGTAAGTCATCTCCCACTCTACTGACAGCTGAGATGTAAAGTGTATCAGCATCTCCCCTTCTGTACATGCATACAACTTACTTTCCTGAAGTGGAAGGTGAGCAAGACCCTGCTCGTGAGCAGAGTGCCATCGCCCAGGTGCAGCCTCTGCCCACCCCTCCCTGGGCAGCCTGTGCTGCCACCCTTCAGCCACCCCCCGGGTCTACCCCGACACCCAGAGCCCCGCTGGGCCAGCACACCCACGGCAGCCACCCTTCGGCTGTACCCACTGGCAAGCAGGAGCACACACTCACAAGAAGGGATCACAGCCAGGCCCAAAGCTGGAGTGTACACACTTCACCAGTGAGCCACTTAAAAACAAGTCATCACTGAAGCCGAGGAGCTACTGCTTGTGATAAGGTGCTTGCGCTCTCTCCTGAAAAGCCTCGACATGCTAAAGCACAAAACAAGCACTACAGAAAGCCAGTGATTTCAACGGGCAGTGAATCAAATTAAAAGAAGTCAGGCAACATTTCACTTGAGGGGCAATTCAGGCTGATGCTAGTCTTGTGCACGGGTGAGGGAAGCAATTCAGTACTTCACTGTATCTGCTGAGGATCCACGTGAGCCTTCCAGCTACCTGACCTGTAGCATGCTCATCTGCAATTGGACAATAAGAATTTCACCCATACCAGCAATGGGACTATTTTTCAAGCAGATATTATGCAGAACAATGGCAGAATCTGCCTTGCAAGATATAGCAATTGTAGCAGGTCTAGGACGTTCTGTACTAAACCATAACACAGGCATATTATTTAGAAACTAAAAAGATTACCTAAACAGCATTAGCAATTGCAGAAGAAAAATGTGTCAAGTCTAATGATTATTTTACTACAGTCAGTGGATGTTGCAGCACCCATACAGCACAGCCATCCTTGGGAAGGCATCACTCAGTGCTGTCATTAGGACTGCTCCTTCTCTACAAGACCATGGCATTAATGGGACATGACCCACAGGTCAGTCTTTGAGGATTCAGACCAGCGAGCCAAGGCAGGACAAGATGCAGGCATGGCCATTAACTATACGTACACCCTCAAGAATATCAAGTCTACTTTGTTTCTTGACAGTATTCTCAGCTTTGAACAAGGAACAGAACAAGTCACTACAGACAACTGGCATAGTTTCAGTTCAGACATCTCCACTGAATTAATAAAAAAGTAAAAATCCACGAACAAGCATCAGATAAGTGCCCGGCAGCTCTGCCAGCTTCCAGCAGTGATTTAGCCTCCCCTCACTCACTCCACTCCTGCAGCGCTTGCCCAGCTTGTGCTGCGAGGTGGGCGACTCCCGCGCTCCCTTTGCCAGGCTCTGCAGGGCAGGCGGCTGCCACAGCCCACGTTTGTTCCGATATTACTGCTCCGGCAGCAGTCTCAACAACACTTGACATCTTCATACTTAGGAACTAGAGACTGAGTTCTTGCCGCACACATTAATTAGAAATTAATCACCCTAAAAATCGGAGTAGGAACACCCCCCCCCAGGCACTCCCTGTTCACCACTGTCAGGTCTCACAGATGGCCGTGTTCTGCTTGGCCAGCGGCGTGGGGTAAGGCTTGACATTTGAGCACGAGCCTACTGCACACCCACCCCAACCACAAACCGTGTCCAAGCTTGAAAACATCATACTCTACCAAGAAAAAAATAATCCCGGTGTGACCTGGTCTTTAGCAGACTGAGTAAGACGAGAACGGCTCCAGCACGGCCCTGGTGCTCTGGAGAGGGCGAGCTGGACGAGGCGAGCCTGGGAGCACCTACAGCAGGAGCTTCCAGCACACTTATGTCAGCTCCACTCCAGACTTCACTTAACCTCAGCTCATGCAAACCCTCCCTTTAAGCTATGGATATTTAAGCAGATACAAACCTCCTAGATATAGGAGAAAGATAGGCGTATACATGATGGCTTACCCCTGGCAGCGTATCATTTTGAGCTACAGGCTGTTATCCTCCTGAAAAACAGAACTTTTATATGAAAAAGTTTCCAGATTCCTAATAATCAAGGCTCTACCCAAAAAGCAATAGCTCAAGAAGAGTCTAAGAAAGAGGGTTTCAACATCATTTTAGACCAGACTAGCACTGAACTAAGAAAAAGCCTCAAAGATACCACCGGCCCTGTAAAAAAGCTGCAGAGCTGGAACAGCACCCTTTCAGAGCAACAGCCCACAGTAATGGTACTCTCTTCACAGCAGAGCTGAAGCTGTTTAAATTCATACCCTTACAGAATGACAAGTAACTCTGTACCTTCACTGACTGTGAAAAAAGGAGTTTGTTTTTAAAAACAGATATTAAATATCCAGCTGGATTTCTCATCAAGTAGGGTAAGCCACTACAGTAAATCTCTAAAAAAATAAATTTCCAAGTAGTTAGGTGTGAGCATGCAGTTTTATTCTCTGATTATTTCTATATATAGCCCATTTTACTTTAAGAGCTGTGCTTGCAGCCATTCCACACAGCCATTTTGCACCACAACTGCATTCTGATTATTTCTGATCTTCAGTGTTCATCCAAGGCTGCCATGAAACATTTTACCAAACAGCACCGTACACCATCGTACCTAACCTCTTCTGCAATGGAGAAAAGTAATAAATTCACTTCAAGACAGTTTTAGATTCAAGGTCATTTCAAAGCTTTTAATTACTAACCAGGATTTTGGGATTTTGTCCTCAGCATTTAAGAGCAGCTGGCAATCTCACTCATTATTAACTGTGACACACATGCATTGCAGACAAATTATTTTTAATACTTCAGGCAACCATAGCAGGGCTTGCAGCTCACCTCTGGCACCTGCCAGCTACATCCACATGCTCCAAGACTTGCTAGGTCCATTAAACCATCCCAGCATGTCATTTAAAGATGCATATTAAACACCGGGATTTGACAAACTTCAAGTCAAGAGTATTTCTGATGCAGCATTTCTCCAGTTTTAAGGGTTAGAAATGCTCCTTCTCAGCAGATACAGGATGCCCTGGAACGGTAACGGTTGTTCCAAAGGTGTTTTGCAGAAGCCAGCTGTACGCCAGGAAAATGCACCTAATGTTTGACACAAGTCGCTGAAGCCCTGACTCATCTTTTCCACGAAGACAGCACAGAGGAGGCTGGCCGTTCCCCCCAGCCCCAGTTGAGGGAGGCTGCCTGGGTTAAAGCCAGGCTGGGGCTCCCGCTCGGCTGACCCCGGGGACCCCGAAAAGCCTCTGCCCCCCCGCCCGCCCTCCGGCCGTGCCCCGAGGAGCAGCAGCCGCCAGCCTGGCTCTCCCAGCCGGGGCAAAGCCCCGCGGTGGAGGGGGCACCCAAAAGGCTCTTGCCACGGAGGCTTCTGGCCTCCCACCACCAGGGAAAAACTGGCACTTTCTGAGTACATTTGTAGAGGAGCGAAGTGCTAGGCTTTTTAAAGTTACAACATTTGTGTCAAGTTTCTGTAGCTATTAAAATAGAGAAGGAAAACAGACACAGCACTCGAGCCAAGTCTGTGCCAAACCCTCCAGCTACAGAGGCGTTAAAGCAGAGCGCAGCACCAGAACCAGCACCCAGAACACCCCCGCGAGCCGGCAGCGAGCCGGGGTTAGCACTGCCTCTGCAACTACCCACCACCACCGAGCCACGCTTAGAGCAGGCATCGGCAGAGCTACACTAAGCCAGGGCTCGTTAGGGCCATTAGCTCAGTGCCTCTTACTTCCTACGAGCCATGCGAGAAATGTCTCCTGGTGAAGGAATTCTAGCTATCTACTCGCCAATCATTTTACCGTAAGTATTAGAGCATTTCTTATGTAACAGCTATTGCAGAGGTTTCCATAGGACGAACAAAGTTATAAACAACTCTTGTTCCAATTTATAGCATCTTACTGGAAAATAAGAATTCAAGTAACTCCTATCCACTTGCTACAATAAAATATCCTACGGATGTTGACAACTACTGTTTATTTATTATTGGGCAACCCATATATCAATATATAAATTTTTTAACACAAGTTAAAGGTAGAAAACGAGGACAAGCATCCAGAGGTACATTTCTTCCACAGTATCAGTTTGCAATACAAGCTATTTCAAACTTAGTTGTTTCATGAAGTGCAAAACTTTACAATTCTGATCCTCGAGAGAAAAATACCATGCTGCTGTACTAGCCGCTTACAACACAGAGGTTTGGGAACAGGAGACGAAGCCTTCACCTATCAGCTACAGAAAGGTAAAGAAAAAAATCTCAAAGCAAAACATGGCTCAGCATCACTGGAAACAAAATCTTTAGTTCAAGCTTAGGTTGCCTATACAACATCAAACCCTTTTCTCCACCGATTGTCTTTTGTAAAAGAAGGAGCCCTTTATACCGAGGGTGTAAGTTACTACTTGTGAATAAGCACAAACACAACACTGTTACTCTGTCAACATGAAGGAACATTTTTGGTAGGGCCGGCGATCCCCGTTTCCCACATTGTGTGATTGATTACGCTCTACCCCTTAGAAGAGTTGATTGGTTTCCTGGTGCCAGGAAAATGATTGATGAATATTTCACAACATGGGCCTCTCTTCCCACTGGGTGTCCTTTTCACATGTCTCCAATGGGCCTGGGGATTTTTTTCAAGACTAGGAAGTGTCTTTTTATGGATATCATCCTGTGATAGGGACAGTTCACAGAGCAGAAGCACTACGTAAATCAAAGTGAAATACTAAAGGTCAGCTCAAGTGTTAAGGTGAGAGACCCATACAGTACGTATCAGGTGAGCAGGAGAATAGACACAGGCAAAGAAAAGCTTCACAAAGCCAGCGAGCAAAGCAGGAGGCACTAACTACACTGTTAGCTTGCTACTGCGAATTGGTAGTGGGAAGCTATTATACAACACCGGCACCAAATGCGTGGTTCCTCTGTTTTCTTCCATCTTGTAAACACTGCAACAGGCCTGTAAGACCCACTCTGGTGGGTGCCTGGGTTTCTTTTTTAGACACACACATGCACTTTCAAGAAAAAAAATTAAAGCTCTGAAGAGCGTCCTGGCTGGCAAGCACCAACTAAGAATTTCTACTGAAGCAACAGTGATAAGGCTAAGCTACGATTTCCCAGTTTGAACACTGGATCAGCGTCAGAGTTATATGAATCTTCAAACCCATCTCCAAGCACCTTATAGTAGCACCTTTTTTCACTTATAAATCAGATTATGTGATTACTAGAATACCAGTTAGTTTTCATGGGTGTTCAAGAAAGTTGATTGATCTGACACCACAAAAAAGTGACCGAAAGGAGCGTTTCATCGCAAGGCTGCAAGCAGCAGGAGAGGATCACAAAACCACAGAGCTCTACCACAACAGTATGATTTCAGCTAGTTCATACAATACTACCAGGAAAAGCTCTTCCTGCTACCAGTTCCAGCTTTGCTGCTCTGTAGAGAAGACTCAAACCTTCATGACCCTTATACAGGTGCTTTGAGTAAGTACATCAGTGTGCTGACAACCTGGTATGGAACTGCAGCAGCAAAGCACAGCTCGGTTGTACCGGTGAGAGAGAAAGCACCCTTCCCAGCCCCCGCCAAAGAGTACCACCTTGACGGAGCTGCTTGGAAGAAGCTGGATGCGAAAGTCTGTGTTTGGAATTAATCCACAAAAAAATACCTTTGGTGCATACAAGCACACTGAAACTCTCTCAACAAATCTGAATACCCCCACAGAATTAGTCAAATGCAAAAAGCATCCAAACCAGATTCTTTTAGTACCCAAACTGTTCAGTCAATGCAGGCTGAGCAAAGCAACCACAGCCCCTGCTGAACTGACGCCCTGCTCCAGCCCTGGAAAAAGCCTACCTTAAATTACGCCCTGAGCTTACGTTCTACTGCAAAATAAGCCAAGATCTCAACTGGACTGTTACCTGGCTTAAACCAAAACCCCGGCAACCAAGAATGCCATATTACATTGAGTTATTTGCAGGTAAGAATAATTACTGCTCGTGTTCCACAGAAAGAGCGTTTCTTTACAGCTGTTGCTAGAACAGGCACAGGATACAGAGTCTCCTGGCGAAAGCATACACAAGACATCTAAAGTAACAATATACTTAGGAACAATTGTTACCAGGTATTGCCAAACAGCATAAAAAAGTCAAGTTCCAGCTGTGAGACTGAATGAAGAGGTTTTTGGAGGACAAGTTGGTGTTCAGCAGAATTTATTTTCAAATCTTTTACTACAACCGTGACAGCCATCATTTAATCACTCAGCTTCGTGATCTGAGGGCTCCAGAACAATTCCCACAGGTAAACCCCATGCTTCTCAGTAGTGCCAGAGTCCGCATCAACTAATTAGAATAAACCCCAACATTTACAGGAGCCCTGTGCTCATTTACAGTGTCAGAAAGTACACCTGCTAACTGGTTAGTGAACAGTGCAGAGAATCCACCACGCTGACCTGAGCACAACGTACACCTTTAGAAATATGCACCAGCACTGCAATTTGTATCTCCCGCTGGAAGAGCTGATGGGGTTTTACATGACAAGAGAATTTTGAGATTTAGTCCCAAGGGCTTCACAATTCTGGATTATATTTCCATGAAAAATATTTAAGGTTTCCATCAAGTTTCAGCTGAGGGGTATTTCCAGACGAGGACATCAGAGCAGTTTGTAGTCAGCCTGGCATTACAGCCTTGGTGAATTTATCAGGTTTTTCCCTTTGTGGACACATCAGAAAAAAGGGCTTAAAATTAATCCTTCACACTGACCAGACATTTCTCTGAGTTTAAATTTCACCACGTATACAAGCCTATAACTGGGATGATTAGGCAACGGGAGGTAGACCTGTTAACTTATGCTCTGAAGGACGCAGGGTCCACCCTTTGTAAATGAAACCTCCTTATCAAAGAGCTGGAGTAGAATTAAGATACTCCAGACGTATACTGCTTCCAAGATAAGTTATTGGTAATCATTTACCAATAAAGAACTTCACTGAAGCCAGCCTATCGGTGGTGTTACTTCCTCTTTCTAACAAAACCCGCACAGAATCATTTTTATCAACATAGAAAATCTGAAGTCTTCTAATGAGGTAATTACAACTGTAATCATTAAGACTAAAGCTGAACCTCGAAGGGTCCTCTTGTCCCCCAACTTCCCTTTCTCAACTGACTCTGCAAAATGACAACTGCTCTGGCTTAAAGGCTAAGGAAAGGATCAAAAGGCTGGTTTAATACAGCTGGAGGGAAAGAATGCATTTCAGCTCACCAGCAACCATCTGATGAAACCCTGGGCCAATTCTTTATGTAAATGACTTAATTAGAATTACCAGATTACACTGCTGAAGGCTTTATTTAAATAGGCAGTTTATCAACAGGATAAACTGTGCTCTCATTCTCAGAGAATGCTAGTGTAAATGCATTTGTTCAAAGCTACCACCATGTAAGAGTTGAACAGTAATTTAATAAACCGCTTGCACACTCCCCCCCACCAAAAAAGATATCACAAATGACTTGCCAGAGACAGGACAGAAGGATGACTATTGCTTCCCAACAATCAAGAAATAGTCTCCTAGATGGAAAAGTTCCCTCATTTTCTAGAACACTGTACCTTTATACCGCTTTATAGCAAAGCAGGGGAAAAAATCCTGTTGTTGCAGTGTCACATCACACACTGCATCTGCTGAACATACATTGCTAGTCCTGGTTTTAGTACAAAAAGGCATGCATAAACCCATTTTCCTGATTAATGATCTACAGAAGCCATCAATACCAAATTCCAACTTTACACCGAGAGGTATTTTTCCATCTTACCATCAAATCATAACAAAGGAATTATTTTCTTCCTAAATCACTAGTTTTATTTCCCATCATAGACCCAAGCTCAGAATCCTATTATTTATTTTTGTCTATGATTTACAAAAGAGACATCCACATTCAACAAGCCAATAGTGAGTCAAAATAACACTGTAGCTTCTTGTTTATTCAGAGACATTTGACTTTAGCAGCATTGCCATTCGACAACTCAATTTGTTTTTCTTCCTAAATCTTCAAAGAAATGTTTATAGCAAGTAAACTAAGACCTAACTATATCAATGAAATAGTCTTTGTTAAGCAAAGGCTTATCTCATCAGATGCAAAGCAATCAAGCATAAAGAACCACTAAAAATGTCAGTGTGTGCCAGTAAAGTGTGCCGCCACAGAAAAGGGAAGGGATGCAGGCAATGGGGTTTTTCTTTGAAAGCTTTACATTCTCTGTGCTCTTACGACTTCCTTCTCTCTGGTATGAAGCTCACCCAGATTAGTAAACTATCTGAAACTATGATAATTTTAAAGGGAACGCAAAATTAGTTTCCTGATACTCACATCTGTCTTCCAAGACCATACCACAGAACACAGTGTCCAAAGTTACCTTAACTCTCGATAACCTGCTTGATCACTATTTTAGTTAAAACCTCAAATAATTAAAACTGTGTAAAAGCCATCATATTTCATTCAGAGGAAAAAGATGCCAACTCAAGCTATAGGGAAACTGGTCTTAAATGGGACCCTGTTGAGAAATAATTGCTAACAGTGCAGGAAAAACAAATGCCCTAATGAAATTACTTTTAAAAGGAATTCTTTTTTACTCATTGCTATTGATTTGCTCGATGACAAAATACATTTCTCACATGGAAGGGGAGGTAGTCAAATTGGTAAGGGAAAACCATCATCTTATATTCTAAGAATGTCAAATGCCCCCTCAAATAATGAGGCTGTAATTTACCGTAACTGCTGAAATCAAATCATGTAACTGCATTTCAAAGTTATTCTGAGGCTTCTTTCACCGAAGACACCAATAAACTTGCAGCAGTTTACGCAGGGTTAACACAGAAGCCACATGCAGAGCTTAAGTTCATTAATGATTTTAACACAGCCACCAAGAATATAATCCTAGTTTTATATGATACACAGAAGATCTACATAAACGTCATGCAATTTTAACTGTTTCTGTAAAGAGTGAAGGTGCTGTACTTCAAGGTATCGAAGGTGCTATGAATCTTCCTTAAAAAGAGGAAATGTTAAAGACTCTTCATTTGCCATTAGCATTTGTGGGCATTTTATAAGCCAACAAAGTAACAAGCCAATCTTTTCCGCTCCTCCCCCGGCTGCTGTAGGCTTTAGAAAGACTGAAGGTCAAGCAGTGTCTCAACACCGTGCCAGTATTTCACATTTTTTTAAGGCAAAGTAGTAAAAAGTTGTTACATCATCCATTCAAAAGACTAACCGCAGCCACAGGTACAACATCTATCACGTGAAATAGCTACGCAAGACACACAACTAGTTCTTAAAACTGAGCTGATGAATCAAAAAGAGATTTGCCCAAAACGCTGCATTTCTGGGGGAAAAATAATTAACGCAGACAAAGCGTTAATATTGTTGCGTTATTAAGGACACCGAAGGAACGGACTTGGCCCAAATTAAGACAGAAAGTTCAAAGAGCATTAAGGATGAAAGGTCTCATCTGGGGGGAACGAAATGTTTCTAGCAGCGTCACAACGGGACACAGTTCAAAATTACCTTTTGGGTAATCACCGAAAGACCCGGTTCTGTAATTGCCAGCACTGGGGGTGTTTCGGCAGGGCTCGTATCTCGCGAACACCAGCGATGTTGCCTGATACGAAGCCCCTTTTGTCTGAGCAAACCCTTTGTAGAAGAGAGTACCTTAAGATGGTAAAATGCAATCGCAAACCATAAAAATTGCCAGGGACATTCAAGTGCAGATGCAGCAGCTGCATCCTGGAAGTGTAAAGCGTCCCAAATGGTGCCTGTGACCACGGCCGGCGGCCCGGCCCCCCCGGAGGAGCGGCGGCACCGGGCCGGGCGGCACCGGGCCGGGCGGCGGAGCGTTGCTGCGGGCCGCTCCTCGGCCCTGCGCGGAGGCGGTCACGCTTGCAGCGGCCCCCGGAGGGGCGACAGGGGCGATGTGGACGGAGAACCGGCGCTTTCCTGGGCGGGCGGGCGAACCAGCAGGAGGCACCCCGGCCGCGGAAGGGCACCCGTTACGAGCGGCGCAGAACCCCCGCGTGCCCCGCGCCGGTCCCGCGCCGCGGGGCCCCGCCGCTCTCCGCGAAGGGGGCGGCGGCGGAGCGGCTCGTCCCGCCGAAGCGGGGGGACCCTGACAGCGGGGGGGGGCGCGGCGGGCAGGGCGGCTCTCCGCGGGCAGCACGCGCCGGCCGGCGCGGCCCTTTGTTGTGCCCCACGACCGCGGAAAGTTGCGGCCGCCGGCAGCACCCCCCCCCCGCCCCGCCACCGCTCCCGGTGGGGCGGCTGAGGCGCGGCGGGCGGAGCGCCCGGTACCGCGCCCCGGCGAGTGACCGGCCTGGCAGGGCCCGCGCCACACGCCCCCCCCCCCCCCCCCCCCGGCCCTGAGGGGCGCCCGCGGCCGGGCCGGACCCCGCGCTCCACTCACCGTTGCGGGGCGGCCCCTTGGCGGCGGCGCGGGGCTCCGGGAGCTCCGCGGGCGGCTCCAGCTCCATGGCGGCGCCGGGGCGCGGCGGGTCTCAGGGGCCCCGGCGGCCGCGCTGCCCCATGGCCGCTCCGGGCGCTGCTGACAGCCAGAGCCGCCGCTGCGGGCGCCGCGCTCGGGCCGGGCCGGGCCGGGCCGCCCCGCCCTCCCGCGGGGCACGACGGGAAGCGTAGTCCGCCCGCGCCGCCCGGATGTACCCGCGGGGCCGCCACGCCCCCGCCCGGCCCCGCCTCCGGGGCCCGCCCCGCCCCGCCCCGGCCCCGCCGCCCCCGGTGCGGCCGGGCCGGGCCGTGGGGTCGGTCGCGGCCGGTCCCTGCGCCCCGCGGGCACCGCCCCGGTGGGCTGCGCGCCGCGGCCCGCCCTGAGAGCGGGGGCCGCGCCCGGCTCCCCTGTGGCGCGCCCGAGCCGGTGCAGCGGGAGCGGCGGGGCGCTAGGGGGCACCCGCCGCCCGAGCCCGGAGCGCTGCCCGCGGCACGGGGCGGCCCCGGCGCGGCGCAGGCACCGGGCAGCGCGGGAGAGGGGCACCGGGCAGCCTCGGGGAGGGCCCGGACGCGCCCGCCCGGGGCACCCGCCTCGAGAGAGGAGGGGATGGGCGGCACCGGGAAAGGGGCGCCGGGCAGCCCGGGGAGGGAGCGGGGAGCCCCGGCACGGGGCACCGGGCATTCCGGGGTAGCGGACAGCCCCGTCCCTGACAGCAGCCAGCCCCGTACGGGGAAAGCCGGGACGGCCCCTGGGCGGGCACCGGCCAGCTCCGCCCGGGCGGGACCGCGCCGCCCCCGCCGCCGCGGCGCCGCGCCTGGGGCCGGTGCCGCCGCCGGGACGGGACGGGACGGGACGGGACGGGACGGGACGGGGCGGGGCGGGGCGGGGCGGGCGGGCGAGAGGACGGGCGGGCGGGCGGCTCCTCCCCGCCGCCGGGCCGGGCCGGGCGGAGCGGGCGCTCGGTGCCGCTCTCGCCATGCGGGCGCTGCTGCTCCCGGCGCTGCTGCTCCCGGCGCTGGCCGCGGCGCGCGGCGCCGCCACGGTAAGCACCGGCACCGGGACCGGGACCGGGACCGGGGCCGGGACCGAGACCGGCGGTGCGCCCACCGGCGTGCCCCCGCGGGTGCCCGGGAGCGGGGGGTGCAGTCCGCCCTCCCTGCGGGGCCGGTCCGGGGGCCCCGGCGGCGGCAGCGGTCGCTGCTGTGCCCGAGCGGGCTCCGCGGGGGTCCCGAGGCGGCGCGGGCCCCCCGCCGCCTCCAGCCGCACCGAGGCGGGCAGGGCCGGCAGCGGGAGGAGCGGGCGGGGCTGCCCGGGCACCGCGGCAGCCTCGCGGGCAGAGCGGGCGGCGTGAGCCCGGCACCGGCACCGCAACCTGCGCCGGGGCCCGAGCACCCGCGTCGCTGGGCCGGGGCTCCCCGCTCAGGCGGGCAGCGGCGGCGTGTTCCGGCGTGGCCGGGCCCCCGGGGGAGCGGGGGGCACGGGGACCCGCACAGCCCCCTGCGGCCGCGGCCCGGGTCCGGGGCGCGGGGTGGCCCCGGGGAGCGGCGGGGCGGGTTTGGCGCTGGCGCTCCCTCCGCCGCGGGGGCCGTTTCGGGCTGCGGGCGCGCTGGGTGCCGGGGAGGGGGCCGGCCCCCAAGGGCCGCCGCCGGGCCGGGAGAGCCGCCCGGACGCGGCTTGTCCCGCGGGGATGAGAGGGGCGGCGTGCGGGGTCCGAGAGCCCTCGGTTGCAGCCCTCCCGCGGGGCCGGTGCCCGCAGCCGCGCCAGCCCCGCCGGGGCCGGGGCACCGGGACCCAGCCCCGCGGGACGGTGGCGGGAGCGGCCCCCGGGGAGGGAGGGCGCCGATGCCGGGTCACCAAAGCGTTAAAGAGCCAAGATTTTCCGAGCCGCTTGGTGGAACGAGGTGAAAACGCAGCTGTTGTTGGCAGCGGTTGGCTTGGGAGCGGTGGCCGGGGGAGCCCCGCGCTGGGGTTCCTGGCAGGGCGGGGGGGCAGCGCTGTCTGCAGCACCCCGGGGTCCGCAGCCACGGACCCACGCGCTGCTGTCGCCTCCTCCCTCCCTCCGTGCAGGTGCTGCCCGCTGTGCTTGAAGGTCTTTTTTCAGTCCTTGCCATTTGGAGGAGATCCCGTCTGTCTGTCTGTGGGCGTTCGTGTGCCACACAAGCATTTTGCACAGTGGTGTCCCCGTGACCGACACGGGACACCCGAGCAGTGCCAGCGCCCGGGGCCTGGCCATCATCAGCCACAGCCCGGCTCTACCAGCCCCGCTCTGCCTCAGTTCCCTGTGCTACAGAGCGTGTTTAACGTGTTGTGCCAAGCTGGGGAGGAGGAGGAGGAAGAGGAGGGTGACATGGTTTCCCTCCCAGGACCAGGACATGCCTTCCAGCAGCTGTGTGAGAGCGCGGCAGCGTGCTTATCAACACACTGTGTTTTCCCCCGAGACAAGTCCTCTGGCAGCAGTCAAAGGACAGCTTAAAAGCTGGCCAAGGTTCATTGTCAAAGGTCCCGCTTTCTCCAAATAATGGCACAAACCCTGTGCTCACATGGACGCTCTTGCAAGAGGTCCCAGAAACGAGGCAGCGCTGGGAAAATCACCCAGCTCGTAAAACTGGGAATGAGGAAACCCGCAGCAAAGTGCAGGGATGCTTCCCCATGCCAGCCACACATCCGCTGCCGGGCTCCGGGCTGGGACCCGGCTCTGGAGGAGGGGCAGCACCCACCTGCTGGCACCCTGGGCCGGGGTGTGCAGCGAGCGGGGGGTTCAGGGAAGGAACCACCCGGCGACCCTGCGGGGCTGCAGCAGCCCCCACAGAGGTTTCTTGGGGAGCTGTTAGATTTTGTCTCCGAGCAGCGGGTGCAGTGTGCTGGCACTCAGCAGGGGCTGCCTCGTGCCCCGCGTCCCGACCCAGCCGCACGCTGTCGGGGAGCGGGTCCCACGTGCGCCGGGGGGTGCAGGCTGTCCCCCGCGAGGTCGGGGCACAGCCGGACGCAGGGTGATGGTGGACGCCCGGCCGATGCACTGAGGCGGGGTGACCCTCGTAGAATGGACCGCGCGGGGGCCTTTTTTTAAGACTTCCTTGTTTATAGCCTTTTCTGTATAAATAGAACATACGGTTCCTGTCTAAGGAAGCCGTTTAAAAGGCAGAACAAGGTTTAATGTTACTACCCCACGTGAAGGCAGGCGGCTGTCCTGGCTGTTGCGCAGCGAGGCCCAGGCAGCGCCCGGGAAGGGGCAGACGGTCTCCCCCCGGCCCCCCAGCGCCCACTCGCACCTCGACCCAAGGTGAGTGGATTTTTCTGTCGCTGAGCGGCGTGAGACAGAAGTGGCTGCCGGGCCCCTGGGCCCCTGGCTGCCTGCCCGGCCGGCTGCCCGCGAGGCTGCGCCCTGCCCCGGCCGGGGGCCGTTTGCTGGGACGCAGGAGGGAAATGGCTTGAACCGGGAGGTCTCCGGGGAAGAGGTTGCCCCTTCGTGCCACGGGGGAGCCTCCGTTTGCTGGGCCTCCCGTGCACTGCACAGTGTAAACAGCCACTGATAGGGCTGCTCCGGGCGCATTTGCTGCGCATGGCTCCAGCCCACTCACGCCCCACCTCAGCGGGACACGCGGGGCCTCCACGCCAGCCGTGCCTCCCGCCGCAGCGCTGCCAAGGGCACTGGGAGGGAGCGCGCAGCCCGCGGCCGCCTGCCTCCACCCCACGGGAACAAGCTTCCAGCACCGGCAGCTGCAGCCCTTCCCTGCGGAAGGTGCTGATGGCGGGCGGGATTGCCGCGTGTCCCCGGGTGTTGGGCTGTGCTGCAGCGGTGGTTGCTGCACCAGTGGTCGGTGCCCGGATTGTTGGTGGGAATGGGGGCCCCCAGCCAGGTGCTCCCGTGGGGCTCCCACGGGGCACAGCAGGACCTCATGTAGGGTTCCCACAGGGATGCACAGGCAAACCAGGACCTCATGCAGGGCTCCCATGGGGATGCATGTGCACACCGGGACCTCGTGCAGCGTCCTGCACATGGAGGGACAGAGGTCGTGGCAGGGAGAGCAGCCCAGCTCCGGGGCCGGGGAGCTGCCCGGGTGCGTGTGGAGCAGCCGTCAGCTCGCCGCAGGGCTGTGAATCGTCCTGCCTGTTTGCACAAGCGCCGGCATTGCCGTGGGGATGTCAGGGGGCCCCAGGGAGGTGCCAGCGTCTGGAGATGTGATGTTTGGGGAGGGGGTCCGGCTCCCTGCCCCGCTGCTCCCTGCCGAGAGCTTGATTAGATCCTGTTCGATTTACAGCCCTCCGGGCCCCTGGTGTTTTCCTCCCGGCCAGCGGGACCTTTCCCTTTGAAAGAGAGAGGCTTTTTTGAAATGCAAAATGCAGGAGGTTTTGCTGCTGCTTTAGGAAGGGAAGCCCCTGGCCCCGGCTGTGGGGCTGTGGGAGCTGGGGGTCCCTGCCGGGAGGGCACTGCCCGGGGAGAGACGCTGCCCGGGTGCCGCCAGCGCGTCAGCCCGGTTGGACGCGGGAAGGATGGTGCCTGCATGGCCGTGGGTGCTGCCCGCAGGCAGGACATCGGCCCTGTGGGCCTCTGCCTTTTCCCACACCGCGCTGTGCTCCGGGGGAGGATGGGAGATCCAGAGCTAAACTCATTTCCCCGCTCTGCCACCATTCTGTTTCCCAGCGTGAGTCAGTCCCTGCGGGCAGAGCCCTCTCCCTCCGGGGTCACTGCGCTGCCTCTCCCCTTTCTCCCACCCTCACACCCTCCCGGGTGCTCGGAGGAGGCGCGTCCCCGCACACGGGGCACCCAGCGCAGCCTGGCCGTGCTCCCCGCCAGCCCAGACATCCCCCACGGGTGCACAGCCTGTGGCAGGGGGTGAGAGGGACGCAGCTCCCCATCCCACCGGGCAGGCTGAGCCGCCCCCTTGTTCCCGAGCACAATGCAGGGAGAGCAGTTCCTTATCTGCAGAAACCAGCCGAAAAGCACCCTGGGTTCCGTAGCGTGAGTCAGGGCCATGTGTGGAAACAAGGGAGTCCTTGAGTGTGTGCCTCGGGCCATTGCGGGAGTCTGGAGAGGCCGACTCTCCCCGAGGTGGCTGCGTGTCACCATGAACAACGGACCCTGTGTGGGCTCGGGGCTGTGGGCGCGGGGGGACAGAGGCGCTTCTGGATCTCCTCCCCACCGTCCCTGCTCGCTCGGGTCTTGCTGAAGGCTGGGAAACAGATACAGAAATGGGACCAAAGTACCTGGGGCACAAACGCTCTGGTGCCTGCAGGGGCAAGGGGCTGCCTGGGTTTTGTCACTGTCACCCAGGTGCAGGGCGGTGGGACAGGGTGCTCTGGGCCAGATGATGCCCCACGCTCTTCGGGGCACGGCCAGGAGCCCCAGAGTTGGTGGGAGAGACCTCTGGGAATGCGGCAGAGAGGGAGTTGACCGTGATGGATTGCTGGGGTCGGCAGGGCCCTGTGGGACACCCGGGTGGGACACCAGGCTCACCAGCCGCCCCACTGCCACGTGTCCCCGCAGGCGCTGGGAGAGGCGGACCAGGTCCGGATGACCTCAGAGGGCTCCGACTGCCGCTGCAAGTGCATCCTGCGGCCTCTCAGCAAGGACGCCTGCAGCCGCGTCAGGAACGGCAGCATGCGGGTGGAGGACTTCTACACGGTGGAGACGGTGAGCTCGGGGGCTGACTGCAAGTGCTCCTGCACCGCCCCCCCCTCCTCGCTCAACCCCTGCGAGAACGAATGGAAGATGGAGAAGCTGAAGAAGCAGGCGCCTGAGCTCTTCAAGGTATCTGCAGCTGCGGCGGGACCCGGGGCTAGGGGCCAGAGACCCCCTCCCCACACGCAGGAGCCCACGCTCCCCATCCCTGCCCCAGCAGGCCCATCGGGCAATGGAGCAGTGTGGTTCCTGCGCTCCGGCCGTTAGCAGGGATGGACGCATGTGGGGGCATCCGCAGCGGCTGCGCAGCCCTGCCCCACGCCCTGTGCCCCAGTCCTGCCCTCCCTCTGCAGCTGCAGTCCATGGTGGACCTGCTGGAGGGAACGCTCTACAGCATGGACCTGATGAAGGTGCACTCCTACATCAGCAAGGTGGTGGCCCAGATGAACACGCTGGAGGAGGTGAGTGAGCTCTGGCAGGCGCCGTCCCTGCAGCGTGCCCCATCTGGCTGCTCGGGACCATCTGGGGTGCCGTGGGCTCCCCGAGCAGGGCTCCACTCCTCTTCTCTCCTCCAGACCATCAAGACCAACCTGAGCAGGGAGAACGACTTCATGAAGGAGAGTGTCCTGCACCTCACCAACCAGATGAGACGCTACGAGAACTACTCCGACATCATGATCAGCATCAAGAAGGAGATCTCCAACCTGGGCTACCAGCTGCTGCAGAAGGACGCTGCCGCCATCCCTGAGAGCAAGGCACAGGTACCGCCGGGCCCCAGCCCCTCGCAGGCACGGCCGGTGCCTCTGGGCTTCTCCTGCCGCAGGGCAGAGCTGAGCTCCCCCAGGCTTGTGGTGGGTGCTGGCAGCTCCTGCGAATGCATCGGGGTGCACCATGCCGGCAGCTGAGGGCTGGTGCCTGCACCCGCTGTCCGGCACGGTGGTGGGAGGGGAGGGGGTCTCACCGGGCTCTGCCCCCCAGGACACGGCGGGCGGCCGAGAGAAGGAGGCAGGACAGTACCCCAGCACCCGCAAGGTGCTGGGGGACAAGGCGGCTGCCCGAGCGCCCAAGGAGAAGCAGCTGAAGCCTGAGAAACCCAAAAAGGATAACGCAAAGGCCAGGGGAGGGTTGCAGCCTACGCCCAAGCCCAAGCCATCGGCACATCAGCAAACCGTGGTCCGGGGCATCACTTACTACAAGGCCGGGCAGGCGGGGGTGGCAGAGGGGCCAGCCGTCAGCCGCGGTGAGTCCCTGGATGGGGCAGGGGCGCGGGGGGCTGGGGGCACCCTCCTGCTGTGGTGCTGCTCGGCGGGGCGGAGGGCCAGGGGCTGCCCCCACCAACGCACTGTCCCCCGGCTTGTCCCCCTGCAGAGAGCCCTGCGAGGGGGGTGGCTGTGCCAGAGCGGCAGGAGAGGGGTCCCCCGCCCGCACCAGCCGAGGGGACCCCGGCCCAAGCCGTCATGCGGGCAGAGACCACCGTGCCCAGCACCACGGCTGCGCCCAGCACCGCTCCGGCCCCCCGCACCACTGCCCGCAGCCCCCCCGCCACCATCCTCGGGCAGGGGGCTGACAGCACCGGGGACCCTGAAACGCCAAACAGAGGTGGGTGAGCGGGGGGGGCTGGGAGGTGGCACCCATCCCCGTGGTCCTGGCGCGCGTGGCCAGGCTGGGCCAGCAGTAGCCCTGCCAAGGCAAAGGGCTTCCCGGCCCCAGCGGAGGCAGGCTGGCTGGGGCAGGGGTAAGCCTTCCTCCTCCTCCTCCTCCTCGGTACCTAGTGAAGGAGGTGGAGTGCGAAGGCACTATCGAGTCAGTGGAGCCCCCCACGGAGCAGCACAGCTATGGGCGCAACGAGGGGGCCTGGATGAAGGACCCGGCAGCCAAGGATGACCGCATCTACGTCACCAACTACTACTACGGCAACAGCCTGGTGGAGTTCAGGAGCCTCGACAACTTCAAGCAGGGTGAGAGCTGGCGGCTGAGCGGGCACAGGGGCCCCGGCTCCTCCTGGGGGGGTGCCCAGCGCTGTGCAACGCCGGCTGTGCCGGGCCCTGGGGTGGTGGGCAGCTGATGGGCATCTGCGCTAGGGACCACCCATGGGGCAGCGAGGGGGACACAAGTCCCCTGCTGCTGCCGGCACGCTTGGGCCGTCATGCATGGGACCCCAGTGCTGCGAGGGGTCCCAACGCCTCTCCCGCCCGCTCACAGGTCGCTGGAGCAACCTCTACAAGCTGCCCTACAACTGGATCGGCACGGGGCACGTGGTGTACCGGGGGGCCTTTTACTACAACCGCGCCTTCACCAAAAATATCATCAAGTATGACCTGAAGGAGCGGTACGTGGCAGCCTGGGCACTGCTCCATGACGTGGTGTATGAGGACACGACGCCCTGGAAGTGGAGGGGCCACTCGGACATTGACTTTGCCGTGGACGAGAGCGGGCTCTGGGTCATCTACCCGTCCGTGGACTATGACTACTCGCAGCAGGAGGTGATTGTCCTGAGCCGCCTCGACCCCGGGGACCTCTCGGTGCGCAGGGAGACCACCTGGAAGACGGGGCTGAAGCGTAACGTCTACGGGAACTGCTTCATCATCTGCGGCATCCTCTACGCTGTGGACACCTACAGCCAGAAGGAAGGGCAGATCTCCTACGCCTTCGACACGCACACAGACACGGAGGCAGAGCTCCGTCTGCCCTTCCTCAACCAGTACGCCTTCACCACGCAGGTTGACTACAACCCCAAGGAGAAGGTTCTCTACGCCTGGGACAACGGCCATCAGATGACGTATGGGCTCCGCTTCGTGGTCTGAGCGCCCGGCCGGGTCCCAGCCGCACCCCTGTGCCCACCCTCCGCTGTGCGCGGCCGGGGCGCCCTGTCGCAGCCTGGCCCTGACACCCCAGCTGGGCCGGGGCTGCGGCGAGAGTGCGGCTTCCACCCCAAAACCCTCCCCATCTGCTGTGCCCCAGTCACCTGCACCGTGCCTGCTGCCTCGCGGGGCGGGGGGTGCAGGTAAGCGCAGCCCCCAGCAGACATCCCCATGACAACGTGGCCTCTGGGGCCGTGGGACTGCCCCACAGCCAGCAGCTCGGCCGGCATTGCCTTCCCAGGGACACGGGAGAAGAGCCCAGCCCCGCGTCCCTGCAGCACCAGGAGGCAGCCGGGTCCGCGCCGCCAGCGACACGGCAGCACCCGCCCCGCACCACCGCACTGAGCACCCGCTCGCGCTGCACCCAGCCTGAGCACCGCTGCCCGCACACCCCGCTGGACCCCGCGTGACCATGCGCTTACCGCAACCGCCAGCTGCCAGCGGTGCGAGTGCCTTAACAGCCTGGTGCCGGCTGCCTGGGCACCGTGCCCGCGCCTGCCCCGAGCTGCTGCGGGGCGGGCAGGGCCCCCTCGCTGCTGGGGCACGAGGAGCAGCTGCCAATTGCTGTTTTAGAAGATGTGATTAAGATGCCTTTGCTTTTGCCGCTCATTAGCTTATTATTTAAATGCATTCACCGGAGCCGTGTGGATTCCCCTGTCCTGGCAGCGGGTGCAGAGCAGCCTGCCCGCAGTGCCGGGGTGCCCTGCCTGCATGCTCGCCTGCACCCAGCACTGGGCAGGGCAGAGGCACACACGGCCAGGGAGCCCGCGGCCCTCCTGCTCTCTGCCTAGGGCAGGGCGAGGGGCCAGGAGCGCTTGGCTTGGTTTTGGTCATTTTAGACGTGAACAGTATTAAAAAAAAAAAACGTGCAACCGGGCTGCGTGCGCTGTCGTTTCTCCCAAAGCCGGGCGGGGAGGAGCGGGCAGGGTGGGTGCTCGCCGACCCCGTCCCGTGGCCAGGCGTGCCCAGGGATTGCTGGCACACATTGCACATCTGGCTGGCGCGGCTCCTCGCAGCGCTCCCCACGCCGATCCCAGGGAGGGCACCCCACATCCCCCCCGGCGGTGCCACGGCTGCGCCCGCAGGCCCCAGGCTGGGCAGCGCAGAGGCAGGCGGGTCCCGAGCGCAGAGCCGGGGGAACAGGCCCTGTGGGTCCTGGGGGAAAAGGGGATTTGGCACTTCCAGGTCTGAGCTGCAGCCGGAGCAGCAGCAGCCGGGAGCTGAGCCGTGCTGCCAGGGAGAACAGGCCAGGGAGGGGAGAGCAGCTGAGCGTGGGCACGGCGGAAGCAGCTGCCCTGACTCTGCTGCAAAATTTGGCAAGCGTGGAGCTGCTGGGGGGCCCTGAGGGGTGAGAGCAGCCCCCGTGGCCCAGCTCCCTCCTGCTCCTGTCCGTACGTGCCAGGGCAGCCACCCCTCGGCACCGGCGAGCCCCGCACGCTGGCTGGGTGTCCCGTGGGGCTGTGGCCAGGCACCGCGTGCCGCGGACCCGTCACCGGGCAGCTGAGCTCAGTGTCCCGGGGTGCTGGCACCGCTGAAATGTTTCCTACTGCAAAGACCCGAAGCCGGTGCTGGGCACGGGGCAGCCTGGCATCCCCGCCCCGGCCCCATGCTGCCCCCGGGCCCAGGTCCTGCGCTGGCTCACGAGGGCACCGGCTGTCCCTGCCCCTGCCCCTGCCTGTGCCTCGGCCCCGAAACCCCTCGTGCCGGCGGTGTGGTGCATCCCTTGCTCGGCCACAAGTCCCCACCACGAGAAAGGAGCTGGCTGACTTTTCCCCCCCCCGGCTGAGTCCCTGCCAGGCTTTTATCTAGCGATCCCCAGCAAATCCCTGTCCAAACAATACGGATTTCTGACATTTTTTTGCGGTAAAGTAAACTCCCACCACATCTCTAATTCCAGGGCTTTGTTGTTCTTCGGCGGGGGCTGCCGTGGCTCTGCGCTGCCTCGCTGCGCCGGGCTGGGCTGCGGGACACCCCTCCGCTCCCCTCGGGAAGAAAACACGGGGAAAGGAGCGATTAAACCTGCGTGGCCGGAGCACAGCGTCACCTAATTGCAGCCGTGGGGCCTCCTGCAAAGGCGTCCCTCTGAGAGCATGCCCCACACTGCTGCTAACACTGTGATAACGAGAAGTTTTAATTATGCCCACGTGACAGACATCTCATGAAATACGTTCTTTCCCCGGCGGCTGCCTGGCCTTGCCCCCGAAACCTGCAGCCGCCTGCACCGGCTGGGCTGGGGTCCGCAGCCCCGTCCCGCCACAGCCTGGGGGCAGCCGGGGAGGGGGCGGCCTGGGGCGATGCGGGGTGACACGGAGTGATGCGGGGCGATGCGGGGTGACACAGGGCGATGCAGAGTGATGCGTGGTGACACAGGGCGATGCAGAGTGATGCGGGGCAATGCGGGACAGTGGGCCAGCGGCAGTCTGCAGCCTCAGGAGGGTTTCTCGGCAGCACGGGGCCGTGCAGCCGCAGCACGGGCTGTAAAAGCTCCGGCACTGTAAAAGCTGGGGCACGGGCACTGTGAAAGCAGGCCCTGGCTCCCCACCGACAAAACACCAGCAGCGAGCAAAAACAAAGGGGCTTTTGTTTCCCAGTGGGGTTATTGTGCTGGGTCCTTCGGGCTTCCCGGACCCCCCACCGCTCCATGCCTTTTTCTCAATTTAAAGTCACCCTGATCCCCTTTCTCTGCTATTATATGTCAGGGAATCACACCTCAGGTCGGGGCCACGGAAATGCCTCTGAGCGCCTGCTCCAACACTCCTCGCACGTGGCCCGACCAGCCCATCCCCACGGCAGCGGTGCTGCACCGGCGGCGGACTTGGTGGCTCAGGGATGTGCGGAAAGCTCCCTCGCTCCTGCTGCTGCCCGCAGGGACATGTGTCAGATGTGCATGTGGCAGGGGAGCTCCAGCCCCAACAGCCCTTCACCAGCTGGTCCTGGTCCTGGTCCTGGTCCTGGTCCCGCTCCTGCTCCTGCTCGTGGCCGTGGTCCTGGTCCATGGTCCCTGATGCCTGGTCCTGGCCCTGGCCTCTGGTATCTGGTCCCAGGTTCTGCTCCTGGCCCTGGTCCCAGTCCTGGTCCCGGGCAGGACAAGGCAGGCTGGGGGGGACGGGGGTCCCCGAGCAGGACACGGTGGGGATGTGCAGGTGGGGGCAGGATGGGCTCCCGCTGTGCCGGGCGCTGCTGACTTCCAGACATTCCTCCTGTGCGTGGCCAGCACCACCTTGGCTCATAACATGATTAAAAGATTAAAATCTCTCAGTTCAGCAGCAAGCAGCAAATGAAGCTTGAGAGAGGGATGCTGAGGGGCTGAGGTGCCTGCGGCCCCCGTGACAGCAACACAGCACCCTGGGAAGGGTGGCTGAGGCCATCCGGGCGGGTGGCTGCTGGTGCCACAGCCCTCCCTCCAAAAACACCCTCCCGTGGGCATGGCCGGCCCCTCGGTGAAGCCTTAATTCCCCCCTGCCCTGGCTGCTTCCTTCTCACTTACCAGCCGGGGTTGGTTTTCTTGTGGTGGTCTTGCCTCTTTCCTGGCCCCGCTGACCGGGCTGGCCGTCCCACTCGCACCGCCGCTGAGCCGGCCCCGCCAGCACCGTGCCATGGTGCTGGCACAGCGCAGAGCCGTCCGGGAGCCGCAGGTCAGCCCCGGGGGGTGGCCAGCCGTCGGGCGGGCAGGATGCACAGCAGGTAGAGCACAGCACCAGTCCTGCTCCAGGTGACATCCCGGCTGGAGCCCATCCTGGCCACAGCCTGCGGGCACCCACTGAGGTGGATCGCCCCGCCTTGCACAGAAAACCTCGGGCTTTCTTCCAGCTCAGGTGCTGGGTGCCCCCAGCCCTGGGTGCCGGGAGCCTCAGCTGCTGCAGCCAAACCACCCCCGGCCGCAGTTTGCTCCCACGGGAGGGCCCTGGGCCCCCCCTCCCCGGGGCGCGAGATGCACTGTCACTCGCCCGTGGCCACACAGCCCTTCCCTGGCCATGGAGAGCCGAGAGCCGCCTGCCCAGGGGCTGCAGGGCCGGGACCAGCTGCGCGCGGAGCATCCGACGGGGCAATCGGGCCCTTCCCTCCATTCTTATCTCCGTCCGGGGGGCACTGACCCGGGGAACGAGGCAATGTGTGTCCAGCAGCAGGGGGGAGTGAGTCCTGGGGCTGTGCCCACGTCGCAAACACGCTTCAAAGCCGGAGCCAGCAGCACCGAGCGTCACAGGGATCTATTTTTATTGCCCTCCCTGACCCTTCCTTCCGCATGGTCCCTGCTGCCGGCAGGCCTGGGCACAGCCCTGGCAGTGCAGCAGTGCGGGGAGGGGAGGTATCTCCGGCTGTGCCTCTCCCTCCCACTCCCCGGGGACGTGCCCTGGCTCCCTGGCACAGCAGCAGCGCAGCAGGATGGTGCTGGCACCGCTCTGCCCACACGCTCTGCCAGGGCATCCCTGCCCTCCGCATCCTCAAGCCATGGCTTGCAGGGCAGCGTCTCACTGGGATGGACACATTCCTGCTGAGACCCACCAGCTCATTGCACCCAGGGCCAGCAGGGAGCTGGGGAGGACACGGATGGCGAGGCTCCCCTGGAAAGCACGCGGGCGCCCAGCATCAAACCTGCTCAAGTGCTTCCCCTTGGCTCGGGCTGCGCTGGCAGCGGGGAGCTGTTTCTCTTGTAACCGTGATGAAGCTGTAGCTGGAAGCGCAGCGGGGGCTCAGGATGCGAGCGTTGACCAACCCAAACAACGCTGGTCAGGCGAGCAGCAGGCGCTGCCGGCTCCGCATGCACCTTCCCAGCACCCCAGGGCTGCCGGAAACGGCGCGGCGGGGAAGCTGAGGCATGAACCCACCCGCGGGACCAGCGGGCCTCCGCATCCCTCCACGTCCCCCTCTCCGGGCTGGGACAGGCACAGAGGGCACAGCCCCTCTGCTCCCAGCGGGGACCCGCTGCAGGAGAGGAGGAAGGTGGAGGGGCAGAGCGCCGGGCGCAAAGGCAGCCCGCACCGCCTCCCTTCTGCAGGCTGCACAGAGCACCGTCCTGCTCTGCACCGAAAATAGAGCTGATAGTCCCCAGGCAAAAGATTTACCAGGGGCTGCGACTGAGTCATTGCTGGGGAGACAGCGCAGCCTGGCAGGGAGCGTGGCCTCGTGCCCAGCGGTGCTGCCTTCGCCCGCTGGGACCTGCCTCGTGGGCTGGGGGTGACCCGGCTGCTGCTCCGCCTGGATCCCTCCTGGCACGGCTGCCTGGACACAGCCGGACTCCGGGACCAAGGGCTCAGCAGGGGGCTGTGCCTGGGACACGGTGCCTGGGACACGGTGCCCGGGACACGGTGCCCAGCCATGACAGCAGCCTCTTGGCAGAGCCTGGCGGTCCCCAGGTCCTCCCTGGGGAGCAGGAGGCTCAGTGCCAGTGCCACAGCCCTCGTGCTGCCCCATCCCATCGGCTGCCTGCTCTGGGATGCGTTTGGTGGGAGAACACTGGTGCCGCCGGGGGCTCTGGTGGGTCTCTACAGAGCCGCAGGGTGATGCGGGGCCGTGGGGCGATGCTGGGCCGTGGGTGCC
This sequence comes from Gavia stellata, assembly GCF_030936135.1. Lineage (NCBI taxonomy): Eukaryota > Metazoa > Chordata > Aves > Gaviiformes > Gaviidae > Gavia > Gavia stellata. The sequence goes on from NC_082617.1 coordinate 12,656,516, forward strand.
AAGGCTGCCGACCTTGAGCGGCAGAGGGAAAGGGACGGGCGGCAGCAGCGGCCGGAGGGAAGGGAGGGGAGCTGCAGGCCTTGGCGGTGCCGCCGCTGACTCACTCACCAATGGAAACAGAAATCTGTTCCCAGGCTCACTGCCACCACCACCTCCAAACCACCGCAGCCCCGCTGGCACAGCAGGGCACAGCGGCCCCTCGGCGTGGTGGGGTGCACCCTGCAAACACCCCTTCCCCAGCAGCGCCCCACGGCACAGCACGGGGGGAAGGAGAGGGCTGCCCGTGGGCCATTCTCATGGCCAGGCTCTGCTCACCCCTACACAGGGGCTTTCTCCATCACCCTGCGGATGCGCAGCCAGGCTGGCAGGGAGCCAGGAGCCCCGGCATGCAGTGACCCCCACCTCCTGGGAGCCCAAGGGCCACCTTTGTCCAGGAGCCCCCAGGATGGCGGGAGCAGGGCCCCGCAGGCAGTGCCTGCGTCCAGACACTGCCCGTATTCATGGGAGCAGCAGGACCGGGGCAGCGCGGGGACAAGTCCTCCCCCAGCCCGGCCAACAAAACGGGCATTCAGGGCAGGGAGCAGGCGGCTGCCCCGGGCAGACCTGGGCCGCCCGCGTGGCCGGCGGGGACACGGCATTTCCCTGCTGGGCCAGGCACTCACAACGCAGGGCTTGTTGTTAGCCTGATGCGCCAGACACGCTGCTCGCACGCAGCCGTGCAGGGCCGCCTCTCCCCTGGCACACGGAGGGGACTGGGTGGCACAGCGCAGCCGAGGGCACCCGGACGTGACCAGGGTGGTTGCCCCCAAGCTCCCTGCCCGTCCTGCTCTGCGCAGCACCCTGCGTGTCCCGCCATGTGTCACTCCCTGCACACCCCACTGCATGCAGAAACTAGGGTCAGCTCTCGGTGTTAGCGCTTAGAAGAGCTGCTAAGGAGCCATCCCAGAGGAGGGAGGTGACAGGAGCAATGCCAGGAGCATTAGAAGAGCTGGGATTTGTGCCCATCGCAGCAAACACTGGGCAAAGGAGGTGCAGCCCGGGCTTTCCCACCGAGACCTTGCACAACTCACATCTGCCTCTGCTCTCCTTGCAGCTCCCCCCCCTTCCCCCAGACACCCTGGCCAAGCTGCAGAATCAGGCCCAGGAGCAGGTCCCGCCAGCTCCCAGAGACACCATCCGCACTTGGCCACTGCCTGCTGTGCTGGGCAGTTGGGGAGAGAAACATCTGGTCCTGCTGAACGCTTTCCAGGGCACGCAGCCAGGGCTCCCTTCGCAGTGGCATCAGCCCTGGGCTGTGCCCCGCAGTCAGCTGGCGGCTGTTCCTCCTTCCTCATCCCCACCCTGGAAATTATTTATTTGCTGAAGAACAGCTTTCCCCAGGAAGCCTGCTCTAATGCTGAGGGACATCTTCAGTTACAAGGAAAAAATAAACAATTTGAGCCTTGGAGGCCCTGATGCTCTGCAAACACCGGTGCTAAACCCAGGGCCAGCACCGGCAGCTGCACGGGGTCAGCGCAGGAAAGCAGCGGGGTCTCCCAGGAGAGAGGCTCCAAGCATCCCCCTGTCATGCCCAGGCAGTGCCATGCCGGAGGGGGACAGAGCCCCTGCTGCCTGCAGTGCTGCCTGGTCCCGGTGAAGGCAGCACAGCCCTGGGGTGCTCCAGGGGGGGTTGCCCTTTGCTGGGGGTTCTCCCTCCCCATCACTCAGGCCACAGCAGCCCTGCGCCCGCGCAGGTGCTCCTCCGCATGGTCCCCAAGCACAGCTGGCACTGGCATGGGTGCAGGCTGCGGGCCAGCACATTCACCTTAGTTTTCTGCTCGTAGTTGGTTGTTGCTCCCCACCCCAGCACGTTTGCAGAGTTTGCAGCCAGCTGTTTTGCAGCAGCAGCTTCTGCCAGGGAGCTGGGACCACACGGCCATCCTCTGGGGGCGGCAGGTAAAGCAGGAACTGGCACAGACCGCTGGCTGCCCTGCGGAGCTGGCGACACGAGCCAGGACAGGCATCCGCCTCGCTCTCACAGCAGCAACACGCACCTTCTCCACCTACGCCCTGGAGGAAGCTTGCGCTAGAGCCCATCACCTCACCTCTGCATCCGTTCAGACAATCAGTACGTTGTTCCCAGTAATTTAAAGGGCTGCTTGTCTGTGGGATGTCTTCTGTAACGGCACAGGGTAATTCCAATGAAAGGGCTGGACTGGTTGGTTTTGCCACCCCGCTACGGGTGGATGGAGTAATTCAGCCCCGGGATTTAGTGTGGTGCCAGAAACCCATTTACCTCCTTAAATACCATGGACAATGCACAAACCGAAGCTTGAGCTGTTCCCCAGCGTCGACTCCCGCTTCAGAGTGGGGATGGCTTCTGGGCGCAGTCCCAGCTTCCCAGCGAGTATCTGGCAGGTCACCTACTCCCCCTCCCGACTGCAGAGCGCTGCGCCAGGGTCCCCTCTCCCGGGGGAACAGCCCCGCTCTTCCCGACTGCAGAGCGCTGCGCCAGGGTCCCCTCTCCCGGGGGAACAGCCCCGCTCTTCACACAACCACCCTCTGTGCAGGAGGCAGAAGCAAAGCGTCTCCCTGGCAGCAAATGCTGCGCCCCAGCGCCGCGCCACAGGACAGGCTCAGGTGGCACCAAGCCGAGCACCCCGTTTTGTTCTCCATTCACAAGGGTGTATAGAAAAGCTTCGAAAACACAGCAGATTGAAACCCCCATAAGGTACTTGAGAAGTTGTACAAACCGATTTACCTTCAAAGGCAGCCTCGCTCTGAGCAGGCAGTTGCACTAGAGACCTCCAGAGGAGCCTTCCAACCTGGATTAGCCCATCTTCCTAACTGCGCCTTGTAGAACTGCAGACACACAAAGACCAGCAAAACCCTCCTGGCTGCGACTTGTGGATGTTCAGAGATATCAGCTTCAAGCTGCTGTTCATTTTGTCCCTGCAGTTCGGGCACAGCTTTAGAGTCTTCTCCAGGCACGATGATGCTATCCAAACCTGGGACCTCTCCTTGGATGTTCGCTGCCTGGTAATCAGGTGGGTTTTTTTCTTTTCTTCCCCTCCTGTTACTGACTAGTAAATGGCATGTTAGTGATCTGTATCACAGTCAGATCTTTTAGACAGAAGATCCTCTCTAGGCAGTGCTGCTGCTCTCATGGCTGGGGGGGAAAGGTGACAGCTATTTCACCTGAAGCGCACCCTGATGTCGTCATCAGAGGCTCTGCAGCGCAGTCACCTTCTTCCCACCATTTTCAAGCCACCCCACAGCTCACACCACCCAGGAGCGGACTCTGAAAGACCATCAGGGCAACATTACCTGCTTTTCTGCGTCAGCAACGCTGGTAAGAGCCATCAGGCTCCCCTCAGATGCGCTACTGGAGGAGCACGGGGGTACACAACGCCTCTCCAAAAGAGAAGCCCAAACGCAGCCAGGCACGGTCTGACAGATGCAGCCTGCCCCAGCCTACCCAATTGCCAGGACAGGGGACCAGCCTCTCCCTCGCCCCTTTCAGGCATCAGGCTCCCAGGACAAAAGTGTGCGGATCTGGGATCCTCGCAGTGGTGTGCTCCTTCTTCTTCCTGAGGGCCACGGGCGCTGGGTGAAAAGCACATGCTTCTCCAGGAGCGGCTTGCTGCTGGCCACTGCAGGATGTTCACAAAGGGTAACGCAAAACATTTTGTAACCCTGCCTGCCTTCATGGTAATACCAACACGAGCCAAAGGAGCCAGTCCCCACACGCCACACTGCATCTTATGGCACGCTTCAGCATCCTGGACTCACGCAGAGCTGGGCCCAGAGCTGTGCAAGGCTGGGTCTCCTTCGCTGCCAAACACATCGTGTGCAAATCCATGCTAAGCTCCTAACAAAGCTATCGCTCAGCCAGTATTAGCATCATTGTAAAGCTATCCCTCGTAATAGCTCAATATATGGGAAATTCACTTTACCACACATAATTAGACCTCTCTCTGGTTAAAACTTGTTTGAGGCTTAAAAATTCCTTCAGATCTATGCTAAGTTCAGCAAGCAGAATTAAGATCTTTTTCCTAAACAGAATCTGGATCCAATCTAAGGACTCCCTAATGGGTAGAGCATTTTTCATGTTAGAATGTACTAGCTGCACTAACACAAACCATGAGCGCTGCATCACTAACGCTCGAGCAGCACTGCATAATTCTTCCTTACATCAGAACCAAAAAAGGCCTTTGGAATCGCAACTCCATCTCCGAGTTCCAAAGCACTCCATGGGGGACAGAAAGTCAAACTATTTAACTAGTTCTGTGCTTCACAGGTGAAAGCGTGGAACTGTCAGACTGGTGAGTGCCTTAAAACTTTAGAATTAAAATCTTCTAGTTCAACCAGCTTTTCTAGAGTCCAGTTTCCTGATTTCATTTGACCTCAACCAGTCTTCACATGCACACAAAAAGAACACTTGGTGTGAAACTATCACAGCCCCTATATTTTCCTAACACTTCACTGGAACCAAGGTTTCTCTCTTCCCACCCCGCAGTGCACGATGCTGTACGCTAACACCAGCCTGATCGGATTGTTTTCATCCGAAAGAAATACCTGCGTGCCAACAGAAACACATCCTCTTTATACTCTGAACTCCCAGGCCGAGCGCAGCGTCAGCCCACAGACTTCATAGCAGGCAGCGTTGCGGCTTGTGTGGGTTACCGGCAGCAAGCACTCCTGCAGTTCTGCCGCAGGCCCCTGCACAGCCAGGCACCGACTGACCGAACACCTTGCGTCCGAAACGCAGCCCTGCTGACAGGAAATGCTGGGTGGTGCCTTCACCTTCACCCGGAGAGCACCCTCTTACTTCCAGGAGCTGTTTGCCAAGATTAGATCAGCTGCAAGTGGGAACACATCTGGAGGATGATGCCGGAAAGCAGCTTCCTGACGGACACTGAAGTTTCCCGGGAAGGAGGCCACAGCCGCCCTCAGGCCATGCCCCGCCTCTGCGGTGGTCAGACTGGCGACCAGCCACTTGTGAGGCGACCAGCCACTTGTGAGGCGCCTGCACTACCTAAGGCATCCCCCTGAACCCGGACGGACGGGGGTTCTTTGGCAGGGATTCCTTGGCGCTACTAGTTGCAGAGAGATCCAAAACAAGTGCTGACAGAATTCTTCTGTTTCTTCCGCTAAAACACCTCAGCAAATGCGTTCATCTCCATAACACTTAAACACTGGCGCAAGACAAAAACTTTGAACATTTACTCTTAAGCTACTGAAGCAATGAATACCGACTCACTGCAAACATCTGTGTAAAGTTTCCATTTTAAATCAATCTCAAGTTAATCACTTTTTACGTGTTAAGTTGAACCAGCTTCACAGATCTGTACCCGTCTGCCTGTTCTTCAGAGAGAAAAATAATCCTAAACTGCAAGTTACGTTAGTACTTTCATTAGCAATAAAAGTTCAAATAAAATTTCTGTGAATCCTCTCATTTCTCTTCATAAAGCTGATGACTTCTTTATCCTACCACTACTAAAAAAACCACCAGTGACAGCTTCCAAACAAAATTCTATTTAATGAGACATACTCAGCCAATATAATTAAGAACTGTCGGCACACTGCAGTTTTATGCCTTGATGGCATATTTCCGGACAGGGTACAAACGTTCTTTTCGCTGCTGTTTTTTGGTCTTCAGATTTTCTTCATGTTTGTTTAATCTGCGTCGCATGGCACGAGTCTTCTTCGGCCGCAGATCAAGAGGCTTATACTTTTTGCCCTATTTGCAAAAATACAGAACAAGCCGAGTTTGAGAGACTGCAAGGTAGCAATCAGGTGCACAAGTTCATAAAGAGCTGAGTTGCCTGTAAGGACAACATCAGCAGCAGTGCTTTAAGCTTCTTTTTATTGGGACTATCATTAGTCTAAAAGTTTAAGAGAACTTCTCTCCACTGGGAAAAATGAGCTGATTCCAACTTTTGTACCAGTTGTACTAGCTTTAACTCAGGTTTAAGTAATGCCTAACCTTACAAGTCCCAGTTATCCAACACCTCTTGAAAAGTTATTTTTTTCCTATTCTATTTATAATTCAAACCCCAAGATGTAATATTCCAAACATTATAGAAACTTATTGACATAAAGAATTCCTTGGTCACCTGCAACACGATTCAAATTTAGCAGAGTATCTGCATATCTGGAAACTGCATTTCTAGAAAGTGTACTACACCCCAGAGAAGCGATGCTGCCCAGAAAACCCTCTTGGCAAAAGCAGATTCACACCGAGCTTACAGAATTCAGGGTAACCTTGCAGTAATATTTAAAAAGGAACCATAACTAGAGAACTTCAAAACTGAACACAAATGAATATTTTTTTTCTTGAGTTTTAAGCTTTTAAGTAGCAATCTACAAAATTACTTCCTTCTTACAAACTATGTATTTAAAAATAGCAAGAGAAAAAAAGACCACTGTGCAAGATGTTTGGACTTACCTTGTAAAACTTCCTCAAGTTCTCCTTCTGGGTCTGATTGATAACAGTTAAGACTCTGGCAATGGATTTGCGCACCACACGTCTGCGGGGGGAAAAAAAAGCGTGTCTCAGAACATACTGAAAGACAGGCACCGTAGCTTTAAAGCCCGGTATACAGAAAACACGCACGTGCTACAACCAAGTAACTTACATTGTACCATGTCGTAGCAAAACACTAACAACTTCCGGCACATCTCAGCTTAGCATCTCCGAACAAGGAGACACACAAACCGGTTTTCAAACCTACACATATTTGTTCCTCTTCCGTGCCGTATTTTTCTCTTGTTTTACAGCACAAGGCAACCACACAGACCGTGAAAGCACCTCTCAAACCCAGCGTGCCGTGGCCACAAAACCCAGGCGTCAGCACTCCCAGACGGCACCGGCCGAAGGCCGCCGCTCCCACACCCCCTGCTCACCCCCGGGCAAGCTCCGCCGCGGCCCCCCCGCAGCACCCCCTCCCCGAGCCGCCCGCCCAGGGGGGCCCCCCGCCGAGCCGCAACACCCGCTAGCCCGGCCGCGGGCCTCGCCGCCGGGCCGGGCCCCACTTACATCTTGGAGAGCTTGGAGGCGGCCCCGCCAGTCACCTTGGCCACGCGGAGCTGCGACAGCTCCACCTTCAGATCGTCCAACTGCTTCAGCAGCTCCTCCTTCTTCTTCCCCCGCAGGTCTCGGGCCTTGATCTTGGCCTGCGGGCAGCGGACAGGCCGTCAGCCCCGCTCCCGGCACCCCGCCGCGCCCCCCGGCCGAGAGCGGCCTCCCCCAGGCCGCCGCCCCGCGGCCTCCCGCCGCCCCTCAGGCCCCACACCGCCGCCCGCCCTCATCCCCCCACATCGCGGCGACAGGCCAGCAGCAGGTGACAGCGGCGCGGCGGGCTCGGTGCCGCGGCGGGCGAGCCGACGGCCCGGTGCCCGCGCGGATGCCGCCGGATTGCACCGGGAGAGGCAGGGAAGCGCTCACCATGGCGGCAGCACCGGCGCGGCTCGGGGCGGAAGGGACGGAAGCCGCGCAGGGACAGGGGGCGGAGGGTGCTGCCGGCCGGAGCCTACCAATGCGCGGCTGAGGGGGGGGAGGAGCCTGTGCGCTGCGCACCCCCCGCGGGCAGCGCGGTGGTACCGGCGGCGGGCGCTGACAGGGAAGGCGGGAGGCGCCGCCGGCCCCGGGGCAGTGGGGCTCCGGCCCCTCGGGAGGGGGCTGCTACGCGCCGCTCTACGGCGGCGGCTCGGTGCTGCTGCTGCCGCCGCCGCCCCCCGCCCCTTTCAGCCGCTGGAGCCCTGTCAGAGCGGAGCCGGTGTTCTCGCGCTGGCCGAGGTGCGGCACTCTCACCCCAGCAGCGGCGGGGACGTGACGGCGGGCGGGGCGGGAGCGGCCACCGCGACGGAGCGGGGCAGGGGCAGGGGCGTGCGCGCAGGTGGCCGGGCGGGACGGAGGGAGGGAGGGAGCGGGTCGGGCCGGGACCGGCGCGGCGGGACAGGCCTCCCCGCGCGGTGGCGCCGCCGCACGCCGCCTCCCCACCGTATCCAGGCAGCCGCGCCGTGCCTCACCGGCCCCGCGCGGGAGGGCGGGGGGCTCCCGATTGACGGTCGGCGCCGCCAATCAGAAGGCCGCCTCGCCGTTACCCCGAGCGCCCCCCCAATAGAAGCGGGCGGGGGCGGGGCGAGGCCGGCCCAGACTAGCGTGAGGCGGCAGCCGCGCTCCGCGCAGCCGGAGCCTTCGCCGCGGCGGCGCTGGCGGCCGTGCCCGGGAGCTGGCGGAGGCGGCGCGGATGGTGAGAGGAGCCGCCCGGCAGCGCCTGCCCCGCACCGGCCCGGCCTCCAGGTGCGGGGGGCGGAGCGGCGGCGCGGGCGGGCGCGGGCGGGGCGGCGGCGCGGGCGGGCGGGCGGGAGCGGCGGCGGCTGCGGGCGCCTCGGGGCAGGCCCGGCGGCGGCGCGCCCCTCACCGCTGTCTCGCCCCCGCAGAGCTCCAGGCCCAGCCGAGAAGCCCTGCCGCAAGCGGAAGCCCAGGTGAGGCGGGAGCGGGCGGCGCGGCAGGTGCGGGCGGGGGCGGCCGGGGCCGTGCGGAGCATCCCCGCCGGCGCGCTTCTCCCGGCGGCGGGGCAGGCGCCGCGGCGGCGTTCGGCGCCCTCTGAAACGAGCCGCAGCTTCGCCGGGGGGTCTGTGCCGGGGCTGGGGGGCAGCGATGGCGGTGGAGGCAGCCGAGGCCCTGTGCCTGGGTGCGCGGAGCCGTGCCCACCGCTGTCTTCGCTGTGAGCGGGGGAGAGAAATACGATGTGACACGTTTTCTGCTTAGGCCTTGATTTGCAACGTAACTGCAATAATTAGGAAAAAGGCCCCCTCTTTCTTGACTTCTCCATTTCTTATGTTATCTTGCCTCTCGCCACCCCGCCTCTCCCAGCCTGGGAGGCTGTAGGTGTTTAGCGTGCCTTTGACAGGTAGCTGCGTTTCTGCATCAGCAAGAGCATCCTTTCGGATGAAATATTGCTGGATTTTACAGAAGCTGGCTGTGCAGTGCTGGATATCCAAATTACAGGATTGACGGAATCATTATGGATTTGTTCCGATTTTAAACTTTTATCTCAGCAACTCCCTCTTCACCCAATTCTTGTTTTGTACTGGCAAAGCCTTGGACAGTAGGTGATGTGAAATGCCCTTGGGGGTAGCAGCTGGATGATTGTTACGTTGTGTCATCCCCCCAGATTTCTTGCCCTTTACTGACTATAAAAATGTTAATAACCAAAGGCTGCCCCCAATAAAACGCTCAGGATCAACACTGCAGGTTTTCAGAGTCTGGGTCTAATCTCCCATCACAGAATAGGACCTGTTTCTGTCAAAGTCCGAGTTGCACTTCTGTAATTTAATAACCAGGCTCCAAGCTCACTTGCTTATGCTGTGCCTCAGCTAATCACCTCTAGTCCTCCAACATGCAAAATGGATCCCTTAGTATAAAAAATCGCTAGTTTTTGCAAGAGCTGTCCAAATGCAATCCATAATTCTCAGCATCTTGTCTAAGCCAATGCAAAGCAGCACTGTTGGACCATATGATGACTAAAATGTTAGTATCGGTGAGTCTCCCAGCATGCGTATGCTCTCCCACCATTCCTGCAAGCAACAGAACTGCAGTGCTGGTAGCAGCCTTCGGAAATCGTAGACGATCATCCTGGTACAGATCTTGCTGTGGAAGTTTGCAGATGCGGTTGCTGCCCGGTGCGTCTTCTCGCCTTGTGTGAACCCTGTTGCGTAACAATTGTAACTTTCCTTGCTCAGACTGTTGAGGGAGCGATTAAGAAGCGTGACACCTGACTGTATGTCACGTTCTTAGAGAAAAAGATGCTTTGTTTTCAAATCAGATAAGTCAGCCTCTTTTAAGATGTTTTGATAAAGTGGATCACAATTTATGTTAAATGAAAAATAATGAGTCGCTTAATGAGAAGCAAAGAGCATAATTCTCCAATCATTCTCGGCTGCCAGAATAATACAGATAGCCTACACAAATGTGATAGCCAGGTTCTTTGCTACAAAAAATATAAAAACTATATGGAGAGAAGAAATATTTTGCTGTGCTACAAAGGAGATTGTGATCATTGTTTTATCTTGAAATACAGGTACCATACAGCATCAAAATTCAATTGGCAATCCATGTCCCTTACAAACATTGGAAGATTTTATCACAAAGATGACTAGTTGGGTTAAGCTCTACGTGTAAGAATGATACAGACAACAGCACTGTGTTCTGTGTTCACCATGCTCAGCTGAGAAACTAGATCTACAAGTGATAAAATGCTGAAAGTGCTTAGCAGTGGGAGGGATACATAGCTTGCCTGTATTGTTATTCATTTATGTGTTATTGTTTTGTTTGGTGGAGGGAAGTAATAAAAATGGAGAATAACAATTCAAAACATTGAGAAGCCTATAGCCTGAGTCAGTTCTGCATTGAAATTAAATTGTGTTGTCCATAATGTTGCACTGAAGGCACAGATTTACGGAGGTGGGAGGACGGGGGCTGTCGCTCTCCCTCCTCTGCTGCCAGCGCCACTCCTGTCACATGATGTGACTGCACAGTCCTCCGCTCGCTCTGCAGCTGCGCTCGCCCTGGCGTATGCCAGTCAGATTTCACCTCTTTTTGCATCACTTTTTTATTCTGGTTTAGCTCTGTTGGCTTTAAATGGAGCTGTTGATAAACTGCTGTGGTATAAATGGATAATGGGAATTTATTTGATCGTCTAGACACGTTACTTTGTTGGCTTACCTTTTATTCCGCATGGTGTGCTTTGGGCAAGAAAGGAAGAGTTCTGGTGTGAACATTCTCTATTCCGAGGTGATGACACTGCCTAAATAGCTAGAATTTGACTGTATTTTAAACAAAAAACCCCAACACCTCCCCATCAACCTCCCAAAGCCTGATACAGCTATCGGAGTCTTATCACAGAAATCTGTGTGTTGATGTCGCTTTTCACAGAACTTTTCATAGTTGTTTTTCATAGAAATGTTCAGTTGAAGCGATCTTTGCAGAAGGAAAAACAGGCCCTGTACATGCAAGTTTTATAATAATTTTCTTTGGTATTCTTCCATAAGGACATTCTGCAGGCTTGGCTTTTGTAGCCGAGTCGCTCTCTTTAAGCCCATAAGCTCTGTTCTGGATATGTAGTTTTTAAACAGGCTAGAAACAGAGGTATGGAACGGGGTATGTGTTGCAGCAGAAAGAAGCAGTTTAAAGGAGTGGTCCAAATCGTGTGTGGGAGCTGCATGGAGGGTCAAATAGAGGTCTGTTTCTGTAAAGTATGTAAGTTAGTTGCCAACACAAATATTACCTAGCAGTTTACATGTGCTGAGAGAGCGCAGCACAGCCCTGCAACAGGAATAGAGTAGAATAACCATCAATCTGGTTCCCTGAGGATGTCAGTCAAGAAAGGAAGTGTGCGATGCCAAAAAGCCTGGATGGAACAGCAGGTTTAGAGGACTTGTCGTTTGAAGTATGTTTAATTATTGCTATTATTGTAATGGAACACAGACTAGAAGCTGAATTTTTAAAATATAATTAAAGCAGAAGTCAGCAGAGGGATTTCTGTGCTGTGTGGCAGAGGAACAGTCCAGGAGCAGCTCCTACTCAGGAGGGTGAATTCCCAGACTGACAATGCTCTCCGTGCAATTCCCGAGCTTGCTGGCAGCTTACCGCCAAACACTGGTTTGGAGGGAAGAAGTGAAGTGAACGGATCAAAAAGCTTTCCCTAGCTTGTACTGCATTCTCTTTTGTCAGAGTAAGGTTCCAGTTGGAAAGCAGCCATTGACACCTTGGCTGAGAATGCTAACAAGATGCAGAGTGTGATGATAACTGCCCTCCAGATCGGACGCTGACCTGAACTGCCATTTGGGCCATCTAGTAAATAATTTGACTTGCTGGAAAGAAGTCTCTCCATCACGTTAACCTCAAGCTTCGTTGTATAGCAACCATTCAGTTTTGAATTAATGAGTGTACATCAAAGAGTTAAAACATTGGTCGTTTTCTGAGCAAAGAAAAAAAAAATCTATCTTGTAACTCAAGTGCTTTTCAGGAACTTGGCCGCTCTAGATGCGAGAGGCATGTGCTTTTCCGCCCGCTTTAGGTGATGGCTTAGTTCAGGGGGGCCCAGATTTGGCTCAGTCAACAGTTGTGCTGGCATCTTGCCATTGAATGTGCATAAAATGGAGCTGACTGCAATTCCCTCCTCACTCTAACATGGAGGGGCAGCCCAGAGAGACCTGAGGCCCCGGTATGCCTTGCTGCAGGTTGACTTGGTTATGAGAGTTATACTGGGATGTGCGATCCCTGCAGCATAAGCTGTTGTATTGTGACTTGATCGTTGCTTTCGAGTCCCTGGGTTGTATTTTGGTCATAACTAATGCATTTCAACCCTTGTTGTGCCTATGCTTCCAAAATCTTTCTCCCTTCTCAGTGGCTTGCGTGCTTTTCCAGATGTACGAGGTTCATATCTTATTCACAGACTCTTCCTATGATTTTGTGGCTTATGTGCATTGCCACAAAATCAAGATAAAACACAACTGGCATTTTAGCTGCTCCAAGCACATTGTGTGTAAATAAACCACTAAATAGTTTAGCTTGTGAAATGTAAATACACACAGCTCAGCCCGTCGCAGCTGATGGTGTTTTTCTATCTCCCTTCTTCCCCTCCCACCCCTGCCAAGAGTAGGCTAGCCTGATGTTCTTTTTTCTATTGCTCTTTCATACAATGCAAATGACTACTAAGTACCATGTAGGTGGTATGCAGGCACCACTACAGATTCATGATTTGAATTTGGATGAAAGGAAACACTTGCATCCTATTCCAAGTTGCTTCTGAACCATCTTCTGGGGATTCCTGGACTCTGATGACCCAGAAACTCTGCCTCGGTCTGACTTTGAGCTTGAGCTCACTTGTAGTAGCAAACTAGTTAAGTCAGTAGAAGAGCAGAGGCCCAACTGTGATGACGTTTTTAGCCTTTGCCCTTTGTTCATCCTATACACAAAAGGTCATGAACTGCAGTGAAAGAGGGATCACAGAGGGCACAGAATGGACAAAGGTGGAACAAATTGCCAGTGGCAGAAACATAAAGAGGAGAAGCAAAAGTTTTGTGTTATGAAGGTAATTGAAAAAGGCCACGTGCATCCCATGGTGATATCATGTCTCTTGTATTTAAAGTGAGTCCGCCCATAGTGAATTTAGAAGAGTCTCCTGGTAAGGTGTGGCTTAGATGATCTCAATGTAGAAGGCAGGAGGGGACAACACTCTGTTTCCATGGGATTGATGTTAATGAGCAGCTCCACGTCTCTCTGGGAGAAGAGATGCCAAAGCTGCAGTTCTGGATACAGATAGGTGTGCTTTAAGCAATAAAAGGATTTTTAAAGACTTGTAAACCAAATGAAAAGTCTGATTCTATAGACTAAGCACTTATTTAAAGCTAAAATAATAGGACTGACACTACATGCTGGATATTCAAACTCATCTGACTCGGAATGGAGTTGAATTTGTGGGGTTGGCTATTTCACTACAGGAAGTCTTGAGACTGTTTCTGCTGAGATGTCAGAGGCAGCAGCTCACGTTAACTTTGGTATCTTAGTGTGAGGCAGTGTTTGCAAATCTTCTGGTCTTCTGATATGCTGAAGAATGAACTATACATTCATGTGAAAGTATTAAACTTTAAGTTTGCAGTAATAAAATAAAATTCTCATACAACTGTGTGTGCCTGCTGTCTTGTCACGTCCACTTGCTATAGCAGCGTGCACCTCGAGAATTGTGTGTGCGTATTTTTATACTGTTTTCTTATATATCCCCTTCCCTCTTTCCCCTTTTTAGGAAACAAAGTTTATGCAAATGCACAGTCAGGCTTCCTCTTTTTTTCTTTTCCAAGCAGCTTTTAAGTCACTTGCCCGATGTAACCAGTGTTGCTGTAGCGAGAAAGGTCCTGAAGATTATCTAGCCGGTAATGGTCACAAAACTCAAAGGAAGCTGAAGGAGGGGGACATGTTTAGTGCATCTATAAAGGGAACGACAGACAGAAGAGAGTTGTTACATTTTGTAGGAGGCATCTGGCCAGCCACTTGGCATGTGTGAAGCCCTCAGACAGTTGAAGCAGTTCCCTTTGCTGGGTGGGAGAGCTGGGGTTATTGTGATGGGTAGGGGAAGGTCAACAGGGCCACATACAGGTCGATCTGGGACCAGGCTTCCTCCCTTTGTAAAAGAGAGGATGACTGTTCATGCACACAAATGGGTGGGCTAGTGTCACAGGCTCAGTTGGTTTTGTATGTTTAAAAAAAAAAATAGAAAATGTCTTCCCTCTTGCTTAATCTTTAGAGATAGTTTTACTTCTGCGAGTTAGCTGTAAAATTGGTATATTTTAGTAGGAAGAATACCTTATTGTCGAATTCCCAATTGGAGTAGAACTAGTTGCATTTGCAGGTGATTTTCAGTCAGCCACACTGTAATTTGTTCACAAAATAGAAGTTTTTCACACTCCTAGTTCATGCTGAATTTCTCCTTAGTGCCCTTTTGAAATAAGCAAACAACCAGGCAGAGAGAACGTGATTTGACCAGCATTATCAGCTAAATAAAATAGCTCCGTGTTTCTCAAGTTATACTGTAAGTTGCTTTTTATTGTGGTGTTCAAACAAAAAATGTCTCCAAAGCCTGGGCTCTGCCCAAGTCCTTTTCATTGTGTATTCTGTGTGCATATTTCTACAGCAGTGAGCATAGCTGGTACAGAAAGACTCTAGTTGTTCTTTGAGCTAGACCTGGGTATTGCTCTCCCCTGGCCTACGGACCCTGCCAGGAGGCCAGCAGTGCTCTCCCAGCCTGCTCGCAGATGCCTCCTGCGGCGTCCAAGCGAGCTACTGTGAAAGGAGCTCGGTACGTCTGGAAGAGCTGCAGCCACTGCAGTGCAGACATGCCCTGAGGTGAACAGTGGTTGGGGATGAGAAATGTCTGTGTTTGGTTCCAACTTTTACTGAAAAACTTGGAATAATAAAGAAATCCTTTTTTTCCCCCATATATTTTATAAAGAAATGGTCTGATATATAACTGCTCCTTGCCATTCCCTCTCAAATACTGACTCCAGCAGTCCTTGAAGCCTTCAGTGCCTACGAGCCTGTGTGTATAAGAGGGATTGTTACTGATTTATTTCAGTGTTTCTTAATAGAGCTGAGTGGTGTCTCAGGAACTTTGGGCCAGTGGCTCTCAGTGGAGAATTAGGTATTCTGGGGAGAGGAATGAATTTGGGTTCTAATTAATTTTGTGTTGTCTGAGGCTCTGTCAGGACTAGCACTCTGAGGAGATTACATGGAAATGCACAGATGGTTTTCCCAAAACATGCAGTATAGCTTTGAAAGAAAACATGAGAGGCGAGTATGCCAGTTTGTAGAAGAAAAGGACAGGCAAATAGAAAGCAAAGGTAGACGTCTTGCTTGACGAAGGCAAGATCAGATGTTTCTTGGTAGAGGTTTGAGACATGGTGGTACCAGGCTTTGGGTATGAATGATCAAAAGCTTAGTTTTATCTGTGCTGTTAATTTGTGGATAAGAAATAGATACCAACTGGGCATCTGGCTTTACATCACGTCCCCTTTTGGCAATGATGCTATGGGAGATGTGTCAGGATGAGAGAGCTAGTCTCTTTGACTCAAGGTTTGAGACCTTTAACATCCTGATAGATTGGAATGTATTTTCCACCAGTGGTTTCTGTGGAGAGCAGTTCTAATAACGTCTTAGTTGAGGAAATTGCTGTATCAACAAGACAGATGTAGAAAGTGTGTTTGCTTTTGCTTTTTGGTTGCCACTTGCATCTCTTAAGTAAGGAGTGGGAAGCATTTGAAAAGCAGAGTTTATATATCTTTGCTGTGATTTGCTGATTAAAATGGTAAAACTATCCATGAAGCTGTGAATCGGGATGCAGCCATCACTTACCCCTATCATTAGTTCACTTGTCTAATCACGTACTTCCTGCTCAACTCCAGAATTTTAGAATTAATCAGAGCCTCAACTGTAAACCCTAAGCCAATTGTATTTGCAATCAGTGAAACTCCAGATTAACAAGAGTTTAGGACTTGTAGTCGATATTGCAGTTTACTGTTCTGTATTACACCTGTCACAGAAAGTTCTGATTCTCAGGCTAAAATGGTTAGTCGGTATAGTCAACCCAACCTCGGTTTGCAGTTTGCTGTCTTCAGGTGGGTAGGTGAAAAGCACAAGAGCATTTCTTCCAAAAAAGAGAATGCTCTTCTCCCTCCTATACCCATCCCCAACATTAACCATCCTGGATTGTCCTGTTAGATTTGCATCTGCTGTCCTGTTCAGAAGGTTGTGTACAGGTTATTTAAGGGATGGAGCTGAAGGTTCAGTAATCAAAATGGCTGGAGCCTGAAATAAAATACAGATTCTTGTTCTAATTTTAGCCAAGAAGCTTCACTTGGTCACATTGATCAGTTCTCTGCATTGTAATAAATTTGTTCCTGTGCATAGTGTGAATGTTTAACACCCAAACTTTATCTTTGGAAGGCAGGAACGCCACGGAGATCAGTATTTGTAAGGTGCGTGAAGTCACCTGTTAAATGACAGAAAAAATGTGTTCTGATTTTTGGAAGAGTTGCTTCTGAAAGATGAGCTCATTCTTATACTTACAAAATCATACTATTTTTTCTGAAAGTGACAGTTTAAAGTATAAATGTCTAAAAATTTAAGACTAAATTCTTCTGATTTTGAAGTAAGAAAGACAGGTTTTATATCATGTATGTGAAGTATCTGTACTCCATACTGCTTGTGTTCAGTACTACAGAGTCTGATTTCCTTGGCAAAATACCAGACAGAACAAATGTGCCACTAAAGTCTTTGTAATGAGATTGTTTGCCTCTAGTAGTACAAGATGAGGGTTTTAAGTCTAATGCTGATGCTCTAGTGAGAAGAGAGTTGCGCTTTCAGTTGACCATTTAGGTGAAGTAGATAAAGCACTGCTAATAAGTACTCACAGCTTTTATCCTCTAAATACTCATGTGATGAGGCTATTCAGGTTGACTGGAAGGCGGAAGACACTCACAGTTCCACAACTGAGCAGAAGCGATGGCTTAACAAAGGACAGATTGGTCGTACAAATGCTCTGTCAGGAGGTCAAGGTGCCAGGTCCAGCCAGCTCTGCTATGCAGCTCTAGGAAACTGCCCCTGATTCTACCAGTCCTTAGTCAAAAGAGTTTATACACTCCTTACGTCTGCCTGTACAGTGTGCCATACAGTTACAGTATCACTAGATTTTCTGTGGAGTGAGGTTTTATTTCCTTTTAAGTGTCAGGTGTGAAGTTATGACCACCCTCTTCTGCCAGGCAGCTGAATGGCAGGTTATAGTGATCCTGGCTAAGTAATAAATCTGGCTAAGGAGATGTGCATGTAATACAGTTATTTAACATATCTGTGCTTGACTTTCGTTGTCAGCTTGATTTCCTTGAACCAGAGTATTCTTCCACCATTCACAAAGCGTGCCTTGCTTTACAGGCCTGCGTCCCAGCATAGGGCCAGGAGGGAGTGCATGCCGTTGACTTCAGCACTCTTTTTCCCTTCCAGCTGAGCCTGGAAAACCTTAGCCAAAAGACGGCAAACCACAGGGAAGTGGAAACGTGTGTGATGTAAGTGACACGTAACTTTAAAAATACTGGCTAGCATCATGAAACTTTCATCCGTTCCCCATACCACTCCTCCTGCTGCCTTTCAGCTCCAACTGCTTTGCATAGTCTTGCCTTCCTCTGGGATGCCTGTAAGCTCCTCTACCCTGGGTGCTGCAATGGGATGAATTTGTAAAATCTGTTAATGTATTGTACTAAGCAAACCTGGAATTGTGCGTTCTGAGAGTGTGCTGGAAAGAACCTGGCATGCAAAGTGCAGTGCTTGGCTAGCACAATTTTTCTGCCTTGTATGGCCTGAGGAGTTGGCAAAATCTTTGAGAGAATAAGTTCTGCTGGAAGTCACCATTTTCTGCCTTATTTTAACAGTCTTTTAAACCAATGTTTCAGTGTCTCCTTTTGCAGACTCTGGAGATAATTTTTTTAATATGTGCTACTTGAGAAAAAAGAAGAAAAAAATTGTCATGCAAAACAGCCCAGCAGTTTATTTTGCATGAAAGAAAGCAAAAAGCATCAAACACGAGAACAAAAAATTAAGTAGGATGATGTTTCTGGTGTAGCTGGGCTGTCTGGGAGAACTGTCTGTTTGCAGAAAAGGAGCACAGATCTGTGGGGTTACTTCTAGTATCAAAGAGAAGGAGAGGTCCACATTGTGGATGTGCTGCTCATTGCATTTTATTTATATTTTTCATTTGGAGCTTAGCAGTCCCTGAGGAAAGGGCGATGTCAGTAGCTATATTCCTCCCTTTGCTGTGCCCACTTGCTGTTTCTAATAATAATTCTTTCTCCTGTCTGTAATGCTGCTGCATTACAACACAGTCTTTAGTGCAGGGAAGACCTCCTCCTTTCCTGAGCTGCTCGTGATAGTAGTTCTTTCTTTGTGCAGCACCAAATACCACCCCCTCCGGAGCATGATAAGCCAAAACCAGTGCATGAGATAACTAATTTTATTTTCCTTCTCTGTCAGCTGGAAAAGCCAGCTTCACCTATCATTTAACAGCTCCTGTTGCCCTTTTTCTTTCCATCTCCCCATCTTTCCTTCATATTCAGGCATGTGCTGTGGCTGAGTGAAACCAGGGTTTAAATTGCAGCAGCGCCTGTCTCGTGTTTGTAACGAAAATGCTTCTTTGAATTTGAGATCTGTACAAGAATTACCTTCTGGCAGCTTTTCTAAAGAGATCTCACAGAGGGAAATTGTCATGCTTATTACTACTGTGCTTAATTCTTCACCGCTTTTATGTCTTTCTTGGTTGAACCCCTTATTTCTTTTCCTGATTATTTTTTCCTAGAAGGAAGACTGGTTGCCCACGATGTGATTCAGTCTGAATATTTTTATAATGTATTTTCTGTATGGTGTTATTTTATAATCATCATGAAGATAATATTGACATGTAGTAAGTAAGAAACTGGTTCGTTCTGAGCAGGACTCATGCTTTTAAAGTGTAACCTTTAGGGATTTTTCAGTAGGACTTTCCACTATACTGTGTACATGTGTAAATACACTGGATAATTTAGAAGTACTCCTGTTTTCTGAGTGCAATATGTGGCGGAGCCAGAAGGTGCCTTTAATTATCCTGCAAGAGAGTGAAACTTGATCTCATCCATTCTCACTGTCCAAAGTTGATTATTTGGAGTATACTCCTTCTGTCATCCCAGAGGTGTTATGTCTGTTCTGTCTATTCTATCCCACAGGCAACTGTGTTTGCATCTTCAGGTCATTAAGAACAGAGATAGTTTCATAATTGTGTGGGTAACTAAGGTTTCATTTCATTCTACTGTTAACTGTGATTTAGCTGTTTTATTTTATAATAAGCCAGAAACAAAGAGGGCACGTTGAGTCTTCCGTGTTTAATTTATTATGTACTAATGAAATAGCTTTTCATAAGCACCCAGAGTCTTCTCCATTCATTCTCATGTCTTAGAGCAAGTGTCTTCTG
The DNA here is from genome assembly GCF_030936135.1 of Gavia stellata. NCBI lineage: Eukaryota > Metazoa > Chordata > Aves > Gaviiformes > Gaviidae > Gavia > Gavia stellata. The sequence continues at coordinate 12,676,051 of NC_082617.1, forward strand.
GTCACCTCCCTCTCTCTAAAAGCATCAGTAGAAAATGATACTAATTTTTGAGTCTGTCTTACTGTTTAGGTGCTTAAGGTTGAGTGAGAGGAATACCATCAAAACGTTTGACAAACAATGAAGTTAGGCTAAGCAGGTATGAAAAGCTGGCAGATACAATTTTTATAGACCATGATACAGGGCAGAGTTTTTAGAGCTTCTCGTAGAGAGTTCTGTTCAAAGCCCTTTTTAGAATAAGCATTAAATGTGTCAATCAAAGCATGCTGATGAAAGTATGCATTGAGTGTTTTACTCCAGGTCTAACATGCGAGTCTTTCTTTTATATCATGTGAGAAACATACGGCAATCCAGATTAGAACCAGGTAGAAGGCATATTTGGAACACTGAATGGTAGGGATGTTTTCACAGCAGCAACTACTGTAATGAGTTTTTTCAGTTTACTGCTATTAGCTGTATTTCAGTGTTTTTATATCAATATCCTATTGCTGAGTATTGGTTTTAATGGAAATAAAAATCATGAACACACTTAGAAGTTTTAGCAGAAGGTCTGTGACAACTTTGCCATCACACATGCACACACACACACACACACACACACACAAAGTTTGAGCTGCAGTACCTTAATGATAGAAGTACATCTCTCTGTTTCAAACCACTGTTCTGGTCATGGTCGGTAATAGTGCTTTGCAGTGATAACCTTCCCTGGAACACTGAGAGCATCCCATGTTTGCAATGGTCATCATCTGCTTAAATAATATAAAATGTAGGGGTAATAGTATGCAGTGGAACTGTTACATTTTTCAACATAATCTAGTTTTTATTGTCTTTGTTAAGTTCATGTGACATACAGTTGTATCGGAAGTCTTTTATGGTTGTAGTAAGACATTGCCTGGCAGGCAGGCCCTCTGTACGTAACAACCAAAGTTGCTTCTTGCAAATGAAGCTGAACTTTTTGTAAGATACTCATTTTAGAGGATACAGGGTTTTGTTGTCTTCCCCCTGAATTAATCATCTGTCTCTGTATTCTAATGTTTTTTTTTGTTCTCCCATACCTTCCTTTCATATTTGTGTTTCTGGTGCTTCATCGTTTTTTACTTTATTTTTTTTAGGTCTCTGCTTTTTGTACTTGTGGCAACTTCACTTTAAAGTGGAACTTGATCAGGCGTTTATTGATATTTTGATCTCTAAAGCAATACAAGCTGAAGTCTTGAAGTATGTATACACATTTTGGTGTATGTGGTTTTTAAGATTTCAGCTTGTTTAGTTGTAGAGTGAAGATGTGATTTTGCAGGTACTGTAGTTTCACATCTTCTGTGTGGAACAGTCTGTTTTACCAGTAGGGATTCTTTTCTGGAGATAAGTTTGAGTGACTGAGACTTAACTTCATTTCCTCTCTTGCAAAAAGTCAATCCCTGACTATTCCAGTAAGTGTGCTCCCTTTGTATGCTTCTTCATGTAAGTCTCTGCCTCTTACACCTCACCCTGGCTATATAATACCGCATTTTAGCTTAAGCTCAGGCTGCTGGTTGCCTTAATACCGTCTGTGTGGCTTGATTGCAACATACATTTTTTCATTTCTGAACCTGCGAATAAAGGAAAAACTGAATGTCCTACTGGAATGTCTTCAGGTTATACTAATTTTTCAGGTCTCTGTGGAATGTCAGAATGTGCTTAAGTGTTGTTTGTTTCCTAGGTTCCTTCACCAGCAGTCTCTGATAAGAAGACAGGTTGTTCCCTCTGCTTTTGGCAGTTTCTTTCCACGAGCAGAAAAGGTGCTTTTGCCCTCTGCTTCAGTAATAGCTCCAAAGCCACATGCCAACAGCCGTATCAGGAGGCTGATCATGCAGAATATTCTCCAATGTTTTGTTTTCAGTTTGGTAATACCTCTTTTTTTTTTTTTTTTCTTTCTTTCTTTCTTCTCTCAGATCTTTCCACAAACTATAGTATTGTGCTTTCAAAATACACCTTAATTGTCTATGACCTGAAAGAGGTTTTTTTTCACCTTTTTCTGCAACAAGTATTTTTCCTGCCTTCTGAGACCTTTCAGATCGGCAGGCAGTGAATTTTCTAGCACATTTTTTATTGATTGCTTAAATGACCGTCTTTGCAGTGGGTCTAGCGGACTCCCTCAACACGAGAACTGCAGTTGGTTTTACTTGCCTGCGCCAGGGCTAACACAGATTCAGCTGGCCAATGTTAGCAGCGGTTGGGGTAGTTGGATATATAACTTAAGGGTAGCAAAAAATAAAATTGACTTTACCAGTAAATTAAAGGAATGATACACAGACTGTATGAAACATACTTTGCAATTTAAGCAAGCTCCTCAATTTTTGACAATGTATCTGAAGCTGCTCTAGAGTGCCTGGTCTACCACAGTGGAGCGCGGCAGAATCCAAGGGCCTTGCCGCAGGATTTAGGTCACCCTTGCTGCGGAGCACACAGGACCTGGGGTATTGTCCCTCTTCCTGAAATTCCTGAATCACCTTCTGGCTGCTTCTGACATCTGTTTTTTAGCTCTCACTGTTCACTTCGATTTCATATGTTGGTGCTTTAAGTACTCAGTGTTTTTTGTTTCATGCTGTGTGAATGTAAGTGTTTAGAGATTTCAAACAGAGGCTGGTGCTTCACAATATTCATGTCGTGTTTGCTAGGCTCATGCCAACAGCTTTTGACATGGGTTGGTATGTTCTGAACTCTGTTATGCTATATGGCACCCATATTGCAGTTACCTGACAACAGGTAGATGCTTCCTACCTTTTTCTGGAACTCTTCAACAAGCCGTTTGTGCAGTGCACCCCATGTCCTTGCACTAGTGCTCTAGTGCACTGTCAGATGGGTGTATAAAAGACAAGTGAACGTGTGCTGCATCTTGGCTAAACTGGGAAATCACGAAACTGCTTGGTTGGCTGGATGTGCTCACTATCTTATCCCCAAAAGCAGGGGGAACTGCCACTTTCTTCTGCATTTGGTAGGCATGAAATATTTGGTCAGGGAAGTATTTCTAAAGTCTTTTTGGTTATTATGAAAGTTTTTCCTGACAATTGATGAAAGATGCTTCTGGGTACTTTCCAATGACTGTAAGGAGTTAGCTTTGCCCTTTCCTGGCTTGATCTCGGACTTGCAGGTAATTACTTATGCAAGTAGCATCCAAACAGAGCTTCTGCACAAATGGAAGCTTGTAATATAACAGAAGTGCTTACCAGAACCGGTAGAGAAGTTGCTGAAAGTAAAAGCTCTGCATTTGCCCAGTTAGAGGTGTGTTTATCTTGCTCTAAAATTCTTAGAGAGCACAGAAGAGCCAAAGACCTGGCAGCCATTTCAGAGGAGCATGTTTTGTTGCTGCTGCTGAGAAATCTGTAGCTCGCCTTTGGATGATCAAAAGGATCATTTTATATCTATGTATGTTTCAAGTAATATTTTAAAAGCCACTCTGCCTTTATAGGCTTTCATATTCCTTACTTACTCGATACTAGGATTATCTATGTTACATCTTAGGTTTTTGTTCAGGTTATTACTGTACAATATGACATTTTGCTCATATGAACAGTAAAAATAGATCTGCAGGTATAATTGTGGGCAGTGCAAGCCATGGAATTAAACAGTCATGAGGAAGTAGAGAGGAAGCAGGATATTTTTTAGCATTCTGTCTAAAATTGCTATGTTTTAGCAATAGGAACTAGTGAGCTACGGTTTTCAGCAGTTACAGAAGAAAATGAAATGTAATCAGAACTGAGGCTAGTCTCTCTAAATATGGCTGCAGGATAAACACCTCTGCAGAAAGGCAAATTTAGAGAGGATTTCTTTGTCCAAGTATGAAACCCAAGTACTGTTTGTGTTACAGTCCTTTTGTTGGCTGTTTTGTGTTTGTGAATACAGTCCTCAGAGTTATTTTATTTTATGACTCTTGTGCCACTTTTATTTTTAATTTTGCTCTGTTAACTAGTGCATTGTGCGATAATTAGTCCCATGCTTTGATTCTCGGCTGTTATTTTTAATGAGTCTTGAGAAGAGTAACCTGTGGGAAATTGCATGCTCTTTGTTACCATCCCCATGGAACTGTACGTGCATCTAATCCAGATGACTTCATAGAAGCCTCAATTTTTGAGTAATATGGCTATTTTCTTCTTCATAGGACTGAGTTTGCCCTAAAAGAAATCATGTCATCAGGAGGAGCTGAAGATGATATTCCTCAAGCAGAGAGGAAAACAGTGACAGACTTTTGCTACTTATTGGATAAATCTAAACAGCTATTCAATGGCTTAAGGTTAGTGCATTTTTGACAGTACTCCTTCAGAAAAGCATTGGAACATACACTTTAGTGTGAGTGATGCTGAAGTCAGTTGTGCAGTGAACATTTCGAACTCAAACCCAGTAAGTTTGTTTAGGAGAGAACAGTGTGCACCTATGTATGGGTAGTTTTGGACAATGTATGTAAGAATGTTTGTAGGAGTAGAGGTTCACGCATTTCTTCTGAGACAGTAGGGAAAGAAATGTGAGAAAGGTGAGCTGAATGTCTTGGTCCTGTCAGCTAACAGTAAGCTAGAAGTTGGAAATTCCATGAAATTGATAGATTTCTAACTGAAATTTTGTGTATGAAGTGCACAATTAAGGACTAGGTGTGGCAGTATACAGTCAGCAGCATGCAAGCCCAAAACCCCACAGTCTCTGTACAAAAAAAAAGGGATGAGAAGGATTGGCTTAGGTAGGAGGAAAGTGGGGTAGCGAATATTTTTTTTGAAGGAATTTAGGAAGTGATAAACAGAAACATCCAAACCATAGCCTGTGTGTGCCTAGTGAAACAAATGCTTAACGTGAACTGTGGAGAAAGGTAAGCATCTGTAAGAGGGGGAATAAGAGTAAGGGGAGTTCAGGGAAAATAGTTCACGTTTGGACAGTGACATAGGCATCCTGTTTATGTCAATATATGCTGAGTTAAAGATTATGTATTCAAGAGCTGTTTTATTTCTAAGCTTTCCTGTAGAGTCTCTTAAGCAACATGGTTTTTAGCTCATATCTTGTTGGCAGTTCGATCTCTTACTGGTCTCTGAGTAATACTGTATGTTTGGGCCCATATAGCTTGCTGTTACTCAAACACAGATGGTTAGCAAAGATGTTTTTAATTCCTTCCCCCCTGCCCCACCCCCTGCTATTGATAATCCTTTCATGTGCTTTAGAAGTTGTTTACCAAATCCATACCAAACAGTTTGTGTTCCAAAATCCCAATGGTAAATGGGCAAGGAGTTCTCGGCGATTGCATTCGGCACCCCATGAAACAGAGTCTAAAGCAAAAGGACTGAGATCTTGAGGCCAGGATTTCCAGGACCATATGTGCCATTACATTGGCTTTCTGATATAGCTTGCTTGAAATTTTGGCCTGAGTCACTGAAAAGTACATATTAATACAGTTCATGTCTCGACGTGTGATGCTCAAATTCAGATCACAGAGATGGCAGAGTACTGACAGCCATTCTGCCTTTTCCTTTTGGCCTGGAGGGAGTTAGTGCTTGTATCAGATTTCCAGATGAGAGATGTAGTTTCCGTGTGTATCCATGGTACTTTGCCAAAAAAGAAACCTTCTTATCCAGCTAGATGAAAAGAAAATCGAAAATACCTTTGGATGAAATTTGGGCAATAAAAATAGAGGGATGGGCTTCAGCAGCCAGCTCTGCTGTGTGAAAATAAGAACATAGCAGAACGGGAGCTTGCCTCTGTCCTTACTGTAACGTGACACAATTAACGTAGTTGGTTCTTTCACTGAACTTGATCACTATTTCACCTATAAGGCCTGTGATTCCTATGGGCATAATGACTGGATAAAGCAGCCTTATAATTTTCAGGTATCTCCTTTGTTACTGCTTGTTCTCCTGGGTAGTTCACCTGGAAATGACTTGGCAAGTATCCTAATTCTTAGTCCAGTTGCCTTTTTTTCCCTTTAGCATAATAAATGCATTTAATGCATGCCTGCCATCTTCTGTTTTGAAGGTGATGATGGCCTTTGCTGCTGTGTTTTATGCCATTCTCTTGTCCCTACCATGTTTCATGGAAAAGAAGTGATGGGGGAGGGAGAAGAGAGCAACGGTTTCCTTCCTGAAACCTCCTCTGGGCACTTAAGCTACAGGGGACTGAGCCTATAGCTGTGTTGGCAGCTGCTTAACTGTTGCTGCTGCCAAAAATGCAAGGGCTCAGCCTGCCACGTCTTTGTTTCAGTAGCATTTCCTTCCGCTCTTCCCAATACAGATGCCAAATACAGCATTTGAGGAAAACATACGATGATCTGCCAAGGTTGCTGCTCCAAAGTAAACTTCATGCTCGCACTACCAGTGATACCATCCTTTTGTGGCCATGCCTGCTAGAATAACTTAGAAGGGAGGTTGTCTTTCTAGTGTCTGTACTCCCTTTTTGAACACCCTGAGCTGTAAGTTAGAAACAACTGTTAATGCAGTATGTTCCAATTGCTTTCTTCTCTCCTTTCCCCACTCCCACTTGCTTTTTTCTTGCAAAAAGGCTGGAAAGAGGGAGCGTGTTAGGAAGCAGTTTTTCATGGTGTACTGTCACCAGTTACTATTTTCTTTTTAATGTTAAAAAGTGTTTAAATGTGTTCAGTATCACAGAGAAGCTTGAAACTTTAAGAAATGAAAAGACTTCCCACATATATCATACTTTCCCAGATTATAAGGCCTTGTTGCTTATTGTGCAGGCTGCAAGAATCACAACTGCTGTCCTCTTATGGAAAGAGGTGATAGTATTTAACCATTTATTTTGTAGACTTCTAGTAAGATGAAAGTTGAACCTCTTAGTTTTGTTCCATGCTGCTGCTGCTGATTTAGAAACAACAGGACCCTGTTAGCTTTAGGTAGTGCTGCAGCCTGTACCCTGTCTGGTACTGGGAAGGGACTGGCTTCTCACACTGATTGCATCAGTGAGGCAAGTCACTGTGAGTGCTGCTGGTGTGCTTACTGTCTTTGTGGGTTATCAGAGGCGATGGGAAGCTATGCCACAAGGCCGTTATCCCACTGCTGCTTAGGTTCTGGGAGTAGGAGCCTGTAATTACTACAAGCCTATGAACATAAAAGGAAATTGTCTTTTTTATCACCTGTCAAAACTGTGAATGTATTTAAAGCTCTGAATGTTAAACTTACAGTTATTGTAACCTTCCTTTTTGAAGTGTACTGCTGAGTCTTTAGGACTTTGTCAACATCTTTACGTCTCTGGCAGTTGTCCCTATGTGACAACTTCGACGTGGTGCTGGCCAAACAAACCTCAGCACCTTTAACTGGCTTTCAGCCAGCATTATCTGGCTTCTGCCAACAGCATGGCTGAAATGAACTACGGACAGAAAATTAATTATGAGCACATAAGTAGTACTGGTCTTTGCTGGGGCTATATGTCAAGAATTGGATAAAATTCTGGACTGTCTATGGAATTTATCCACCAGCCACTCTAGTGTGGCAAGGGAACCAGTCTTCTGTGCCCAGTGTGAGAAACCCATCCTTTTAGAACATCTGAGTTTGTGTCTTCATGTCCAGTTTGGAATGTTTTAAAAGCCAAGAAATTGGAAACAGTCTCCACTTGTTGTTGGAGGCTATTGTAATGAAGTATGTAACTGTCTTCCTTGTCTGGATAGAACTGCCCTAAATCAAAGCATCTCCATTCCCTCCTCTGCATCTGGATTGCTTCTTGCTGCCACTTCCTCCCTCCTGTAAAGCTGATCGTGATCAGTAACAGCATGAGTGAGTACCCCTACCACTGCCTGTTCTGTGCCCGGCATCCTCAGCCAGGCACACCCCGGAGGAAGATGAGGCTGTTGCCTTTTTCTCTCCATATTGCTCTATTATCCTTCTTTAGATCTGGAAGTAGCAAAATGTCTTGCTATAACATAGGTCTTTTGCTCTCAAGTTGGGTGTGTATTTGCTTCTGGATCGTATATTCCCTGTCTCCTTCAGTGGGAGGAGCTGTATTAATAATCCATTCTGCAGTCAACTGAGTCTTTAGTATTCTTTTGGGCTATTTTGCACCTAATTATGCACATCCTCTGGTCTGATTAATAAAAGTGCACTAAATGTCCTCTTTTGCTTATGCATCCGTTTTCTCACAGCAACGTTTCTTGATACATGGGAGCAACATGCATGATGTTCAGAACACAAAACAGTAAATGGATGGCAGCAATGGCAGCTCTTGTCTGCAAAAATCTGTGGTGAAACCATGGTAATGTATTGTCATAAATGAAGTTTTATTATAGCCATGTCAGAATACTATCAAAAGAACAAGTGCTACTGTCTGTTTCCATGGAGATCTTTCCTGTTCCCTGGGGAGCCGAGGAATCGCATGGTATTGTGCAGCTATGCCAGCTGCAATTAGGCGAGCATGCTGCTTGAGAAATATGCATGCGGACACCCAGCAGTGACTGTGGACAACAATGACCAAACACGCGTACACTGCGCTAACAGAAGCTTTTTAAAATGCCACTGATTTTCATATATTCAAAACTAATGCAGCACAGTGAGTTGAACTAGGTTTTATAAGAACGCTTAGGCTCATCCAGAGGAAGGTACAGAATAAGGGGGGTGACAGACGTGCGCAAGGGAGGATGACAGGTGAGGTATAAAGAGCGTATTAGCTTACTGATGAGGGATATATGCATAAGCATGATCAGCAAATAGTTACCTGCTTATTTCTTAATTTGTGCACATACTTACTTCTTGGTGTTTGAGAGAAGAAGGGTATGTTTTCTTGTTTCCTTATGTTAGACCTTTGCTCAAATGTCCTAAGCAACTTGGCCTAGAAAGCCCAGTTTACTACTGGTAGGGTTCTGTGAGTCAACTTGCTAATTCAGTCATTCTTTAAGTTAGCGCCAGGGAACTTTGATTTTTTTTTTTTTTTTTTTTTGTTTTTTGTTTGTTTTAATGATCAATTTTAGTGTTGTTTTGTATTTGTATTCACTTTTTATATTATCTTTTTTTAACATTGAAACTTGTGGATGTGCTAATTAAATTTAACACTACTTTATGCTATATCAAAGCTTGCAATATATCTTAGGCATGTATTTGGACAGTTTCTTAGCTTCTTTTGTTTAGCTAAAATGTTTACATCTATTACAACAATAGAAAGTGGTAAATCATTCGTTGCAGTAAATGCTTTAAATTTGCATGTGTTTGTCTCATGCTATATTTGGATGAAGATGTTGGTGTCCTGAAGCACATGTTTATACTCCTGTTGACTCCTCACTACACCGAAGTATGTTCCAAGATGTTGACCAGCCAATTGCAAGTTTGAGAGGATTTTTTTTTTTTTTTTTTTTTTTTTTTTTGGTAAAATCCCACCCAGATTCCTTGGCATCTTCATAGAATACCAGCAGCAAGTACTGGAATGGTTTTCCAGGCTGGTAAGAGTCATAGCTGATAACGGATTCATTTTACATGTAGTAGCTAAGCTAGGTCCCCTCAAGCTGTGTGGGAAGTACAGTTGGCTGATGAGCAAAGGAATATTAATTTCCCTTTCTACCTAGGGTGCTGTTAAAGCAATTACGGTTAGCAGAAACGCGCCAGTACACGGCTTTGGAAATCATAGCGAACTGCTTTGCTTGTCTTACTCCTCCAGAGGACATGGCATGGTTTCCAAAAGGTGGTGTTTCCCTCAGTCTCGACTTCCCAGGCTTGGAAGTGGAATATGCTGCTTTTCTGTGCCCATCTGCTGAATACTGAGGTGTTGGATGGTACATTAACCGGCACACTGATTTGAGAGAGCATTCCCTGAAGAAATCATTCTTGAATCAAATGAAAGATTATGCCGTCTTGAAAAAGCTGTTCCACTTCCACATAGAGTTGTATACCTCCTTTGAATCAGCTTCAGTATAGATCTGTAAGCAACATGTGCTCAGTGAGACTGAGGGTTTTTGGTCTTTGTTGCATTTGTTCCAAGATTCAAGTAACTCCCAGGTGACGGCCTTCTGTTAGGATTGAGAGCACAAACCTGTAAAGCTAAAATCCTTAGGACTACATCATAGTTGTGGGGTGGAGGTGGAGGGAATTATATCACAGCGTGGAAATCAAGTGGAGGTATGAAAGCAGAACTGAACTGGATTGACTGACTCACCGTGTAGCACTGGAGACTGATATGAAAAAAACAGAAGGTCTCAGGTTATGACATATCCACTAACTATGAGTTAGAGGGTGACAAATGTTGTGATGATGATGTAACCTGACCCAGTGAATGTTAGCTGTGAGCATCTGTACGCTTGCTTGACCTGGTGACATTTGGGCAGCTGATTTATGTATGATATTATAGGGTCTGTTTCTGAAACACAGTGAGCAGCCTCATCCGTTTGAAAAATATTATTTCCTTAATGAGTAGCAAGAAATATTATCAGTCTAAATGAGTCTAAATGAACTAATTTCCATTAGATTATTCTGCTTGCTCTTGGGTAGGGGTTTTTTTTTACTATGATATTTACTAAGAGTCCAATTTAGCTTTCTGTGCATATAACCATAAAATTACTTCTCTTTTAGCAAGACAGTAAGATGTTTTCAATCACCTGTTGAAAAATGCATGTAGGAACATTGTCATTTCCTGTTTGGAGTGATTATTTGTAGGCCTGTTCTTCTGATGCTGTTGAGAACCTGTTGATACTGAGGAACCTTGATAAAAGGCATGTTTACAGGAGTTAGAGAGCATGGATTCCTTTTTGCCCTTTAGACTATATTTGTTCATAAATACCAATGTTTTTGCACATATCCAATCACTGGACTCACGTTAACTGGCTCATGGAGAGCACTGCTTCCATCTGCTGCTATTCCGCATGTTGGAGTAGCCATTCCAGAATCCCAGGTGCATCTGGAGAGAACAGGCTCACGTGTACAGTGTGTCATATGTTCATAATAAACACCATATAAATACACTGTAAATATACCATATGTTTCATAACAAACTTAAAAGTGAATGTCTACCTGTATAACTGGTGGAAGCTGTTGGACAGGACCCATCTTGTTCGGGGAGGGAGAGTCAGCCTTTTGTAAGGGGTCTGCTGTGCAGGGGGACTGTCAGTCTGACTTGTAGCTGGACAAGCGCTCTTGGGTAGGATATTAAGGATTGTGGGTATTGACTGGTAATAGACACTAGAATAACTAGAATAATTCTGCTGTTCTTTGAGTAAGTGGTTGAATTGCAGTCCTTGCATTTGAAGGCCAAGTTACTGTCTTAATAGGAAACGTTTCACTTCAAAAACTTACGGTTAAGCTGCACGCCTTCAGTTTGATGTTATAGCATCATCCTCTTTTGTATGGAACCTGCAGAGTTCAGGCAATTTGAAACGTTGGCTCTCTGTGTCCCCAAACAGTGATTAAATGTAGGCAGTCACTCGGAAGATTTGCAAAATGCATGGGACCTTTATTAACACTGATAACTTCAATCCTTTTGCATTTGAAAAGTGACTAGAGAATTCGTCTGAAAGTAGGAAGCAATAATTAGGAGACAGCACTGAAGAATTTCTTCCTCCCCCCAAAACATGCTTCTTTCTCATGTGTATGCAGTCTTTTCTTGTATATATGTTAAATGAATATGCTGTCTGGCTTGTGGCATGTTTTTAGGGTCAGGTCTTGATACATGTACTTCCTACAAGCTAAACAGTATTTCCTTGCAGATTCCAGTAACAACAGGTTCTTGTAGTTTTGGGTGCAGGCAGAGTTATAAAGCATTTCAAGTCAACTCGGAACAAAGCTATTCTGACATTGACACAAACTCCATGTTTGTCACTTGTCTGTTGCAGGGATTTACCTCAGTATGGGCAAAAGCAGTGGCAATCCTACTTTGGGCGAACATTTGACGTTTACACCAAACTCTGGAAGTTTCAACAGCAACATCGGTAAGGGAGTGTTGTAGGCAGACGTGTTCTATGAATTTAAGTGCAACATCAATCTCTGGTATGCATAGGGGCCCCTGCTAAGATTGAGATTTCACTGTGTTATTCAAGCATGAAGGGAGGGAGTAGTCACTTCCTGTAGTGCTCACAGTCTAATGAATTAAAATGTTGCAGAGTTTTCAGTGTGACTTTTTTAACAAAACCTTTTGCTCTACTTAAATGCGTGTTGCTGTAATATATTACCAAGGAGAAGCTGGGATGATGGCTTCTGCAGTGCAGAACCCATCTGGAATGGTGTGAAGCGTCTTGCTGCAGCGTGGGCTCTGATCTTTCACACCTTACGTTGGCTGCGTAGTCTGAGTGTTCTCCTGGGAAGTTGTGACCTTTTGTTGTGTGTATTTTGTGCAACATACTTCTGTCTAGCTCTCGCAAGTTTATGCAAGATAAATGGCCCTTGTTCTGGTGTGTGTACGTAGTGCTGTTGGCTCTGTGAGGGACTGCTACTGGGAATGCCACACCAGTAATGAAAGCTGAATTCGGTCCTACAATGGCTCTTTGTCTTGTCTGGTGTGATGTTCTGAGAAATTCTGGAATGCCTTTTAATCTTTCTTTTCTCTCTTGCGAAATAGACAAGTATTGGACAATCGGTATGGGTTGAAGCGGTGGCAAATTGGGGAAATTGCTTCCAAGATTGGGCAGCTCTATTACCATTATTAGTAAGTAAGCACAGAAAAGGATTCAGTAGGAGAATGCAGTGTTAGTGGCAGCTCCATGCCAAACATCCAGATACTCAGTCAGGAGAAATCAATGTATTAGTTGAGTCATAATGCCTGTTTCTGAATGAGAAGGCCCGTGGGACTGCATGGGGGTGCTGCAGAGAAGGGGATCTGTGAGCCCGATACCACATTGCTAGTCCTGTTCATACTGCCTAAGGACTTACCTGCTACCTCAAAAGTGCCTCCAAGTCTTCCACGCGTGCTGCATTCGACTCTTGTGCAAAAGGGTGATTGACAAGTTTGGGAGCTTAATGTTCCTTTAAACTTTTGAATTAACCTGTCACCTGTACATCTGGGTACAAGATGGGCAAATCTGATTGTTATCTGAAATGGAATCCAAGCTCTGAAATCTGCCTTCCCAGCAGGCACAAAGAATGACAGTCTGGCTTTCATACAATGTTACTTGAGGAGGGAGTTTTGTCATTGATGCACAAGATGGTTGAGGGGGGCAGGAAGGGGGAGGGTTTGGCGTGGATTTCCATCTGAAGCAGTGAGCTAATCTGATTCTTCCTCTGCAGCTTGCGCACTTCGGAAACCAGCTATCTCAATGAAGCTTTCTCCTTCTATTCAGCAATTAGGCAGAGGTCATACTACTCCCAAGTCAACAAAGAAGACAGGTATGTCTGAATGAATGCTGTTGTTTTTTCAAGACTAGAATGGTATATGGAAGCAGCAAATAACTATAAACTGTAGGAGCATAACTGGGATAAAATCAGTGTTGTCGAAGGAAGTTTCTTTTAATCCTCCTGCCATGATTAAAAACCTTAGTATAAGTAAGAGCTTTGCTGTATGACTGGAAGAATATTCTATTATCTGGTCCTGGCTAGAAGGCTATTAGCCCCAAAGTTTTGTCATTTTGAGTCCTGAGCAGTATCAGTGCTGGGACCTAGTATGCTGTGGCTGAAAGATAAGTCAGTTGGGCTGAAGCAGAGGAACCTGTTTGATTGTAATGAGGCTTTTCAGGGGAGCATCAGTTAGTACTGCAGTACAGCGGCCCTCTGTAACTGACTGGGACAAGGTCCAAGAGCTTCAGGAGGTGTAACGTCTTCCTTTTAAGACACTATACTGAGAAAGGTATGCTCAGAGCAGGGCTGTGTTGTGGCAGTGCAGAAAATGTGCAGATATAAATAAGAATAGGTAGAGAACTCAGTTCTGGATCCTGATCTTACAATCTAGCCAGTAAACCTGGGTTCCCTTATCAAATTAAAGTTAAAAAAGAAATTATCAGAAGTCGTTATCAAGATAAATGCAGAAGGTTAGTTAGGGAGTTTCCTGCCAAGCATTCAAGGATCTCTGGACTTAAACTAATTGCATGTCTCTAGTCTTGCTGATGTCTAAATGCACCTGTGTGCCACAAAAAGATGAAAGTTTCCCTGCTCTGTTCTGATATCTGTTGATCCTATTATCTTGTCTCTTAAAAATCTCTCAATTTCAGTCTGAGTGCTTGAGCTGTTTCAGACAAGGTAGGATTGACCAAGCATGTTTCTAGATGCTGTCAGAAGATTTTAGAAATGGATGAGTAATTATGGGCTATGCTGACTTGCAGATCTCTAAGTTGTCCCAGGTGGGTGAACTCTGAGTGAGCTGTGATTATCATGTGATGCAGTGGGGTCAGATAGTGCCCATGAACTGTCAAAAGGTTTGAAGAGCCAGCGATTATATCTGACTCCCATGCCTGTTCTCGTGTAAGGAGACTGGGGAAGGGGGAGGCTGTGGCGTTCTTGATGTGTATTTTATGTCCCTGTATTCAATTTTAAATAAACCTCTAAGCAGACAGGTAGCTATTGATCTCCACATGAATTTGGTTAGAACTCTTAATCTGCGGAGTGTTCAGCCTTGCTCTAGTCTTAGACTCCTCCTCTCCCTTATCCCTGTTGCCTACCTATGTTCTATTTTAATCTCAAATTTGGCTGTGGTGTTTTTGTTGTTGTGTTTAGGCCTGAATTAGTGGTTAAGAAGCTGCGTTACTATGCAAGGTTTATAGTGGTTTGTCTCTTGCTCAACAAAATGGATGTTGTAAAGGACCTTGTAAAGGTATGTTAAAATGAGGATAAAGGTGCTAAGGGGTGGGAGATTGCTAGTTATTCAGGGCTTTTCTCCTAATTAAGGAATCCATAAAATAGTCTATTTCAGTTGAAATATCACTCATTAGACCTATGGTGTTAGCTGCTGCAGCAGCATAGCTTTTCTTTTTTTTTTTTTTCCTCATTTAATTGATTATGCTGTTGCATGCCACAGAAAGAAGGAATAACATGGCTAGAGCTATGGAAAGATTCAGTATGATTTGAACATTTGGCTAGAGAAAAACTTTACAAATTTATATAGTTAGTTAGGAATAAACGGTAAGATGCATGTTATTCATCTGAAAGTGTGGGGATCATCTGATAACTCTTGAGTACATCTTCATTCCTGTGGTGGATTTAAGACACCGGTGGAATCTCCCCCAGCAAGTCTTCATGACACACTGTTGGCAGTGGAAAGCCAGTGCCTCCTTGCTTGATGTTGAGCATATTTCTCTTCCTTTCCAAACTGCTATCACTGTGTCCCATGTCTAGAACACATCCTGAATACATTTTGCACCTTCCAGATACCCATCAAAATTAACCCTCGCTAAATGATGTAGATATTACTGTGAAATTACTATGAAATTGGAGAGGCTGCATCTGCTGTGGGAGTAAAGCACTGAATGCCTATAAACACAAGTCTTTAGGTACCACAAACAGAGTACAGGCCAATGTTGATCATTGCTTTTCTAGTATATCTGACATCCAACGTAGTATCTTCTGTGAATCAGACATTTAGTAATGACGCTTTAAGCTCAAATGATTTGATAACACTGTTTGAACACCAAGTAAAAATCTTCCAGTGCTGCAGCCTGTATAGGGAGGTACCCTTTAACTACCACAAAGGAACAGCATGCTTCTCCCTACAGCGTCTGCTTCCCAAACCCCTTTAACAACCTTGCTGCAAGCAGCTTCTGGTATTGACAGTTTTGTGTAGGTTGCATTACTGTCTTTGTGTCTAAGCTTACTTGAACTGTTAGCTTAGCTTAGTAGCAGCTAAAAAAGCCATACCATTCACTTTCTCAGTGTATTTAAAGTTACTTGTAAGCTGAAATTTGAGTCCTTGGTATCCATAGCTTATGATAATAACCAGTGTTATTGTTAGCTGTATGTGAGTGGGATAGTTATACTTAACTTCAGATATTCTTTGCATTTGGACCTACTTAAAAGACACTTTGCATTGCCAAAGCTCAGTGTAACATTGGCATTCTGTCTCCTGAAAGAGCGCGTTTTGGCTGGCATGTTAGTCATAAGTGTGCTGCATATGTTCTCAAGTAATTTTTTTTTATTATTATTCTTAAAGGCCAGCACAGCTAACCAAATTGTAAAGTTACTGACTGCTTGTTAAGCTCTCAGTTTAAGACGTGACTATGTCTGTCTTTGAACTTTTTATATCAGGAGCTGTCAGATGAAATTGAAGACTACACTCATCGTTTTAATACTGAAGATCAGGTGGAGTGGAACCTGGTTCTTCAGGAAGTGGCAGCATTTATTGAGGTGAGAATACCATTCCCTTTAGGTGTTAGTTTAAAAGTAAAATTTTCTGACTTTTTCACCCAAGTGTTCCTGTATCACCACTTCTGTGTGGTAGGCAGGTGTGCCACGTGCAGGGCACAATATTCCTGTCCAATTTAGTCATTGAAATGTGTTTACAGTAGCGTAACAGTGACAGCCGTTAAAATGTCTGAAGAGTCAGATGTGGTCATGTAAAATATCGAAGACAGAAGCATGAAGCTGAGATACACTTGGTCACCTTATTGTTTTTGCTCTTGGTGTTCAGAAAATGGTGGAATTGAAAGCACAGCAGTTATGGTCAATATTTTGGAGAGACTGCCAACTCTAGTTCTGTTGTTGTGGAAGCCAATCCAATTTGCTGATGTTTTGATTGTGTTTCAAAGTGTACTTTGTTGGCGTACTGGTCTATGACACTGTCAGAATATAACGGAAAATACGGTGTAAGCATGGCATTTAACTGATACGCTCTTAGCATAGTTGTAATGTGACCAACTTCTAAAATTTGTTAAAAGGAAAATAAATTTGTTAATTCTGTCGAATGAGACAATGTTCTACTTTTCTCCTTTTGTACAAGATGTCACTATGTAACATGAGTATTTATTTAAATACTGCCAGAATGGGTGGCAGCATTATCATTCGCTCATCTCATTTGCTACTTATTTATAGGAAGGGAAGGTGAACTAAAATAGCACACAGTTCTTCTGTATTGTAGGATTGTTTAGCTTATTCTGCGTGAATTTGTAAGGTTGTTGATGACATTTGGTTCCTCAGGTATAGAAAAGCTGAAGCAGAGTTTGTGTCATTTGAGGAAGTGTCTTTCTGTTTGCTGTACCTTTATGTGCTTGTACCATCTATTTGCTTGCAGTCCCTAAGAGCTGTTGCTTTTCCAGCTGGTGAGGCATTACTCTGTAGCCTGCAGACAAATATACAAATATATGTATGGCAAATCAATTTTAAAAATCTGCCTCAGTTATGAAATGTTTAATGTAAGTGAGAAGACCTTTGGACTTCTCTCTGACAGAAAATCTGTATGTTTTCTTGAATTCCTGATTTATTCTGGTTGCTTTTTTTAGGCAGACCCTGTCATGGTTTTAAATGATGACAACACCATTGTGATCACCTCTAACAGGCTTTCTGAAACAGGAGCTCCATTGCTAGAGCAGGGAATGATAGTGGGACAGCTTGCTCTTGCAGATGCACTGATTATTGGAAACTGCAACAACCAGGTAAAAGAAATTCCGGGGACTTGGGTTTGTATCTTTGGAGTTCAAAGTCCTTCCCCCCTTTGACATCTGTTCTGATCATACAACAGAGATTCCGATAGAGGCGAACATTAAAATATTTTGATTGTGACGTTTGCAGTGGCTGCAAAGACGTTCTCAGAAATAAGAGCTAAAAATGAAACGTTAGACATTAGACCTGTGGTACTGACCTCTTATTGCTTATATTCATCATGTTAATTAAGTAGATACAATTGATTTTCATGTACTGGATTGTTCTTAACAACATTCAGGCATGAAAAAGCTTGATGTAGGCTTTCCCATGACATACTCCAGCTTGTTGCAACTTCAGGGGTTTTCAAAAGACATTCAAGATCTTGTTTTTTAGATGATGATGATAGTGAAGTACAGACTTCATGACTTCTCTCTGAGCTCTTTTTTCAGGTAAGCAAGGGAGTAGTATCTAAACTACAGTTTATGTATATTTTTCAGATTTTTTCTAAATTCATAGTACATAGTGGTTTCAGCACTTGATTTGTAAACACCCCAGAAAAGTCTGTAATTTGCGAAGTAGGGGTCTGCACTACAGTGAACTGGCCTGGTAGACCAGTAATAAATAGACATTGTCCTCTGTGAGCTCTTCTAAAAGCCATTCACAGGTCTTTAGAGATTCAGAGATGACACTGACAGAACCCTGAGAGACAGAAAATGGTCTGTCTGGTATGCAGTTGAATCTCTTACCTGGATAATTCCACAGAAACACTGTTTAATCTGTATCTGGTAGAGTAAACTGTTTGACTCTTTTGCAGGTCAAGTTCAGTGAATTAACAATTGACATGTTCCGAATGCTACAAGCACTTGAAAGGGAACCAATGAATTTAGCTTCACAAATGAACAAACCTGGAATGCAGGTAAGTTCCATTTCAGTGACAAATCTAGCAACAGATTTTAACTGGGTTTTTTTGTTTGGTTTTTGTTTTAAATGGTGTACTCTTTCAGCGTTGTCACTATGCAGAGGAGATCAGTAAAGCTGGTGTAACTCTTACTAGAAGTTAGTGAAGAGTAGCTCAAACCTGTGCAGTTTGACCCAAGTAATGTGTTTTGGGTTGTTTGGTTTTTTTTTCCCCTCCTCCTTTTTTTTCCTCCTTGGTGAACCTTCAATAGTAAAAAAGATAAATCAGAAATTAATAATTGAGCATTGTTTCACGAACGGTTTACATCGGTCTAGCTGGGGTACTTCTGAAGGGGTGCCATGCCTGTCCTTATCCACATACACTCACCCCTTCATGCCTTCAGAGAAAGCACAAAAAATACTTTATCTGGAGGCAAAACGAAATACCTAAAGTTTCATTTATTTAATTGAGACGGGGAGTGAATTTTTTCACTCTTTTCTTGGGTGATGCTTTAGAGAGTAAGAAAGATTCGGGTAACAAATTTAAGTGAGGGATTATATAAAGTTCTGGTTCAAATACTGTGCATCTTGCTTTACTGTGTAGTAGGAAATGCAGCATGAGCAGACCATTTGTGTGGGAAGTATGTTGAAGATGAACATCCTAACAAATAGAAATTTAGAGGGTTATGAAACCGCTTTGGTAATATACGGTTGTTTGGGTTTTTGTGTTGTGTTTTGTTTGTTTGTTTTAACAGGAGTCAACGGAGAAACCAGCCAGGCGGGAAAACCCCCATAAATATCTACTTTATAAACCAACTTTTAGCCAGCTATATACGTTTTTAGCAGCATCATTTAAGGTTTGTGAAATTGGTAAACTTACTTGTAATAGAAAAATATCCAGAATGGTATGTGACACTGAATAAAATGCGGTTGAAGTAATCTTTTATACTTCAAGATAATGAAGCCTTTCTGGCCTTCTTAAAATATTCAATATGATCTTCAGAGAGGATGGAAATACTTAGATATGTGTAATTTGTAAAGTAAAGGCAAATCTGTTGACTGCTGTTACGGGAAAGAAAAAAATCATGTTAAGACAGAAACCCAGCTTGCTGTTACACAGAAGTTGTTACATCATTGCTAAAATACAGCCATCTTCAGCGCGGAGCTTGAACAACTCCTGTGCAAGCGCTCTCAGTACTGGCTGTCCAGTATCAGGAGTGGTGCATGGCAATACTATGGAAAGCCTTAAGTAATGTGATGTAATGTAACAGTTACATATAATTTAATCTAATCCAGTAATTTTACTTCTGTATGTATATGTACACACACATATATATATACAGACATACATATAAAAATAAATGTTTCCTATATAAAGTATATCTATTTCCTATACATATTATAAAGGAAATATTTTTTGAGATAAAAGATCTGGAGAACAGAAAAATCTTAAGAGTGTTCTTCTACTTCATGTTGTGCCAAACACAATCCAAAATCAGGGAAGTAAGTCAAGAAACTGTTGCTCTTAAGCACTGTATACCTGGTAGGTCTCCAGTTCTGTATCCCATTTGAATTGTATGTCTCCTGCACGTGCTGTTTTTATCTGCCTGTCTTATTTTGTTACCACTGCTCTCTTCCATGTAAGTAATCGACACATTTGTAGAGTTTTTTTAATACAGTTGCTGTGCTTATTTTAATTTAATAAAGTTGCTGGGATCATTATCCTTAATTATGACTGTACAAGTCAGCAACTTAGGATTTAGTAGTAAAAACAGACTAGGAATCCTATAAAGAAACAAGTTTCAGTTTGTTTCAAGAAACAACTGTAAAGAAACAGCTGGTGAGGTGAAGGAAGTGCACCCTTACTACTTAAAATTTTGGGTGCCTGTGTGCTCAGCCTTTTGCAGAAATTAAAAGCATCTGTTTCCTCATGCAGACAGCCCATTAGAAAGGTGGAAAACAGATTTCTTTTACAGGCCTGTACAGAAACCTGGATGTGTTGTGCATGGTGTCCAGCTGAGAAGGGTCTGGGGGAAGAGGCAGATGTTGCAGACCCTGGGGTGTTTGGAAACAAAGAACTTCCTTTAGGATCCTGAATTGTGTGGGAGTTAGGGTCTGCATGGATCTTGGCAGCTTTTGGTTTCTGTATCTTGGAAAGCCTCAGATCTGACCAGATAGTAAGAGAGTCTATGTGGAAGCAGATGCTTTTTTAGTGCTGCTTGAACCTCTAATATCAGCCTAGAAGTCGGGGCGGGGGGGGGTGGGCGGGGAAAGTATGAACTTCATCAGTTTACGCTTTTGTCCATGTACTCAACTATTTGAAGGGGTGTATGTGGTGGGGAAGGGTATATACACATACGGAGAATAGAGTGAAGGGAAGCCAGAAGCAGGAGTAGCACAATCTTAAGTGATGATGGTTTTATCAACGTGATGATTGAATATTAAGATAAACTTACACATTTCTTCCTTTGCCACTCTTCTCTTTATTTGAATTTCAGGAGCTGCCTGCAAACAGTGTACTGCTGATATATTTGTCTGCCACGGGCGTGTTTCCATCAGGTCGTTCGGATAGTGAAGGTACAATAAAGGAATGCTCCCTGTCATGAACAGGGCTTGAATTCTCTCTATGTTCCAGGACAAGTGACCAAGAAAGATGTCACAAAGCTCCTTTTAAAAGACAAGTCATTTTTATTCTCCTGTCTACTTAGTAAGATAGCCTTTTTTCCCCCCCACAAACAATAGTTAATTCCCTGTGTTTTAATTAGTGTGCACTAACCTGAGACCTTTTCAAAGGGCATATCCAGTTTTTGATGCATCTGAAGTATTAAAAGCTTCACCAATTTTGAAGACCATGTGGCTCAATTGATGCATCAGTGCAAAGTTAATAAAATGGCTAAATGGCACTTTGTGATTCTTTCCAATCTCCAGTACTATGAGAACATATAGTCAGGAGATGGGTGGTAAAAGGGCTGAAGCGTCTGCAGGGACCGTTCTATTTGCACGCTTGTTAACCTTGACAATTCAAGCCCTTCTCATGATTTTTGACAATTCCCCTCACCTCATCCTCCTGTTCTTTGCAACCTAGCAGAATATTTGGATGCAGCTGCAATCTAAAAGTTTAAAACTGGTTGGCTGAAGTAGACACAGTCAAAAGATCTGTTTATATAATTTAAGGAAAAAAAAAAAAGTTTTTAACATCCTAAATATTGTACACGCCTCATTTGTTTGAGACTTGCATTCCTTTATAAGATGCATGCCTTGTCCATCCCAATGCATGATTTATAGAGCTCTCAAAATGTTAAAGGAAGAAAAATCCCTGTCAGCTTTGGATTGTGGCAGTGATTTTTTTTAAAAATGCTTTTAACATTTTACTTTTTGCTGCAACTTGGTGATAGGTTCTAACTAAACTGTGTTCTTTAAAGCTTGTGTTATGTCCACTTCACTGCATGTATTGTATCAGTGTAATACCTTACGGTAGAGGCATCCAGGCTCTGTCATCTGAAGAGCTGCATGGTCAGACTTCAGTTTTCATTAAATGAATCCCATTATAACTGCATTCTTTTAATAAGGTAGTGTAGTCTGCACAGACTGAAAAGTTCTACCTTTATTAAAAGGGAGAGCAGCTGCAAGTTGCACTGTTTATCGCCTGTGAGCCATTTGTGTTTGACAGATCATGTGAGACATTTGTAACAGTGCTAAATTAATGTATGTTTTGTTCCTAATTTTGTATTCCCAAAGCTTCCCTTAAAATGGAAAGGTGTCTTATGTATCCAAACCTGAAAAAGTTGCATTTGGTGGCCAAATATGAGTCAACCAACTCTGCAAACGTATAACAGAATGAGGAAATCATAATACTTTATTTTACTAATGTTAGTGACATTTCATACCCATATCAATGGCAGAAATATTTCCTGGTATCTCTAGCACTTTTTTTTGGGGTGTGTGTGTAGGATTTTATATTTTTTATGGCCATTACTTTCATCTTTGCTTCCCATCAGACTTTTAGGTGGGTAGCTCAGTTGTGCAAACTTAGCAGAATATTTCTTTGGCTTATCTTCAGAACACGTCCAGGCTGTGTGCATTTAAAAACTGTGAATTCTGTATTTGAAATCTTAAAAAATAAACCTTTGCTGCAGATTTGAAATCTGGTTAAAATTGTTTTGTCCTTCCTAGGAGTATTGAAAGCATGTTCATTCTCTGAGCTCTTTCTTCTCCCCTTTGCAGTGTTATAACTGCAAATAATAGTATTATATCTATTCTGAGAGGCTATGGGGTTTTTGATTGATTGAGCCTTATTTTTTGATCAAAATCTGAATCGAGAATATGCTAGCTTATATAGTAATTTTACAAAGGTATTAATTTTCCTGGATGAAATGTGTAATGAGTTTTATTCTTTTTTGCTATATAGTATAACAAGAGCCAATATTTGGATCCTTTAGTATAGTGAATAAATAAATTAGAAGTTATAAAGTTGCATTGCTTGCTTCTATTTGATAGATGCTGAGACTACTAAAAATGCATAAAATTGAATATGTAGTTAGTAAAGTCTCTGCATTCCTCCATCCCTTCCTTACAGCTACAGTAGTTCAGATTCATTTAGTTTTCTGGGATTTGTGGTTGCTTCCTCCCTTTCATATAATCATTAAATCAGTAACAGAGGTGAGTTACCTCTGCTAATTTTAGCTTTCTTTTTGCCATGTGTAGGTCCATATGATTTTGGTGGCGTTCTGACAAACAGTAACCGGGACATTATAAATGGGGATGCTATCCACAAGCGAAACCAATCGTACAAGGAGATGCACTGGTAAGTTTCATGAGTGTGACAACTGCAAATTCAGAAGAATTTGTCTTTAATAGAGAAAACGCATCAAAGCCTCTTGAATTCAAACCATTCAGTGCAGGACGTCATAATGTAGATTGGCTTGAATTTGAACAATTAGAAATGAAATGCAACTCTAAATGATGAATTAAACACTCCAAAAGTATTACTGCAACTTAACGTAAATTCTTTATTACTGGAAAATTTCAAATTAATGGTGGATGACTTCTCAAGAAGATAAACATCTCTTGTTGGCAAAGAAGTAATAAGTCCAATAGCCCATGTTATAGAGAATACCAAATTCATTTTGCACTTATTCTCTGAGGATGAATCTGAGAACTGGGGCATGACAAATGTGCTTGCTTTTTATCTGGACATGGGCAGCTGTGTGTCTGAGAAACTCGTGCACTGTCACAGCTTCACAGCAATTCTAGCGCTCTGTGAAGCGTCCCTTTCTCTTTTCAGTCTTCACCCTGGAGATCTCTACCCTTTCACAAGAAAGCCCCTGTTTATCATAGTGGACTCCTCAAACAGTGTCGCCTATAAGGTAAGGCTCCTGAAGGTAGCTACTCGTATGATAGGATACAGTGTCAACCCCTAGTTAGCTTACACTTTTAACAGGCTATTTTTTTAAACAGTTTGTATTCAGTCTTTCTTTTCTTTTGAGGTTGTGCATGCTAGTCAGGATCTGATCCTATGAATAGGAACAAGAAGGAGAAGCACATGAACAGCCGCTCATTGGAAAGTAATAAATCCTCCTGGAGGGAAAAAAGGTTCAAGATTTCCAAGGTCTCTGGTGGGAGGTTTATTTTTGTTATATACCAAAGACAAATCTTGGTGTGTGTGCATGGGGGAGGGAGGTAACTAATCTGCTTTTTTTTTTCCAGTCATCCAACACTCAGTTGCTTTTAAGCAACAGAAAGGAGTCAAAGCATTGAGCCTGATCTTATAAAACACGGGGTGTCTGTGTCTGAAAAGTATCTGAACCAAGGAAATAACAAGACTCAAATTAGCATCCAGTGTTACTGTAGAGTGGTATATGCTTGGACAATAAGCCTCCTTCCTAGGGTGCTATGGACTTACAGTAGAATTGCTCCATGCCAAATCACCTTTGGGAATCTGCAATTCGGGTAATACAGAAGCAGGCATTTTCAATCTCAGTTGTCAGTTGCATCTGGATAGAATTACAACATTTATTTCATTCATGAATGGGATATTAAGAACGTGCTGTATGTGGGGAAAGTGCCACTTCCTTATGTCTTCCTTTTTATAGCTCCATTATGTGCAGTGAGAAAAGTGAACGTTCACAGCTGCATTTCAGAGGAGGAATAGGGACGTCTAGTGGCCAGATGAACTTGTTCCTTGTTCAGTATCCACAGTCTGTGTCATTTGTTTTAAAGGCATGTGTTGGCCAACGAGAAGTGCTAAATCAGTGATCAGTATGATTTGGAATAGTTCTGTATTGAGCCAGAAAACTTTTACCTGACAGTCTGAATAATGATCTGGCCTCTCTGTAAGTTTTTGGTTTGTTGCATTGTAATGCGTTTCAAAGGGCTTTCTAAATACTACTGCATTTAACTTCACCACACTAGATTTCAGTGCAAATCTGCTTTTTATTAAAATCCCTTCCCCATTTAAAGGGAGGGAAACACAATTAGCATGATTTACTTGTCTTTCTGAGGAAATGAGGGTTTAGTAGGGATTTATTTTCCTCTGCTTTTTCCTGACATTCATTGCGGGGGTTGGTTTTGTTTCAGGGGAAAAAAGTGTGGCTTGAGTCTGGTTTTTGTTTTGTTTTGGATTTTTTACCCCCTTCCTCTCTAGTAGAATTGCTGAAAGATGTCAAGTGGATCAGCTCTGTAAGAGATTGTAAGGGATTCCTGGTGATGCTTAATTCAAATACAGCTCTGGATGTACCAGGGTTCTGTGGGCAGCTTAGAGCAAAGGATCTTTTTGAGGTGATGGATTCCGACATGTAGATTTGTATCTCTTGTGAGAATAACTCTCAAGTGTTTACAGTAGAATTTGCTTTTTGCGTTACATTTAAGTTTGATAATTGAATTTCTTTAGATTTTGTGGGTACACAGTAAGCAAAAACTGTAAATTTCATTTAGTTTCTTTTCCTTGTTCTGCAGTGAACTGACCATCAGTAGTGTAAAATGCCCCAGTGCTCCATCTGTTAAGCACACAGAGCAGCTGGTGTGAGAGAAGTCCAACCCTGCCTGTATGTAAGGAGTATAGAAATGTGAGTTTTGGAAGTATTTTAGGACAGGATTATGGAAGTGGCTGCTAGGAGCTCTGACCCAGATCAGAATTGTGTAGGAACAATTGTGATGAACCTAAAAAGAGAATGAAGGGGGGAAAAAAAAAAGCATGCACCCCTATTTAAAAAAATATATTCAGCATTTGAGAAGACACATTCACCCTCACAATCTATTGCCATTGAACCTAGGCAGATGGATGTGTGGGGATGGGTTTAGGTGTTTTCTTTTCAACTGAAGGTAGATGGCAGAGCTCTCAATCTCAGTATTTCTAGCCCTTGTAAATTCCTGTCTGTCATTGCTCTCTGCTTGCTTACATGCTTGGTTCCTTGTTGCCAGAATATACTGATAGTGCTGTCCTGGGACTGTCCTCTGGGTGTGTTGTGAGATGCTTTGTAGACTCAAGCACTGGCACAAGGAAAGAGGTTCTGTGCAATTGTGTGAGAAGTTGAAGTCAGTCTGCTGACATTTTTCCACATGGCTGCTCTGATCTTTTCCAATAGGACTGTAGCTATCCTGACATTTAAATGTCACTGCTAGCAATTCTGGCAGTAACAGCAACTGCTCACACATCTTTTTCTACAGCCCGTTTCTGCTCCCCTGCACGCGTTCTCATCCTCTCCCTCTCTCTGGAGGGCTTAAATGGTGATGACTGAAAGTAAGTCCTGCCAGGAAGTGACTTGCCAGTTTGTCAAATCAGCGGCACTTGAACAGCTTCCTCCCCTATATATTTAGCTGAAAGTGGAAGATAACTGCAAATTGAGCATATCTGCTTAAAGCCATGATTATTTTTTTTAACACTTCCATTTAAATATAGATGGCTGTATTCTTGAAGGTTACCACTGTATATGTGGATGAAATAATATTTTTAAATCAATATCTTCCTGTAGCTGTGGTTGTCTAAGATTATGGTCAAATGCAAAGTCTTAAAAAAACCAGACCAAAACAAAAACTCCAACCAGTAAGAATGCACGGCCATTGTCGGTGATGTGGTTTAAGTACTCAGCTTAGAAAAGCTTACATGTGAAGTGACTTCTTCTGGAGATGACGAGTAGTTCTCTTCTGGAAAGAGATGTATATGACACACATTTTAAAAAGCAGCAATGCTTCTGTTGGAAAGCATTTTTTACTGGAGTAAAAAAACAGAGTCAATTTTGAAACAAAAATGTGTTTTACCCTTTTTGGAGTTGTCCATGCACTGAAAGGTAGGGCATTCTTTATCCAGAACTGCTACCAACATCCAGGGCAGGTTTTCCTGGTGCACCTTGTGGTCCTTGGCTCCAAGCCATGGCTGTAACATGCTCCTGTTCCTTGGTTGCATGTACACCCACAGCGCTTTTCTGTGGCAATCAGGAGCGGAGGTGGTGGTGGTGAGTGAATCCTGGTGTTCACTTGGCTATGGTAGGCAGTTGTGTCTGGGCAAGAGCTGAGACAAGTACCTGGAAGCTTGAGGAGAGTCTTATCCTCCTGGATCTGTAGTTTAAATGTAGCGACTGGCATGAGCAGTGGTCTTCCAAAGAGTGCATTCTGTGTTAAACTGTGTAGTTCCTCCCTTTTGCAGGACCTACTAGCTATGTTGACCTAACCTCTGCTGGGACAGAGTCCAAAATTATCTCAGATACTGTCAGTGAGTAATACCTTTCCTGAGATACATGAGTGACCCTTGGTTTTGCTTTGTAGCTGTAGGCAGTGTTTAACTGCATTGTCATTTTTACTGATGGAGCTTATGGAAAGTCTACTTTGGTCTCTAACTGGGTGATACAAGATAGAATTCAACGTGTGAATCTGCTCGTGAATACTAAGCATCCATGTTCCTTGAGAATGTGTAACCTGCCAGTGTGTATTCAGTTCAAGCTGGCAATGTCTGGGTGACTCCTTCTGGAGTTTTAAATGTTTCTTTATAGAGCAGTTTTACTAATTACTGGGTTGGCCTGCAGTTACTGTCTTCATGGTAATAGTCTTTGTTTATTCATTACAGACCAAACCTCAGTATCTAGCATTCTAAATCTCCCTTGGGCTCTTAATGAAATAGAAGGGGTTTTAGGACTAGTCAGCACTCTGTCAGATATGGGAAATGTTTTATTTTGATTAGGCTAGATTACTGTCTTTAGTATTTAGCAGACTTAGATTAAATTCATTCAGTGAAACTAATTTAATTGAAATATACTGCCTGGAAGGGAAGGTTCCATATGAATTAAGCAGAAGCCAGAAGGAATTAAAAAATGAGTTTTTTGATGATTCTGCACAAGCAAATACTTCTGGTGATGTACACCTTACATTCGTAACCTGCCAATTTTAAGAATATAACCTGCAGAAATGTGTGTTGCACTTATGTGCTCTGTATGCATGGCTTGAATGCGTGCTCTGATAGGATGAGATATGATCATTTACATTTTCTGTGGCTTTGCAAGCGTTCCGTTTTAAGAAAGCTGTTTTGGTGAGACATATGACAGCTAATGAGGTTGCGTAAATGAGTGATTTTTTTTTTCTTGGTGACAATTATTGCCAATCAGTATACCTACCAGACTGATACACAGTAGGACTGTTACCAGGTAAATGTTGGTGGAACTAGACAAAGGTGTCGTTTGAGGTTTCTGGAGAAATTCTTGTGCAACAGGACACTTGGGCAATATTTAAGGTGCTGGTGGAAGGTGCATGAAATGAGAATTGTAAAATGAGGGTTCAGTATAGCAGATGTTAAGGTTATGACATACTTGCTTTAAAGGAAACTTATTTTAAAACTTGTCTCCACTGGGCTCTTCTGTTTCATCAGAAATAGTACCTCCTGCTAGAAAGAAAGGGGGAAAGAAATTACTTTGACTGGATAGTTCAGTTGGTGTTGAGGAACGATGCTAGATCTATTTTGACCTGAAAGCCAATGGCTTTCATTTTTATTGCAGAACATGATTTTTTTCACGTAATGTAATACTACTGAAAGCCGTATTTCCATGAAATTAGTGTCTACTATCAGTAGCAGTGAAATGAGAGAATTGTAGTTCCTTTAAAATTTAATGGGTTATATTCTTTCTGTGCTGTGATCTATGACTAAGTCAACTTGTCAGCCTTCCTGCCAATGCTGAACTGTGTGACGGGCATTAGTGTGTTCTCTGTTGTTAATAGTCTTTGTTCGTACCCTTAACCTGCTGAATATTCAAAAGCAAGCAAAGTGACCATCCATACTTCAAAATTCTTGTCTGTTACAGAATTTCACAAACTTATTTGGACAACCATTGGTGTGCTTGCTTTCTCCAACAGCATATCCAAAAGCATTACAAGGTATGTGTGGTATTGCATTTCCTAAAAAGTTGCAGTTGCATCATATATCTATCCCAAACAAATAAAACTTAGATTCTTCAGGAAGAGATAGCTTTTCATCACTATGTAATCCCTAAATCAGATTAACGTTCCCTGAAGAAGATGATAAAGTTTAGTTACTGTTTATGTCGAATAATTTATTCTAACAATGGCGATATTTCTACAGATAGCTTCAACAAGTGCCAGGAGGCAAAGTTTCTCCTACATGGAGACTCAGAAAATTGCCAGCTCAGTGCTGGGATGATGATTATGATTATTATTATTAGCACTTTGGGTAGCTTTATTAGTCTCAGAAAGTGAGCAGAGTCAGTTAAGGTATCAGCTTTTAAATGCCAGGTGTAGAGCAAAATCTTCTCAGATCTTGTTCTGATTTTGGAGGGTAAGTTAAGGAAAACAGTTGGCTTTGTAGGCCCTGAGAAGGGGTGTTTATAGTAGGAACAGGCAATGAAACATTATATTCTTCAGTTCTTGTGACTACTATAAAATATAAATCATTCCAGACTTTCTCATTGGAATTTGCCATGTTAAGGCTATTATCCATCACAAAGACAACTACAGAGATCTAGATTAAGCCACATAGAGTGATGTTAGGCAAGTATGAGAGAGAGTGCAAGAAGTGGAAGCTTCTCACTTGTTTTGAAACTATTCCTGTTATTTAGCTAAAAGTGAAGTAGAAAATAAGTACTGTAATAATGAACCCTGTTTAAACAAACTCTGAAAAACAGAATTAACTTTATAAAATACTGGATGCTTATATTGTGTTCATGGACCAGTCAGGAAAGTCTTGCTGTAGCTCTGAGGGGGTGCTACACTGTGCACTACAGCACCGTGCAGACACTTCTTAGCCACACCTAACTGAGCCCCTGTGCCTGTATGGCATTATACCATGCATGCTGTGTGCCCGAGTCCTGGGGGGAAAAAAGGAAATGCACCAACCCAAGTCAGTAACCCTTGCTGATGAGGAAGTGGCCTTACTGTTTGGGCACATGATCTTGTGTGCATTGCCTTTCTTTTTGACTTCCCAGTTGATTGAGATGAAGCTTTGGGCCTCTGTGTATCATGTTGAACTGCATGGAGTAAATGGGCCTTAGGATATTGTGATGCCCAACAAAAGGGCAACTATGTAGACTTTGGGGTGTGTATAGGTTCAACTGCCTGGTTTTTTGAATGGAATAAGAATGTCCGTGTTTAATACCTCTCTTTAGGTTTTATAATCAGTATCTTCTATCAGTTGTTTCAGTTATGACTTTTGTGTTCAAGTTATGTGCTCAAAATGAAGGTATAGGCCTCTCACAATTCATGAGAAAATCTCAGTTCTCTTGGTGTTAATGCATATCTCCAGTAAGCCTTTATCGCTAGTCATTGCATCATCTTGAGAACAGATCTTTCACAAGAGGAGAGAAGATGTAACTAACAAAAGGAGTAGTTCCTCTGTTACAGAATTTAGTGGGTGAGCGACTTCATTCTGTGGCAGGGACGGCTTTTCTGTTTCATGTGCCGAATGTATCTCTTTGTCTATTGATTTTTTTTTTTTTTAGATCAGTCTCAGCGGGGTAGCCTCTTCACACTCTTTCTGAACAATCCTTTAATGGCATTCCTATTTGTCTCTGGATTATCAAGCATGCGCAGAGGATTGTGGGAGAAGTGTCAAGATTACCTTAGAAAAATCAACCGAGATATTGCCCAGCTGCTGACCCACTCACGATCCATAGGTACGTGCTTAAAAATGCATAACTGAACCTTCGCATGCTACTTAAGCGGATGCTGTTTTTTCTTGCTCAAACTTTCCAAGGGACAGAATAGTGAATAAGGGGAATGCACAAGTATTTGTAGTAGTTTCCCCCAAGTATCCTTTTTTTCTCTCTTTTTTTTTTTTCCCCCTTAAGCCTGTCTAAACTGAGTTTTCTTTTACCTTCTCTACAGATCAGTCCTTTCTTCAATTTTTTGGGGATGAATTTCTTCGCTTGCTTCTAACGAGATTTATCTTCTGTTCGGCTACTATGAGGATGCACAAAATTTTCCGGGTATGCAGGGGTATATATCCCTTTGTGAGAACGACAGTCCAGTGCGTATAGAACTGAACTGCCTCAGGATGGAAGGGTCTTAGGGCTAAGCATATCACTGTGGCTTCAGAAAGATAATTGATGCTTACATACTAATGCCTACAGCTTGTATTGAATCTGTGCCTTTGTATCTCTCCAAAGGCGTGAAGCCTTTGACTTGCTGAAGCCTTATTCCTCTACATAAGTAGCAGACACACTCCAATACATTTATATCACTCTGAAGAGCCTTGTCTGCTAGAAAAATTCCTCTTAATAATTCAAGATTATTATTTCTACATAACTAAAAAGGTATAGAACAAGAATATAAGAGGGAAGTGGGGAGGAGTGGAATGTTACTGCTAGAATGTATTCTAGCGTGAATGGATTTTGAAAGGTCTTTGAAGTGTAAATGAATAAACTAAACAGGAAGATGGTATTTTCCCTCCCTGTTGGTTAATGCTGTGCCAACAGTGAAGTCTGCTTCTGGATCTACACCATTTTATATATGTGAGTGTTGGCGTATAAACTGCCTGTTCCATTTTAAACATTACAGAAAAAAATGGAAGTCGAAGCACAGAAATACACAGTATTCATCTTGTCTAACTGCAGACATCTAGTAGCTTTTCAAGCCTAAGTTCGCTACCTAGGCTTCTTTAGTATGTGTGAAAAGAAGCAGGTCTTCTGTTAGTGGGGATAGATTTGCCCCCAGTGTCTTAGATATTTGTTTTAGGATGAGATGAATCTCCCACTGGAGATGCTTATATGTCTGTAATTTCAAGAAATGAACTCCAGCCTAGTAGGTGAGTATATGTGAAATCTTTTTGTCTCTTTTTGGTGGTTTTTTTCTTTTTTTTTCTTTTTGCAAGGCTTCTGCGAACATATTATTAAACATCTTAGATGAATGGGCATTTGTATTGCCACTATGACCATCTCTGAGTCAGTGGAAAGAGAAAACTGAAAATACTAGAATATTTTTTCTCTATGTGGCATGCTAAACAGATTAGGGTACCTCTTAGGTGAAACTGGCCTTTTGCAATCTTCTTCGTAAAGGGTGTAACAATAAATGAATGTCTGATTCTCTTTGTTTTCACTGTCATCTAGCAGGAGACTCGAAATTATCCAGAATCTTATCCTCAGCTGCCAAGAGATGAAACAGTGGAGAACCCTCACCTCCAAAAGCACATTTTGGAGCTGGCTTCCATACTGGATGTTAGGAATGTTTTCCTGGAAAACACCCTCGACGACTATTAAAAGAAACTGTTTTACTGCAAAGGGGTTTCCCTGGCCACAGATTTTGAATGGTGCAGTTTTATAATGTGAAAATCATAAAAGGAAGTACTTGATTTTATTTTTAAATTTAGGACCATTATTTTAAAAAGTAATAATAAACAGCTGTTAGTTTAGCTGTTCCATTCTGTATGGGGTCAATTTTATAAGCAGAAGTTTTCATGTCTTTTAAATGTTAAACTAAAGAATCACTAGAGGTTTATTTCTGGTTTTGTGGCTATCAGCCACATTTCCAACAGCTGATCCTAAACATAGAAGTATTATTGGTTACCTTTAGCCCACATTTGTGGAAATCCTTTATTTTTATACAATTTTAAGAAATTGGAAAAAATCAATAGAAAAACAATATTTTATCCCCAAAGAGTCTGGATTTGAAATGGTAAAGATGGAACCACACAGTGCAAACCAACAAGAGCAATAAAACAGAGTCCTTCATAACAAATATATTTTTTCAGTCTTAGGCAAGTAAGTAGGCGAAACTGTGGACAATTAAGTTGCATTTGGAGCAGTGGGTTTGAAGTGAAGTTGTAAAGATACTTGATGCTCCCTACAAATTTGACACAGCAATTTTATATATGAACTTTGTAGTGCTGGCCAAGGACACAATTTCCACTCTGCCTGATTGGGTAGATGATTAGCAGATTAACAATTTACGAAACTAAGAAAGCTAGTCCCCATCTCTCACTGTAATATGGGTCATCTTGCCATTTGTATTGCTGCCACAATTTTCCAGGAGGAAAGGGCATTCTTCATTTTGAGGTACTAGATAGAAATTCTTACATTTCTAGCAGGTGTTATCCCTCCTTTCCGTGTGTGGTTTCCTGTGGTTCCCACAGTGTTACCAGTCCCTGACAGGAGCTGAAAGAATGTCCCGTATAGTGCTGAATACAAGCCCTTCCTATCAGTCATTTATCTGACCCATCTGTGCTGGATCCCTGTGCCCTAGGAGGGATGCTGGTGCTGCTCTTGCAGGTTAAACAAAGCGGGTGCTGCCATAAAGCCCTGTTAATGTTTTGCATGCCCGCCATTGCATCTCAGTCATATCTTTGAACCAGTAAAACTAAGGGGCTGCAATTATGTTCAGCAGCACTATAGGCTCCCTCAGCCTATAATGCTCCCTCAGCCCATAATGCTCAGTCTGGGTGTGTTAAGGAGTACAGTGGCCTTTGTAAAGGCACTTGCTGGAGAAGGCCATTCTGAGTCCTGGGAAAAGTGCTTGCTGACTCATTTGGACTGTATTGCCTTCCTTGCCAAGCTAGAGAACCTCTTGCAACTCCTGATAGTGAAGGTGTGAGCAGGGGGAAGGAAGCGAAAATGTTTTAAACTATTACGTGAAAAAAAGTCAGTATTCACTGTTCCATGTGCTGCTAGAAAAGAAGTGAAAGGACAAGTCTGATCGGTGCCTTTGTGTTGAACCCCAGCCATGCCTCTATTTTTAGGTGAAAAAAATGCAGAACTTGGTGACTACCATAGTGTCATGGTAGGCCTGTTTGCAACGCCATCACACAATGTGTGAGCTAGTCAGCCGGAATAGCAAACGGCAGCAGATCAGCACTGATGGACCCCATTCAGCTGAGGAGAGCATGGTATGGAACAGCAAGAATTGCTGGAGTGTAGCTGGGAAGTTGGCATGAAGGTTCTTTGTAGCTGGGCTGAAGCTTATGCCATCCATTCTTTAATTTCCCAAGTGTAAAAAATTCTATGAATGATAGTGTTTGTTCTAAGCAGTCTTGAAGCTGGTATATTGAGCCCCCCACCACTTGGTGCTGCTCTTCTTTGGCCTATGGCAGGACTTCGTTACCTGGGATGTGGAGTTTATTTTAACGAGTGTGTGTTTGTGTGTGTGCATGTGTATTCTAGGCGTTTGTGTGTATATGTACAATACGCATACATCTACTGGCTGGTGTAAATTGTAAATATGTATATATGTATAGGTACCTGTATATGTATTAAAAAGAATGAAACAGTACAATGTCTATATACAAAATTTATATATACACACATACGCCATTTTGGGTGCATTCCACAAGGTGTTGCAGATCATTTATGGCTGTAGTAAAGGTTATGGCTCCTCTGCCACTGTAACTTGCTGTTTCCAGGGACTTGCACTTGGACCTTGTAGTAATTCATAACTGATTTCAGGTACAGGAGCCCTTAGTTAGGCAGGGGAATGAGTACTCCTGTATGTATTACAGCGGTAAGATTCATGTATTCTTATCTGTGAAGCTGATGAACTGCCTTTCCTGCTGGTAGGAGGTCCCCAGTTACTAAAACATGGCGTTGTACGTAGAAGCTAAAGATACAGAAAGCCTTTAATGCCGTAGCAAGTGAGAGACGGGTTATCTGTTGCCCTGCCTGCTGTTCATCCACCTGCAGTGTTCAGCTTGCATGGGAAAGGGGAATTTAGTTTTCCCCAGCTCACTGCCTTCCAACCAAATGCTTTTGTTTTGCTTTAGCTTTTGCTTTGATGTAGCTAGTCTCATTTTGGTTACGTGTATCTGGAAAATAGTATGCTATTTCGAAGCATAGGAGTGATGATGATTCCATTAGCGTGGGCTGGTGAACCTCTGTGGGATGTTGCTTGTTAACTGACTGGGAAAGCCTTGGCAGACCCAGTCTTCATTTTAGTTGGGCTGAAACGAGGAGTCCTTGCTTGTGATCTGAGAGGCTTCTAATCCACCTCGCAGCCCTAAGAAGAGCTTCTGTTTGCTTGTTACCAAGGTAGAGCTAATCAGAGGAGAATGCACTTTTTTAAAAACAAACCAAAACCTGAAGAAGCTAGAACGTAGGAGGAGAATATAAGGCCTTAAAGAGTAGTTCAGAAGCTGAACTTACCAGCAATGACTGTCCAAGTCAAAAATCCATTCTTTTGAGGTCCCTCATTCTCTTCTTACCTACTGATCTTTGGTTCAGAAGGTACACTGCTGGCAGGAATATTCAAAGATTTCACTCCTTTTATGTCAGTAGCAGTACGAAATTGTAAGCAAAAGGCTGATACACTCTGTCTGTTCTAGCTGAAGATAGGACGAGTATCTGGTCTTGGATTTTGAGCTAATCCCTTTCCTCCCCACCCAAAGCAACTGCATTTAAGATGAAAATATTGATATTTTCCCCTCCAAGTAAAAGCTTGTCTTGTTTGAACTTACTAAGTCATTCTAAACTTGTGCTACTGTGTGCTGTGTGCTATGGTTGTAGGTACCTTCTCGATGTATGCTTGTATGTACTGAAGAAAAATTTGGTTTATGTATCTAGCAGTCCTCACTGTGGAAGTGAAGCAAAGACTGAACCATTTTTTAAGTGAGAAGAGAACAAATGCTTTTCTTCTCAGGTCTAATGCCTTCCCTCTTGTCTCGCTCTCCCTTTCTTCATGTATCTTTATTGCTTACGTTAGCGGAGAAGACTTGCCACCACCAGGCAATACCGAATTAAAGGGGAGAGGAGAATGTGGCCTGGACCGAGTAAGTCCTTATTGGACTACTTCTGCCTAGCTCCCTGCTTACTGCATGTGGTATGTTCAAATGAATCCTGCTCCCACAGTAGGCACCTCTATTTGTACTCCCATTCAAACTGGTTTTAGAACATCTAGCCAAAGTTACTGCTGTTGCCTTTTGTTTTTTCCCCTTTGACTTCTCGAAGTAACAGTGAGAGGGGAATACAGGGTTATGAGTCTTTAATGCTCTGTTTTTGAGTCACTCTCGGGATGTGATGTGTCATTTAGCTTCATGCGCAAACGAAATGGAGCGCTAACTTCTGTGAGCTGGGCAAACTGGACTTGCTCCCTGGAGTGCTTTCTTGAGAAGTTTCAGGGCGGTTTGTTTGGGTAGTTCATCAAAATAGTATCTGTCAAGTCATGACTGACTTACCCCCTCAAGACTATTCCCCAGGGAGATGTGCAGAGATGTCTTTTAAGGATCATAGGAAATAGATGGAGGGGGGCAGGAAATTAGGCTTCAAATAATCATCTTCAAAAGCTGCAACTTCAGTAGCTCTGGTCAGGCTTTTCCTCCAAGGACAGGATGAAAGTGCCGCTCCAAGGTTCATCCCTGGCATGCTGTTGTAAAGCACCTCCCCTGCCCCGCCACCTTCCTCGTGCTGTAACTCCACGCTGTGCTTCAAGTCTGCTTTTTCCTGGAAGCTAAAAAGCTTGGAATCTGTCTGAAAAACTTTTTTGTCTTGAGGCTTCTTTTGTAAAAGCTTTATCTATGTTAGATCTTCAGTAACTATTCTGACTACAGGTCACCAATGATGGCAGTGGCAGAGCCCTTGGTTAGTCCTGCCTGCTTAGTGTTGGTAGCTGATCAGTGGCGGCTGCTGCTGCTCCTGGGACTGAGGGAACTCTGCAGGCAGTAACAGGAAGAGTAATCTTACAAACAAGGGAAGACAATCTCATACACAGAGCTGACTGCTGCTCTGTGCAACTCGGTAACATTAGACTAGCTGCAGTCGGCCTGTGTGTGTGGGATACTGGCGCAGAGGGCAGCGGCAGAAATCTCCAGAGCAGAGAGATTATACATTCCTGAGGTGGCTTGCTTACATTTTTAATATCTTTGACTTTTAGAGCAATACTGTTTCTGTGACCAAATGTATTGCAAGTGCTTTGAAGAGCTGGATGTCTACAAATAGAGCAGGGGAGGATCACATCAAACATGCATATCTGCTTTGTATTTAGGAGTGAAAGTAAGCTGCTACTTCTTGTTGTTTTTTTTTTTTCCTCCAAACCATTACTCTGCCAAGACAGAGGAGATTTAGTTCAAGATTTCTGAATTTGACAGATCTTTGGGGGATTAAGGAGTGTCTCTGCATTCCTATTGACTTAATGTGCCAGCTGCCCAGATGCACGCATAGATGTTCTGCTCTTCAAGATCCTGGTTTCACTGGTGTTGAGAGCAGACTTCAATGCAACTTGCTGGCCCCAGGGAGCCCCCTGAGCAGTGCAGATCCTACCAGACCTAATAGCAGCTGGTGTTCCTTCAAGAATAAAAGCCTGGTGTGAGTATCTGCCCCACTGACCTTGCAGATTTCTTTCGGCACATGTTTATTATCACTTCTTGGCTGTAAGTGACTTGTTAGGAGCAGGATTTTACCCTGTGCAGGCTAAAAAGCACAAGTTGCTTCTGCCCTGGCCAAGGCTCTGCGAGAAGGGCAGGGGGAGTGCAGGTGGGAGAGGGAGGGGGAGTTCTGGAACTGCAGAGGACCTGTGCCTCAGGCAGGTCATCTGCGGAGGGAAGAGGAGTGTTCTGCCTCTCCGAGAATCCCATTATTTATTACCAAAAGTAATTTTATAGTGAATTGGTTTGAAGTTATTTTACAGCCATGTGCCTGTATATCATATTTTGGTAAAAACAGATATTTTACTTAAAATATATAGAGATATATAAATAAACTTTTTTGGAGCAACTGGACTTTTTTTTGCAAGGGATCTGTACATCGCCAAAGCACTGTCACACCAGAAACTATTCTGCCGTTGTTCTTGGTGTCTTTGGGAAGAAAGACGTATGTTTGTATTGCTGCTGGAAGTCTCGGGGAGAAGCGAAAGCCACGACTGCGAACTGCGGTTACTCCGTTTCAGAAGCGACCACCCTCCTCTCCGCCTCGCGGTGTGCCGGCACCCGCCCGGGAGCGCGGGGCCTGCCGCCTCTGCGGCCCCTTCCCCTCACCTGGGAGCACCTTTCTGCGCGCTTTTGTCCCCGCCGGCGGCCCCCGGCCGCCCGCTTTCCCACTGTTTCTCCGGTTTTGCTGTGTACGAGCCGTGCGCTGTTCCTCTCTTTGTCTCCCTCGGGGGGCGGCGGCCGCCGGGGCTGCGGGTGCGGGTCCGCGCCCCCCCGCGGGAGGGCTCTGCCGTTCGCCGGGCGCTGTTCGTGTTCCCTCACCTGTATTCTTTGGCTGTTGTCAGAGCTACTTTGCCTTTCCGGCCGTGTCGAAGGAGTTGACTATTAATAAACTGTGGCAAATGCTTGTAACGAGGCGCCTGGTCCGGGGCGGGGCGGGGCGGGGCGGGGCGGTGGGCGGGGCGGGCGCCGGGGCTCGGGGCCGTCCCACCGCGCCTGCGCACCGGCGCGCGCTGCTTCCGGCCTGCGCGGCACTTCCGGGTCAGCGGCGCCAGGGGCAGCGGCGGCACCGGCGTCCCGGCGGCGGCGAGGCCGGGCCATGGGCGGTGAGGGCGCGAGGGGGGCTGGCGGGGCCTGGCGCGGCGGTGGCCGGGGGGCCGGGCTGGGGAACCGGGGGGCGGTGGGGCCGGGCCGCGGCGGCGGGTCCTCGGCTGCCTCAGAGCAGGGCAGCAGCCGCCGCGGACCGACCTGGCGGGGACGGGACGGCCCCCATCTTCCCTCGCCTTTGGGTGGGGGCCGAGCTGCGGAGGCCCGCCGGGCTGCGGAGAGCCGCCCGCCCGCACACCGCTCCCGCAACGGACGCCGGCCCTGGACGCTGCCCGTCCCGGCGGGGCCAGCCGTGCCGCCGAGCACTGCCCCGGCTTGGGTTGGTTTGTTTGTCTGTTTTTAAAGGGTTCTGCTCTGGGTGACTTTCTTCCTAGCGTATTATAACAGGTGTGATGTTAACAGGCATTGAGTTATTTCTAAATGTTTAATACAAGTAGGGATTTCTAGTGTGGAAACCATCTTTCTTTAATTTGCAGGTACTCTTAGCCTATGAAGGCTTTAATGCAACTAGAAACGCAATAAAACTGAGTGGATGTGGCACAAAACTAAATGTCAGCATCTGGAAGCTTTAGACAGAGCGTCGGTATATTAACTGTATTTGAGGTAGTGGCTTTTCAAAGTACCTGGCTATTTCAGTGCTATAGCGCAGTAAAATGTTTGCAAAATTGAAGAAGAAGATAGCAGAAGAGGCAGCTATTGCTCCCAGACCAGGAGGAGCTGCCAGGATACCCAGGTCTGTCAGTAAGGAGTCAATTACGTCTGTGGGAGCGGACTCCGGAGATGACTTTGTAAGTTACCCTTTGCTTTGAATTTTGGTTTCTCTTCCAGCATTTCTATTATGGCTTTGCAGACAACCATTTTATGTCTAGTGTGTGAGTTGAATACGTATTGTGGTGTCTTTCTACATCTTAATGCATAAATGAATCGTTAGCTTGAATAAACTTAAATACTGAGGAGAAAATGTTTGTGTGTTAACCATGGTAGGTTAACATACTAGGAGGCTTATATTCCCATGTAAACATGAGTTATAAAGCTGTCTCAATACAGGACGTTGTTAAACAGACATAAAATATTGAATAAAGCTGTAGTAACGTGTAGGGATACCTGTTTGTAATTACCAAAGCAGTAGGAAAGCAAGCTAGAGACCAGTTAGCTATGATCTTGCTATGGACCTGTGTTTACCTCTTGGCTTCCTGGTACCCTTCCTACTCGAGCACATTGTTTAGGCATCGTGTATTCAGTTTTGCTGCGCTTAAAGCTATTGTAGTTCCTCCAATGTCTGGTTTAAACTCTCTTTCATTATAAAGCATTGTTTAAGCAAGCTGTGTAATTCCAGGAGCATATGAGTTAGATGAAACCTGTAATGCTCTGGCACCTCTGCACCTTGATGGCTATCACATTTTTTAAAACCTGGATTAAGACACAGTGTCGCACTGCTGTTGGAGCCAACGGTACCCGCTGTATTGCAGCAAGTCGCTTTATGATTCTGTTATTGTCTGCAAAATGGAGAAGTTATTTACCTGGTTGAGTTTTAACTCATTTTTTTGGAAGCTCAGCTGAAGTTCCAGTTCTGTTAAGCAGAAAGTTGGAACTCCTAATATTTAAATACATCTTATAATGGAAATATTGGTCTTGTATTTTTCTGAAATTTTTTTGCACTTAAATTCTCGCGTAGAAATTTCATTTACTGTCTTGTGAGTTTAGAGAACAGAAAACAAATAATGATGGTAGCTGAAGTCTTGAGTGGTTTTCAGAAAACCTCCAAGAATTAGTTGTTCTAGCAGTATTAATTTAACTGCTCTTCATATTGATTTTTGTGGAGCAAAAAACCCCACAGAGAATCATAAGTCAGTTGTGCAGTGGACGTTGCATAGAGAGAGCATTGCATGGAAAGACTACCACATTAGTGCTTAAGCCAGCTTATCCCAGGTGAAGAGCGCTACTGTTTCCTTTCTACTTAGTTTTCCAAAAGACTTTCGCTTTGACCCATCCTGAAACCTGTACTGTAGAGCCTGGGTTTTTTTCCCCCCTTAGTCATCCTGTTATGCCATCTCCTCAGTGATCAGTTTGAACAAATAGTTTTCAGCTATAGCTTCGTTTAAAAGCGTTGTATTTCACAGAACAGGCCAGAGTTGCAGAGCTGACTATTCAAGCCCTTACTGTTTTTCTTCTTCAGCATTTTTTACACATTCTGCTGTGCTAGTACAACTTTGCCCTTTATGTGAAAAACTGAAGCATCATTCCTAGGTGGGATAGTGTTTATTATCATAGAGTTAGTATATGGCAGGATCACTTCTTCTAAATTTTGTAGCTTACATGAGTGTTGTTTTCCTACCGAGGCTTCTGATGGAAGCAGCTCTAGAGAGGATCTTTCATCCCAGTTGTTCAGAAGAAATGAACAAATAAGAAAACTGGAGGTCAAGCTGTCTGGTATGTGTCTTGATGTGTATAAAACCCTATTACTTTAGGAAATATTTTCCTTTGAAATTAAGTGTTTTAATGTATTAAAAATACATGGGTTAAGGGTTTTTTGAAAACTGATTTGTAACAATCCTGTTGATTGTCATTTAGCTGGCATTCAGTATAACTGGCATTTTATAAAGACAACTGACTCTTTTCTGCTGATTTCACAACACATTTATGTGATTCTTTTGAACAGGTGGGATAGCGTTCTGTCCCCATGCTTCAAATAGTGTCTTTCCCCACTTTTATTTTACTTACTCTGCATACATAATGGTTTGTTTCTCTTGGGATCTAAGTTTTCTGATGTTGACAGTAACACAGTGCCAACCT
Organism: Gavia stellata; assembly: GCF_030936135.1. NCBI lineage: Eukaryota > Metazoa > Chordata > Aves > Gaviiformes > Gaviidae > Gavia > Gavia stellata. The sequence continues at coordinate 12,717,043 of NC_082617.1, forward strand.
TAAAGAGTGAACTTTGAAATGAAGAAAAAGCAAAGGATTCAACATAAAACAGTCTTGATGCTTTTTTCTTTCTAGATAATACCTTGTTCTGTAAAGCTGTAGTAAGGGCTCTGCTCTGACACTGCTTTCCATCCCTGTTGTATGGAGTGGATCAGAGACGAGGCCTAACTGTTATGCTGCTGCTTCTCAAAGCTCATAGAAGGCCTTGGATAATAAGGACAGGTTATAGCCAGCTCAGGATTATTTTAATTTATTGTGGAGACTTATCAGGCTCCCGTTCAGTTCAAGAAAATACAGGATTCAAAGATGATTTCCCATTGCAATTTGAAAGGGCAGAGTGTTCAACTGTTTGCACAACTTAGAAGTGCTGGTTGGGGCTTGATACTGAGAGCTTCTCTCTTGTACTAAGAGACTCACGCAAGCAGCCTGATCAGTAAGTAAATCCTCCTTTCCATTGTACATAAACTTCTCCAAGGTATGTGTGTCTTTTGTTTTGTTTTTTAAATCTGCCTTCCTTGTGAGTTCTGCTCAGTAGGCACGGTGGTGGTAGGAGTGCAAGATTGTTAGCCGAGAGGGAGCACCATTCAGGGCTCAGCCTCAGCGATACTGTGTGACTTGAACAACGAGTGGTGTGGAACAAGGACACAAGCATCTGAATTGTCCCATCCACCCATCTTCAGTGAGAGAGACCTTTCCTACACAGAGTTAAATAGATCACTGTTCTTGAATGAAGTAAAAAAAACGGGGATGGTTGTTCATTCTCTGGTACTGCCCTTTCTTGTGTAACTATACACCTGGAACAGGTCCTCCTGTTTGTACCAACCATTTACCCTATGGGCAGTACAGAACTACTTGCTTGTGTTCGTTGTTACGGTCACCCAAGTTTTCCTCAAGCAGGCATGATTTTCTGGTTGAGAAAATCATTGTCATTTTCCACTCATCCTTTTTCCTTTTTTTATTTTCCTAAAAATTTCCTTCCCCAATGTCTGTTGATTCCTGGTCTGTGCTTCTCCCTCCTCACACAAGATTATGCTGATCAGATCCGAAACTTGCAGAAGATAAAAGAGAAGCTTGAAAATGCATTAGAAAAGCATCAGGATTGTACGTACTTTTCTTTTTCCTTTTTTCTTTTTTTAAAGTTGAAAACTGTTATGATTGGAAGAAAATGCGTTTGATGTACAGATGTTTTAATCATTTCCTTTCAAACTGTGCACCTCTAGGTCGTGAAGAATTAGAACACAAGTTCTTGCCTTATTTACAGTGTAAAAAGCAGCAGTAATGTGTTGGCTGTTGAACAAAGTTGTTACTATACTCCTTTTGCCAAATGTGGGGCTAACGTGCAGGAGAGACTGTTTTGAAACCTACAGCTTTGTTATAATCCAGTGAGGAACAGTACTGCTATCTTCTGTTAGTTCTGGCATTCGTCCAGCGTGCAAGCAGTGTGAGGTATTAAGTGGCACAGCGTTAATGCTAGAGAGTCAGGATGGGTCTAATTACTTGCAGAAGCAGCTCTTTAAAGTTACAAATAACTTACAGAAAATTGAGAGGCAATTTTAAAAGATGAGTTTAATACAGCTGGTGATTCTCTATTGATAGCCTCCATGAGGAAGTTTCAGGAGCAGAATGAAGCTCACCAGGCCAGTCGAGCCAAGATGGCTGAAGGAATGGCTTTGGCCTTAGAAAAAAAGGACCAGGTAACAGAGCTTGAACAACTCAACTTTTGACTGTCTGCAGAGATCTGAGTGCATAACCTTGATGTTTTAAGCAGGTGTCACCATTAATTAAAATAGTTGTTTGGCACTGTGTATGCTTAGTGTGCCAACATTGAGGAAAGAAGGGAGTTTTAGGTTTAAATGCCAGAAATGGTGTAGGACTTGTCATTATTCTGACTGTTCTTACTGTTTCTAAAAAGAGCCCACAACAATTTCTAATGAAAGGTTAAGCTTGCACTTGTGCTTGGTAAGATTCAATTGCAGTAGACTTGTTGTCACTTCTATTTTACTTGCCTAAAGCTTATTCAGGTAGCATAAATGATTTCTCAGCTTTTATATTAAAACACTAAGCTGTTAGTTTTCTTTTTTTGATTACTTTTTTTAATCATTACCACAACTTAGTATCTCTGTTTACAGTAGAATTTTTTTTTTACTGTAATTGCTGCCCTTGAAAGTCTACAAATGGATTTTTGTATTTTTTTTTTTCTTCTTTCTTTTTCAGGAGTGGATGGAAAAACTGGGTCAAATTGAAAAGGTAATTAAGCTTTGGGGTTTTGGGGTGGGGTTTTTTGTGTGTGTGTATTTTTAAACACCAATCTATACGCTTCCTACAGCTCAACTCTGTTCAGCCCTTTTTATTATTTGATCCTTGTTTAGTGGGAGAGGCCAGACATTTGCTTTTGTTACCAGCCCCAATGCTTCAGGAGGTATTTCTGGAATTATTTTTCAGTGGGGAAGTAAAGAATGATGGGTTGTAATGAGAAAGATGTACTTCTGTAAGGTGGAATGCTAGTTTCCTTTATTACAGAGGAGGCAGCTGGGATGCAGAAGGAGGTGGTGACTTCATCTGATGTCTTGCAGTAGGTCATCTGTTTCATAAAAGAAATGAAACTATTTGGTAGGGATTTTTTTAATACAGGCTTTCAGTCTGTAGTTGTTCCATCTGTTTGGCTTAGTCCATTTTAAAGTATCTCTTATTATGGAGACATTAAACATGCTACTATTTGCTGTCCATTTTTAAGAGTTCAGGTAGGTGATCATTGGCTGCATTGTAATGAATACAGATTTTTCTTTTGAGATTTTTGAAGTTCAGTAATTTGCTCCACATGAATGTGGAAGAGGTTCTAGTTTTACATGTAGCACGGTCAGAGCGCCTTCTGGCTGCAAGACAAGATTCCTTTCCCAGAGAGTTTAACTAAACTTCCATTGACTTGAAATGAGCATAGAGATAGTCTTGATTCCTTGTTTTTGTTGGTTTATCAGGAAAAAAAAATGCTTGAAACGCAGTTACAAGAAATGAGGGAGCAGAGTTTGAACCTTTTTCAAAAAAGAGATGAAATTGATGAATTGGAGGGCTTTCAACAGCAGGAAATTGCCAAAGTTAAACACATGGTAAGATTATTTTAAACTTTTTTTTCTTTCCTACAATTTCTGTTAGCATACTGAGTTAGTGGTAGCTCTACGTTTAATTTTTTTTAGCGTTAATGCTTGTATACAGTCTTGGTCAGTGTCAAAATCCTAACAGTAGGTACATAGATACAATATTACATAGTTTATTTCAATGTTGACTTTTCTTGGAGTTATTTATTATTTCATTTAATTGAGCTTATAACTTAATAAAAGAGACAAGTTTCAATGAGGAAACTTTATCAGTATTATCAGGTCATCTGTATTGTCAAAGATAACGTTCTAATATTCAGCTTTTGAAAAAGGAAGAATCTCTGAGCAAAACAGAGCAGGAACTAGAGGTGTGCACTCGAGAGCTAACCCACACTAAAGAGGTGCTGCAGGATGCAAGCAACGAGTCATCAGGCCTAAGGAAAGATCTTCAAGAGTTGCAGCAGCGGTTCTTGGAGCTAGAGGCACAGAGGTATGGATATGGTGTTTCCTGAGGAGCAGTGTATGCATTTCCTCTATACTTTTTACTTCGTGCCCAGTTTTGTCTTTTTGGAAGAGTTTATGTATGTAGTGAGCTAACTGAATAATTGCTTCTGGTATGCTGATGTGGATGTAAATGCCAAGTTTATATTTCTTTTCAAGCCAATTAAAGTAGTACTTGTTTAGGGTTTTGTAAGCTTGTTATGATTTCTTTTTTTCATAGTTTGAATGCTTAACTGTCACTTTTTTGGAAAATGTTTAATCAAGCAGTGGCTGTTTTTAGGACAAGAAAATCTTGTTGTTGCTTAGTCCATTTTCATAAGCAGCAGAATTATCTGCTAAAGATTATTTTTCTGGAACAGTATGTCACTTTTTTTTATTCTCTTTCTGTGAAGAGATGAACTAATGACAACTGAGACAAATGCAGAAAATAAGATCACGGCTCTGGAGTTAAGAGAACAGGAGCTACAAACTGTCATTCAGCAGCTTTCTGTAGACTTGCAAAATGTAAGTTTGAGTTAAGTGAGATTTGATTCAAAGAGCTCCTTGTCTGCAGAAGTTAGATTAGATACCAGTTGTGTGGTTTTGGAAATCTAAGTTTCAAAGCAAGTAATTTCTCAAAATTTTTAGGCTCGAGTTGCTGGTTCTGGTTGTGAGAAGAGGCTGGAAATGTTACAGGTGGAGCATGAATCTCTGAAGGTGGAATATGAACAACACAAGCACAAGGTTAAGTGTTTTCAGATGCATCTGCTGTTGGCTGGTGTAAAGGTGTACCCTTGGGTAATGCACTGTGAGTTTGAAATTTGGTGTCTAGAAAGTGTTTCAGGATCATACTGTATTTTTTCAAATAGGACTTTTCTATTCTAATGGCACTTTAAGTCAAACGACAATGGATTAAATGAAAGCTTTGCTACAAAAAAGATTCTGTGAATTCTTGTTGTCACAGATGACTTTGGAGTTTGCTGAGAGAAATAAACTTACTGAACAGCTTCAAGAAAAAGTGTCTTCCTTGGAAAAGAAGCTAGAAAGAAATCTTTCAGGGGATGAACATGTGCAGGAGCTACTCAAGGAGGTAATTATACATTTATAGACTGCTTAAAAGTGCAATCTTAGTGAGATTTTTTTAGGATGTACATTACTTATCACATATGGAAAGAATATATGATAATGTAATGCAGGCACATTTGTCCCTTCAGTGTATGTTGGCATGCTCTCTATGCTGGACAGAATTCTGTGGGTGACTACACTCAGCCTGTTGATGTAGATATTGCACAGATGTCTCTATTGGTCTTTCTGCATTGTCTGTTTAGACAATGTATCTGACTGCCTAGAAGCAAAAGAGCAGCTTTTTAACACTCCAACAGGAGGTAGAACAACTTCAGAGTTTTATTGCTTAATCCTTCCAGAGAAGAGTGCACGCTTTTCCTTGTTTTTCATCTTGTATCATCATGACTTGCAAAGCATTGGGACAGGGAGGGGAACTGTTTTTGCACATAGGTGTACAAACAGAATGTTATATTTTAAAGCTTGAGCCTCAGAAGTGTTAAGAAACAGCTGAAAACAAAGAGCTTCGCTTTGGTCAATGCCCTCTCTCTCAATACTTCTTGATCTCTTTCTCAAGCACTGATGCTTCTGTTCAGAATCAGCTTGGAGCAATGCTTCCCCAGCTGGGTCCTGGGGAGACAAGGGAAGGTATGCTCTTCCTTGGTCAGGCTTGCCTACAAGACACATCAGCTCGGGGTTGCTATAATAAATTAACTTGGCTTAGTAAACTCAAGACAGTTTAAAGTCCATGTAGGGGTAGTAAAACATTTTGGAAAGTGACTACCATAACTAGCAAATGTTTTACCACCTTTGTGTGTTCGCTGCGATGCAGAAGTTGTTAAGCTTTCAAAAAAAAAAATTTTTTTTTAATCCCTTAAACTTGGCCTGGGTTAGAAAATCATGACCTGGCTGCTGATTAGAGTTTACATCTGGATCATGACAGGACACCAGTGAATTTCCCATTCTTAATATTAATGATGTCATCCCCAGGGCAACATGATCTATGGAGGCCCTATGCAGCAGCATCAAACTGGCTGGTTCCCAAGAGCAAAGCTGTATTGCACATCAAAATAACTGTTCCATTTTAATTTAACATTATTAATGAAAAATAAAGGAAAAATCTTAATTTTTAAAAAAATTGTATCTCTTTGCCCATCCTTCCTCTTGTTCTTCATCTCAATGTAATCTTCAGAAAGCTACTCTTGAGCAGAAACTGAATGAAACCAGGCAGCAGGTACTAACAGACAGAATGCATCACACTGAGACTGTGAACCAGTTGGAAACACAGGTAAGTTTGAGGGTTTTTTCTCTACAAATTCCCACTGTTTCTAATCTCTCTCTATGCCCTATACCTCCTCCGCTCACTGCACTTCGATCTAATTGATTGATGTATCTGGTCATCTCCCCACCTTTGATGGTAGAGAAGAGCGTAGAGGTTATGAAGTTAGAGATTTCATGCATATCTTCCCTAGCCTAAGAAACAAATAGCTGAAGTGCAAGCATTGCTGGGGGGTAGTAGTGTGGTGAGGAGTTTTTAAAAGCAGCATGTGTCAAGTAGGCAGTCTCTCTGAACTATGTGGTATCATGGTTTTAATGTTTACCTTCCCCTGCTGGGTTATCCCACATTCTGTACATTTTTTCTAATAACATAGATGCCAATGGATAAGAAATTTTAATGTATGGTTATATTTTAGAATAAAGAACTGGAACAAAAACTACGGATTGCAACAGGAGCATTGAAAAAGAGCGAAGAAGCAGCTGCTGAGCAGGATCTGAAGATCCAGAAGCTGGTGAGTATGCTGCGTGGTGTTTCACTGATCAGTAGCAGATCAGTCTTCAGCATCCCCAGAGAGACTTAATTTCTTTGTGTTTGTTTCATTACTCAAGTGTTTTCTTGCTGTTTGTCTCCTAAGCTAGTGTCTGTATATGAGTACGTGATGCTGCTGGCAAAAGAATAGTGTTGCTTCAGTTTGAGTGTATGTCACGTGGAATGGTGTCTGATTCTTAACAGAGCTTCAAAATACTATTTTATTAATGTAGAGTTCTTTATTTCTCTTAAGCAAACTGATCTAGAGGATGAAAGAAGTAAACTACAGCAACAGATTTTAAGTGAGAAACATCAGTACGATCAGAAAGTTACTGGGCTGGAGTCTCAAATTGCTGCTCTTGAAACAGCTTGGGAATTTGATAAAACAGCTACTCAGCACAAGATTGTAAGTACCGAAACTGTTCAGTGGGCCATGTGAGTCTTCACAAAATTATTTTAACATGGCTTGTAGACTTGCATGTTGTCTGAATGTTCTTATTCAGTGCTCCTAGCATTATAATAGAAGATCTCATACTTTGAGAAACTAAGTATGAACAAAGCATCTGATGTATTTAATTGTTTAAACAAAGCATTAGAATAATTGTGCTTAGTAGTTAAGCAATCTTTATTTTACAGAGCCAGTTGGAAAAGGAAAATGAAAATCTTAATGGAAGCAGAGAAGAGTATGAGAGTTCTTTAAAAAACCAAGAGTCTGAATTGAACAGGCTAAAGGTAACAGCTCGATTGGTTAGTGATGTGGCTTAAATACAGAGCTGAGTTTGAGAAATGGTTAATGGCAAAGTGTATTACATTCTCAGTACTTGGAGTCACATTACATTCAGGTTGCATGTACTTACAGCTGTAAATCATCTTTGGTACTCAGTAGAAATGCATTTGAGGAGCATTACAAATGGCTGATTCTTTTCTGAAACAGAATGCTTGGGTCTGCCTAAGTCAGGCAGAAATAATACATTCCCGTATTGTCAGGCATGAAGAGCCTTGAAATCCTGTTAGCAGGAATGAATACAGAATAGTTCAACATCAAATTCCATTCATAGCATTCAAAACAAAAGTTAAAAACTTAAGCTGTAAATACCTGACCAACTTACACTCAGTCTTTTGACTGTAATTTTAGATTGTTAGAAGTTTTTTCTGTAGCTACTCTTGGATGCACAATTGGAATAAAGATCAGTTGTAGGAAGGGGCTACTTTGTAATAGACACTTCAAGCTAAAAGATCTTTTAAGCATTGGATATGTTTGGCCTCTGACATCAGTTCTGTGTTGCTCTTACATGTGCAGATAGCAGCAGTGCAGTAAAACAAAACAGTAACTCTCATGCGGAAGCATAAACCATGGTGTGTTAGAACACCTGTAAGTTCTAGTTGCTAATAGATTTGGGTTTAAAGATGAGAGATTGACTTGATTTTACTTGTCTCGAGTAACCTCTGAATTACTTCTGGTTTGCAGAATGAATTGAGCAGCAGAGAGACTGTCAGTGTTGAAATTGCCAAAGCATTGGAAGAAACACGAAAACAAAGAGAGGAATTACAACAGCAGGTTGGTTAATACCGACAGTCTAAAATATATTTGGGTGCTCCTCACCTTGCACAGACCAGACTAGATTGGGACTTAACTATCATAACAGTCAGGAACCTAAATCAGAATCATATCCTCAGCATGCAAGACAGCAGTGGTTGCCTCAGTAAACTTGAAACTTAAGGGTGTCTGTGTAAATGCCTGCATAAGAATGTAATCAACTTACGTGAGTTGTTCCACTGGAAGAATGTAAAATGCTGCTGACTGCAAAGTTAAGGATACTTGCAAGTTTGTAGGCAAGTTGTGGCACTTGAATATGAACAACTGAGGGGGAAGACCAGGTAGTAGTAAGTGAATACATTTGCTCAGAATGACGGTGACTGATATTTCAGAGTCCTTTAAATCTGTAAGACGGTGCATAGTCCCAGGGGGCCAGCTATCCTGAGCCACTGACTAGTTGGCAGTTTGTTCTGAAGAAACCTGTTCATTCTGTTGTTGTTCCTTTCAGCGCTTATATCACATCTTTGTCCCTCTGAAGCACAGCAGTTCTAAAACTGTAAATTTGCCTGTAGGGAGGAGATTGTATCCAGTAACCAACCAAATAGAAATTTTAGGTAGCCTTGTTTTGCCCTGCTTTTATTAAAAATGGTCATGGTGGATAATGTGAGCTTATGTTTGCTTAAGCTGGGAACTGCCAACTGAGCAAGTTTGGCTGAATTTAGTCCCATCTTTTGGTTTCTTTATTCTTCTGGGACTGTTGTAGATCTGTGCTTGCTTGGTCCAGCTGTATGTAAAAGGGGTGTAAGGCGATCTCTGGTTTTGCTCAGCAGCCGTTTTACAGCTGCCGCCTGCTGGTTGTGAGGCAATCTGTAATTGTGGCACAGAGTTTATCAGAAGCGAAGTGTGTTTCAGCTCTTACAGCACACTGACTTCAGTGCTTTATAATGAGGTCAGCATTGAAGAGGTGATGCCTTCTGTGAGTCTCTGGATAGATCAGACATCCACATTGTATTATCTGTAGCATTAATGTTGCACAAACCACTTTTTCAAGGTGTTGTATTGCCTAGCACAGAGCTCAGGCAGCCCCTGCCAGTTGTAGATACCAGCCACTGCCTTTGTCACTGATAGAAGAATTCTTCTCCAGTCCTTCCCACAATAAAAAAATAATTCTGAACCTCTGTGGTATGTTGAAATCTTTCAATGCCCTCTTCTAGTTTTATATCTCTAATGACTTCTGTTTGTTTGTTTGCCTGCTTTGAAGGTTTCACATCTGGCTTCCTTAATAAAGGGAAAAGACCAGCTGATTGATGAAAAATGTGATTTGCTTCTAAAACAGAAGGAAGAACTAAACCAACTCAGTCAAGGTTAGACCAAACGAGTCTACTGTGTTCCCAGACAGCTTTATCTAAGTACAGTCTCTAGTTCTGGGCTTGCCTGATAGATTGTAGTAATTCTAGATTTCTCTTCAATATTTAATCTATTAGAATTTTCAAAATCTTGTATCCTTCAGTAACAGTTGGACAGTCTCTCTACTGCGTCCTTAAAAACAAAACCACTCTTTTTTAATCAGTCTTACGTTTATACGCCATAAAATAACAAATCTTGCTGTAGTTCTTGTAAGTTGTTTTGCGTAAAACGTGAAGTGATGCAGATCAAAAACTGCTACTTCAAAAACTACGCTTTCTTGAAAGTTTATTTACATTCTTAAAGAGCAGCTGCAAACTGATATTCCACAGTCATACTGAAAAATGAAGTGCAGTCATCTGCATTTGGTTCCTAACCCCACTGTGTTTCTCTTATGGGTTGCCATTATTTAGAAAGGGAACAAAACTGTGGCCTCTTGTTGCACCATTCCATCGGCTAGCCATGTGTCAGTAGCCATTTGTGCCAGCTAGCCATTTGTGCTCACAGCTTGGCCTCAGGTGTTCCTGTGCAGTCACAGCACAAGTCACACAGACTTTTGATGGGGGTCTTTTAGAGCAGGCATAATTGATAATGATGATGTTAAGTATTAAAATCACTCTGACTTTCAGACAGTTAGGCCGCTCCTTTGCAGAAACATTCATGTGAGCTGGAGTGGCTTAGATTCCATCGTCATTCTGTCTTTATGACAGAACAAGGCAAAAAGGTCAGGATTTAACATCATTGTAACTTGCTTTGTTTAAGAAAAATAATTAGAAACTCCCATTTGATTCAGCAGACTGATACTAAGCAGGTCTCTCCTCTCTCAGATCATGAAGCTGTCTTGCTGCAAGTGCATCAGTTGCAATCTGACATAGAAGCAAGTAATAGCCGAGCAGTGGAGAAAGAAGAAACGGCAAGAAAGGAAATTGATGAACTGAAGTTGCGGATACAGGAGTGCCTGTTGACCAGAGAACATGAGAAAAATGTGAGTGCAGTTGCAAATCTGCTCTGTTCAGACTTTCCAGGAAAATAAGCAGGTGTGCAAGAGACCCCAGTTCTGTCATGCCTGGTGATACATGCTTGGAGCTGTTCACTCTGACTACTTGCTCATGACCTGAAACACCAGCAGTGTAGACCACCATTATTTGTTGTTCCCTCTCTTCCTAAAGAAAGCTGTTTCCTGTCAGATCTGTGACTGGTTTATGAAAGACAACCCCTTAATTTATTTGACTCAAAAATGTCTTGAGAGAACCATTATGAAACCAATGAGGCGGAGACCCAAAAGCAATAAGCAGGCCAGTGAGAGATGTAGCCAACTAGATTGCCACTAATGCTTTCTGCTTTAAAAAAGCAAGCACCACCACCCCACCCCCTCAAAAACAACAACCAAAAAGTATAGCTTTCTCCCTGTGGAGTGTTCACAGGCTGCAAATGTCATGATATCTCTGCAATTCACTCTTTTTGTAGGTTTCAGAACTAGAGGAATCAATGAGAACCTTGAACAACAAGCATTTACATTCTCCAGAGAACTGTGTCCTGGAACAGAACGGAGAGGTAGCCACTGCAGACATCACTCAACTTCAGAAGGATAACAGGGAGCTGGAACAGCAAATTGCTGAGAAAAACAAGGTGAACTGAAATGGCAGAAACAGCTGTTAGTCTTTCCCCTTTTAGTTAGGAAACCGAAAAATTGGTGCTGCCCATGCTGCAACCTTAGAAGGACAGGCTTACCAAAATGGCAGATCCAATTTGAATCCAGTATTCTGTGAGTAAATTTTTTTTTCTTCTGGATTGTACAAGGATCTAGCAATAGTTAAATAAAATTTGTACCCAGAATTGTAGGAATCCTTACCTATTTTAGAGGAAAGATGCACCAAGTGATACCGTTTACAGCTTTCCTGCAAAGCCCTTTTGTGTGAATTCAGTTCACTTCCACTGTGCTGTCATGTGAAAGCCTGTGTCCTGTCACATGCCTGCTAATGTGTGCAGCTAGAAAGGCAAGACATTCAGGTTGCTTCTTCAGAGCTGTCAACGTTGTTTAACGATTCTTTCATTCATTACACTTGTTCGTCGTGGGTTTTTCCAGATATCTGTGGGTCAAAACATGTCCTGACAATGAATACTGCATTAACACTATCCTTTGCTCTGCTTACAGATGATAAAGCAGCTACAGCAAAGAATGGCAGAACTCAAGAAAACCCTCCAGAAAGAGTTGGTAAGGGTTATTTACTTTTTTTCAGTCTCTTCAGCTGGCACTTACTGACAGTTCCTTGCACTACTAATTACAAAAGCTTGACTGCTAGCTAGAGTGTAAATTTTTTACTAGGGATGTGTGCAGTTTCCTTGTGTTTGCAGGCAGGTTGGTGAACCCTTAAATTAAGAAAGTATGTTATTCTGGATTATTTATTGAATGAATGGTGTGACAGGTAGCCATCACAACTCAGCTCCTGCAACGGAGAATTTTAGCTGCAGAAGGCCTGTGTTTGGTAATCTTGGGCATTTAATACATTTCTGTAGAGTGAACAACTCGGGTTTGATTGCTGCTGAGCTGCCATTCAGCTAAGTTTTACCATAGGAGTGATATCTGTCCCATGGAAAGCTCCCCTTTAATCCCTCTTACAATAGTTTTCCTCGCTAAGAAAGAATTCTTCTATTATGAAAAAAAAAGTAACCAAGATTTTAAAATATTCTGATGTTGTTATTTTTGTTCTGGGTTTGAAAATTGTTTTGGAGAAAGCCCACGTTTGAAAGGCACAGAGCAGGTTAGTGATAAAAGAAAACTATCAGGTGATAGTTTCTACCATGGAGCCAGGTCCATGCTGGTTTGGGTAATGTAAATGTAACACTAACAGGAACTAGCTTCTGTCCTAGACTCTAGGGAGAGGTAAAGATACTTCTCCGCTGTGATCCCATGAAGGATGAGAAGCATATCCTATTGATGCCCAGGTTGTACCCACCTTGTGGATACAAGCCCTCTGTGTTAGACCGGGATCCTCTCCCAGTGACAAGGTGACAGAGTCTGCAATGTACTTATCTTTTTCTTTTTTTAGAAAATAAGGCCTGACAGTGAGGTACCTGAAGTACGTGAAAAAGCAAATTCTGAAGTGCCTAATGCTTCTGTGACTGTCACAAACAACTCTGATTTAAATGACTCAAGGGAGATAAACTTTGAATACCTTAAACATGTGGTACTAAAATTCATGTCCTGCCGGGAATCTGAGGTAAAGATGTACGCTTGCCTTCTCTTTCTAAGTCTGTCTTTCTCTAGAAACTGCCACCTGTTACCTGCTAAGGACACTTCTATGCCAATTCCATACTTTTGCACTTAAAAAGTTGTTGACTGATTCAGCACAATGAAGCAAAACAGCTAACAGTGATATGCTTGGAAGTACAGATTATTATGAAATAAATGAAAGGGAAATGTGAATTTTTAAGAGGTAGTTCTGTCTGGAAGTTAAAGATATGAAGCTACAAGACATTCCCTCTGCACTACTCTAGTTACATACTCCATATGCTTTTTAGAGTAGAGTGGTTGTACGTTTGACAGACAGCAAAAAAATCCAAGAAAAAGACATAAGCCACTTATTGTTGATCTGTAAGAGGTAATTCCTTGTGCATTTGGAGCTCCTTCCCATTCTCCACATTGTGTCAAAAAAGTTAAAAGGTAAAAAAGTCATGCCAGCCATATACTTTGCTTAATTGCAAGTCAGTGGGTAAGATCAAGAAATAATTGGGCAAGTCCATGGTATCCTGAGTGCTTGACTCCTTTACTAACTCTGCATTGTGTGCCCCATTTAGAATATTGGTACTATAGAGTTAATATACATAAGTGTATATTTAAAACAGCATCATTCACTCCTGCCTACATGCTCGTTTGATCAACTTTTTAAAGCTTAAAAAACCCTAGGATGCCACAGGAGCCAAGCTGCTTCTCTGTTCTAACTAACTAGGCTCGCCGTTTGTTGTCTTTCCCCAAAATATGCAAACCAATGTTAAAGAACAGAATGCCGGGAAACGCAAAGAGAAGAAATAAGATATAGGCCATCCTAGTCTATTGGAACTGGGGATGACGGAAGGCTGCTGGTCTGCTCTTCGCAGTTGTGACTAAAAAGACTGTGACCAATCCTACAGGAAAAACTGTGCTGCACCATAGTCCAGAATGTAGAGCATGAGAGCATCATAAGCAATAAAATACTGTGGTTTCTTTCAGGCATTCCATCTAATTAAAGCTGTATCTGTGTTACTGAATTTTTCACAAGAGGAAGAAAACATGCTTAAAGAAACTTTGGAGTACAAGGTAAGGGTTCTGTTCTGCTTGTAGTCTCTCATGGGACTCCCAGCAGATGGATTGAAGATTCTTAAGTGCTGGGAGATGGTGTAAAGTATCTTTTCCAAATGTTAGCTACAATGATACATATAATTTATTATTAAAATGTTAGCTAATCACATACATACATGTTGGAAACTGTCCGTTTCAGTGAGGAAAATACTTTCCAGTGCTTCAGAGAAAGAGTAACAGCACAGTTTTGCCTAGCGGACTCAGTCTGTGAAGGGAAGCTAGAAGCTCCTTGCTGGAGTACAGTCAAATGTTTGAGAGCAGGAAGCCGAATTACTGGTTTGTTGTTTTGACATTAGGCTTAGACACCTAGATCTGATTCTCCTTCCAATTGCATAAAATGAGATCTCCTGCATGTCCCTGGCCATGTGGTTATTAGTGAATGTTGATAAATGAGTGCTGCCTCAGTTCCTTCCATGTCCTGCATTCATCTCTGCCCTCTCAGTGAGCTGGACATGTTCAGTCTACGTATGATTGCAGCTGAGGGAGATTTCCTCGCCATCTTGTTCAGGGAACAGTTTAATGCTAGGTTGACTAAAGGTACTGTGTTTAAATGCCTGTAGATTGGTAATTTGTAATTATTTTAAAGGAATGTATGTTAAGTGTAATCTTCAGTCATCTTCACTTGTGGAAAATGGATGCTGTTTCTTCCAGATTTGATTGTGTGAAACTATCTTCACTACTTCAATCTGAAGTCTGCAGCGTTCTGTTTTATAAATAGTTCTTTCCATCAAATGGTGGGGAGATGCCTATGTACCATATTCTTTCTTTTTCAAATCTTCACCTTCTTAAAAGTGTGAACCTAGCATAATGTGTATTGTGCTTTCCTGTCCTAGATGTCCTGGTTTGGGTCAAAGCCATCTCCTAAAGGCAGTATCCGGCCGTCTATCTCGAGCCCAAGGACACTGTGGCCTTAAGGGAACCTGAAAATGGGCAGTCAGCATCTAGCCACTTTTTTTCTGTGAAAAGAACGCTGAACACACTAATTCAGGTGTGTCTTAATCACTGTCATTGCAGTATTTTGTACAAGAACTTTTGACGCTGTTTACAAAACTAATACTGTGCAAGGAGAGATTTTCACTACAAACTGAAACACCTCTTCTGGGTTGGATTTTGGGACCATTCTCTCGATGGTCTCTTAATGGAAGTCAGCTCCTTGTGCTCATCGGTCTTGTTTTCTTGGCACCAAAGGGTAATGTTAACCTCACTAATAGCGGTGCTGGCAGTTCAAGCTTCTAACATGTGCATCTGTTATGACGGTGATTCCAGCTTCTGCTGCGGAGGGCTAGAGTTGAGTAACTCTAGGCACAGTAAAGCTTCCTGGTCTCGCTGTGGAAAGCAAGCAATGAAAAAAAAAAAAATGTTGGCAGTACTGTATTGAGTTTTTGACAGTCTGAAAAGCCTTTCAAAGAACAGGAGCAGGAGCTTTAACCAAAAAAGAAATCTGCCTTGCTTTGTTATACTGTCATAACTAATAGTTTGCATTTTTTCATATCACTGTGTAATTTAAGGTGCATATATCCTGGCCTGCAGTCCTGAAGGCTGCATGTTGATGATGATTATTTAATTCGAGAGCACAACTTTAGAGTTGTCTGATTTTACTTTTCTTAAAGAAAAATAATATTTAAAATGGTCTTAATTATAGTACCTAATACTCAGTCGCCTTTAAAACTAATTAGCCTGTACCATAGGTTGTTAGCATTGGGAAGAAGGGGTAGTAAACCATTTTAAATTTTTAAAGCTGAGTTCCAGGTATTGTAAATGCATACTGAGAATACCTTTTATTTAAAAAAAAAAAAAAATCTAGTGACAACGGGTGAAGAATATTGGTACTAAACACTTTGATTTATTTTCTTTTTCTTCCAAGTCTGCTAGCAACAAATCTTCATAACCAGTATCTGCCTCTTTGGTTGTGGTTTTCTGTACTTCAAATACTCATGCTTAAAAACTGTTATGAACATGTAGTGGGCTGTTAACTGTGTCCTAACTACATGGTAAAAGAAATGCTGCTCATGAGGTTTTTGGTTTTTGAGGGCAAAATTCAACTCTTAATGAATAAATCTTGGTTCCAGCAGCTTGCTTTAAGGGGACCAAGGTGGCACTTGCCTCACAGAGTGGAAGCACAATTTTGCCCATAGTTATTAACACCACTGCGACATCTAGATGAAAATGGGAAGCAGCAGTAAGTCTGACTGCTTAAAATGGGAGATTTTTTCAAAAAACTACATATGTATGGAATTCAGTGAGCAGGCTGAAATTCCGGTAATGCTCTTACAGTGAGGTTTGTGTTACTAACAATACTTTTATTAAATATATTCAACAAAATTCAACCTGTCCTCTAGTGGAGATACAGTCACTGTTCAGGGTTTTTAACATTGCTTTGCTAACAGGGGTCTGAATCACCTCGGTGGTGGCAGTCGAGATGTAGTGTTAAGAGTTACAGCATGTGAGCTGCTTCCGTGCACACTCGTGCTGTGGTAAAGATGAAAGTATCCTTCCATGTGAGGTCAGTTATTGGAGCAGTAAACATGCTGCAAATCTATACCCTGGCTGATCTCCCCAGTTGCTGTTCTCAGCCATATCCCGGACGCAGGTACTTGCAGTACCTATTAACCTTGGCACAAGTGACACTCCTCAGTTTAGAGCTAGGTTATATTTATTTAAAGTTAAGAAAACCACCAGGACTTTTTTAGTACACTAAAGCTTCTCCAAACGCAGTCTTCAGTAACCAGATCCATGGCACTTAATGAGAGCATAGGGGAGTTTACAAGAAGAGTACAAGTCTGGCAGACAATCAAAAAGTGGGTTTGTATCAATTGCGCCTGTACTGAAACAAAGCAGGGATGGGACAACCCTGTTGGCGCTGGGAAGATTTTATTCTCTGAGGTGTTTTTCTGTAGAATGTCCCTTTGCCCTGGCCTATTTCTGTGGGACCTGAGACCAGGGGACAGGATTCCCTCTAATCACACTGATGCCTGCTGAATGACTAATTGGTTTATGTTGATCCTGGCTTGAAAGGTTACTGCTGAACAGTAAGAAAAGCAGTACAGGCAGCTTAGAATAGAGAGTGACAGCATAAAATCTTAGATTACATATTCATTAACACAACTTCAATTTAAGATCCCGAAGATCATACAGGATCAACTTACCGTAAGAACTAGTTCTTAAGTGTTGAATTTTCTTTAGATATCGGAGCAAGAATGGTGTGTATACATATATTAAAAAGCTAATGCACTTTCCCTTGTATAAAAACAGTGGTATACATAATCCTTTCTATGGCCATTGGATTTCTTTCCTTCTATGCTGTAAATACGGATTGTATTATGAAACACTATGAAATTTGTGGTGCAATACATTTTGGATCAAAACCCTACTCTTGATTTCTTTCTCTTTATAGTTCTGGTTATCTCCACTGGGATGCTATGGCTATTTAAAATTGAGAGATTTTAAAGCATGAAACAAACCCCACCTTCTGCCCATGGTAAGAATGGCTGTGTCAGCCATGTAATTAAGGCCCCTATTTCTCATGGGGAGTTAGGGCAGGAATGAGGCAGTGCTTCTGCCTCCTAAAATCATCTCTCACCAGGGACAGCTGCTGCTGCACTTTTAGCAGCTGATAAAAACAGACTGAATGGAGCAGGGCCTCCCTGAGCAGCTGCCTCACTTGGAGTGCGCTCATTCATGCCAAAAGGCAGGCTCCTTCCTGGCAGATAACCCTACCAGACCCAGGGCGCGCACTGCCAGCCGAGCCCGAGGGACACCATACCACCCCAGCGCTCTTGCCAAGGTGCTGTCACTGATGGGGCAGACAGTGGTGGTTTGAATAGTTATGTCTTTCTGTCTGGACAAATCAAGGATAAAACATCTGTGCATACTGAGTCAAAGGAAGCAGTTAATTTTGCTCTGCTTAAGTCCTGCAGAAGGTGAGGATGCACTAATACATAAATAGTAAGTTTTGAAGTATTTTCTTAACTTTCTAGGATGGACAAGAATATAAAAATAAACCCATGAGCGATTGTTATATTCACTGCATCTTAGAAGCCTTGATTGGAACAGCTGAGCTTGGTCTCACTCCCTACAGCCAGCACAGCAGGATTTGAGGACAAATTCTGTAAATAGTTGGAGTTAAGACCATTCTGAGAAAGGTGGACACTTAGCTTAGAATTGGTATATTGCTGGCCTGCTTTTGAATAAGTGTCAGACTTACGATTTAACGAAAAATAAATTAGGTAACTCATGGGATCTAAGAACTTTATTGATGCAGCAGGCACTTTACAATAAAACCAACCCCATAGTCCAGTTAGTCCTTCGGCCGTAGGTACAAAACCGTCATTCTAATAAACACTTCTCCTGCCCATAAGCTGTCAGCATCTTGCATCTGCCAAGGACATAGCAACCTCTTAAATAAGCAGTACACACAGGCTCTTCTATCACCACGCTTGGATACAGCAGCATCTGAAAATACCCGTTCACTTACAGTATAGGAGGCAGGAGCGTGCCTTCTCTCTGCCTTTTAAAGAAGGGAGCAGGAGAATGTCTTGGCTCCTGTTTTTGATAGTCGGAATATGCAGGAATACCTTTACTCTTCCCCACCTTTAAGGTTAAAAGCATTCCAAGAGGAGGTTTCCATATGATTTCAGTAGATTGCAATCTCTAATCAAGATGGACCAGTGTAATTTCAGCTAACTCCTTCTTCTGAGTCCAAAACTGGTCGTCGTCTTGGTTCAAGTTAATAGTCTTTCAAACAGTCTTTCTTGCTGTAAGAACTCTTACTATGGAACCTAGACCACCTACTGCTAATGCCTGTGGGATGGGAAAAGGAGAGAGGTGTTACACAGAGTCACTGCGTCGCGTAAGTCAGCCACTGCGTTGCATGCAAAAGGCACCTTAAAAGAACAAACAATTAAGTGTTTAATAACAGAAGAGTATGTGGCTCTTCTCCAAAAACTTACTTTTCACACATAGGCAGTTTGGGCTGTTCCCCCCCATTCTACCCCTTTTTTGCTCTCGAATCTTTAAAACTGTTAACTGAGGGAAAATCTATTTGTTTTCTCTAGCGCATGCAGACATTAAAGACATTAAGTTGTTTCATTTAGGTACTGAACTGTCATGCAGTGTCAGGTCTCCATGATGAAACTGCCTTGCCTCACCAGCCTGCATGGCCAGGCAGCGGCGCTTCTCTCTGTACTAAGCGCTTGCATGGGCGCATTCGCGTGTGCAGCCCCAGACCACAACGTGACTCCTCACGCTGGCGCTACCATCAGAACAGGAAATACAGTTCTTGGGTTGTTCCACCTCTTTGTATCTCTGCAGGTGCCATCTGCCCTGCTGATGCCTTTCCCTTCCTGCACTGACAAGTTCTGCGTTCGCACACTGGCTCCTCTGCAGCATGCACTCTGACTGATTCAGGCCGACAGTTGAAAGGCTAATGGGGGAGCTCAGACCTGAACTCGGATCCTTGCTTGTTCTGGTCTTGGGAAGTTTGTGCCTCACTTCCCCTCTATAAATATAGATGAGTGATCTTTGCCTTAAATTACTACAGTACATACATAGTAATACTCTATAAATGTACTTCGTGATGCAAGAGCCAAGGGTCTGAAGGGTAGACAAAACCAAATACAATGATTTAGTAACCCATATACCACTAAATCTGGAGGGAAAATTAAGTTCTCCAAAATCTAACCATCTTTTGGATCTAGAGAAGGATACCAACATCGCAATGCCATTGATGATGCAGAATGTCTCACCTCCCATATCCCTGAACGGGAAAGGAGGAAGGGCTTGTTTCAGCTTCATTTGTATCCCTCAATGTAGATAACATACCTTTCTAAACTTAAGAAGATGATGGATGCGATTACGAAAAAATAAATATTAAAGCTGACTGCTTAAAGTGAGGCGTGTTTACTTTGCAGACATAATTCTGCAGGCACTGCGTGCATGTAAACGTGCTGCACGTAAACGTTCCTGAGTTACCAGACCTGATACGCACGGGGATGACAGCGCTTTTCCGGAGGACAGACTGGTACTACTGCTGAGCAGTGACTCCTCTCTGAGCAAGCCACACGTCTTACCAGGAGTGCCAAAAAACAAAACACCAGCAAGGTTTTAAACCCTGCCCAGCCTACTCCAGACCTGCCTTGTTCCTTTCAAAACAAAGGGGCTGAGATGCCTTACGTGTGCCTACATGCTCCGAGCACTGTCATCTTTCCAGTCAGGGTGGTGTTGTGTAACACTACACACTGGGAGCACCCACCCACGGTTACCTGAGAGACTGTTTGTCTCCAGTGGAAACAACAGGGAAAAAAAACCCAAACCAAGCAGAAACATGTTCTGTGCTGTCCTGAGAAATTCCTTCCTCCTCCCCTGTCAAGGTTCTGCAGAGCTGGCGACAGCTGCTAATAGCTGGAGTCACTCGACACAAGTTCTGTCTTTATGTATCGCAGGAAAAAACCCGTACTTGGTGAAAACGACACCGGCACCAGCAGCAAGCTGCGCTGCCACAGTGCTGGTGGTACAGGGAGCTGCAGCATTCCTAGGGATCATTTTTCCTAGGAGGAGCACTGAGAGCCAGTGCTGCAGCTAAAACCCCTGCAGCTGGGGACGATTTCACTGGGATTCCTGCCTGGGCACAGTGGCACAGAGCAGCTGCTTCCCGTGCTTCATCCCGTCGCAGAGAGGGAACGAACATTGAACAGATCCCACCCTCCCTGTCTCACAACAGGCACTTGACAGAAACATGAGAGGACCACTCCGGATCCCAGTGGAATCTTTTTGGAGATCTCAAAAGCCTCTCCTGTGCAAACCAAACAGATTTGCTAAATCCTGTTACTAAGCTGTGACGTGTACGCTGCTAGCAGCACTCAGCTGATGAAAACTGCCTGACCTGAGCCAGCCCGAGCACCCCCTCGGCCCAGTACTCGGCTACAAAGGAATGCTGCCAGCTGCACTGTTCAACCAACCGCACCTCTGCTCCCAGCTCCTTCTCAGTGAGGCCACTGCACTCATTAGACGCAGAAGGCGCAGCACTTCCTCCAGCAGACGCTGCCCTGCCACAAGTCTCACCTCTCCCCCTGGCTGAGAGCAAGCTTTGACATACAGGCAAAGGCTTAGTGAGCCCAAAGACAGGAGGAAATGGCAGTCACCGTGCTCCTTGGGGACGAGCCCCCTGCCATCATCTGCTTCTCTTGCGGGGGCTCTCGCGAAAACACTGACCAGGACCCTGCGGAGCGTGGCTGAGCCAAGAGAGCACCAAACACCTACCTTTTCATGCCACTGAAGTAATATTGCACTGCTGTTTTCTGTTGGCTTTTCAAATCCTTTATAAATGTACTTCATTAACAAGTCAACGCCGTTTCTGTCTAAGGAATTCACTGCTTGTTCTATTTCACTGCTTTTAAAAGACGTGAGGACTTTAAGCATGGTTCCCTGGGCCTGCTCCTGCAAAGACAAGGAAAGGAAAGGAAAGTAACATGAGAACCAGCGAAGCTGGAAACGATCCCAAGACCTGTGTTCGACAAAGCATGCTCGGAGGAGCGGCGGCTACGCTAAAGCTGTTTTACTTCTGTAACCACGTAGGGGAACATTTTCCACTTCAGGTTTCAGGAGCAGGAAGAAGGAAGGGGTGAACACAGGGGGATCGCCTATGCAGAGAACACGGCTCATTGCTGTATCGCTCGTTAACAGCGCTGGGGAGCTAATGGGGTCTCTGGGGTAACGCTGCGCCCCTTCAGAGCTCCCCAGCGACCGCTGCTGAGCCCCCAGCCCCGCTTACCTTCATCGCCTGGTTCTTCGTGTTAAGGGGAGAGCTCCTTATGGCGGTCTGGAAAGCTCGCAGCGCGTCCCCTGTGCAGCCCAGAAGTCAAGGACTCAAACCGCCCCGAGCGCAGCCCCGCTCCCGCCGGCGCCTCTGCGTGAGGACGCCCGGTGTCGTTCAAGGTGACGAACCGCGTGCGGTAACACCGCAGCTCCCGGGGCCGCGCACCAGCCCGCGGTGGAAGAGACGGCAGCGAAGCGCTTCGCGGGCCGCTCCCCCCGCCCCTCCCGCCCGGGGCGACGCAGGCGGGGACGCGGCCACGAGCGCTCGGCCCGGGGCGGCGGCGGCGCCTCCGCGCACCTCACCGGGGCGAGCGCCGCGCGGCCCGGGGCTCCGCGGGAGAGGCGCCGGCAACGAGCTCGCCGCGCCCGAGCGAGGCGGGAGGCGGCGGGGGCCCGCCCGCTCCCCCCCGGCCCCAAAGGATATTGCCTCAGCAGCGCCTCCACCTCGGGGCCGGCGTCGGGCTCGGCCGCCGCCGCCTCCTCGGGCTCCTCCACGAACCGGTTCTCGTCGTACTGGTCGATGTCGAGGCGGCGGAAGCGGGAGGAGAGCGTGCTCCGCGCCATGCCGCCGCCGGCCCCGGGCCCCGCCCCGGAAGCGGAACCGGAAGGGCCGCCCCCGCCCCGCCGGAAGCGGATCCCGCCGCGCGCGGGGCGGAGCGGAGCCGGGGCGGAGCGGAGCCGGGGCGGAGCGGAGCCGGGGCGGAGCGGAGCCGGGGCGGAGCGGAGCCGGGGCGGAGCGGAGCCGGGGCGGAGCGGAGCCGGGGGGGAGCGGAGCCGGGGCGGAGGTGGGGGGGCTCGGCCGGGCCTTATTCAGCCCGGAGGGGGTCTGAGGGGCGGTACGACTTTATCAAGAATACAAGGTGTCTGAAAAAAATGAGAACAACGACTTTAATGTACAAATTCACGGGCTGCAGCGGGGGGGGTGTTTTTAACCGGACTCCTAAGAAAACAGAACAAAAAAGGGGGCGGGGGGAACAGCCCTTCGGACCACTTTATTTTTATCCGCCGAGAACAAGCTGTGACAGGAGGACTGGGTGCTGCGCCGCGGGCGCGTACACAACACGAGGCGCTCGCAGTCCCACCCTGCGCACGAGGCAGTAACTTTGCTGCTGAAATTTCTTAAAACTTACCAAACAAAAAGCTGAGTGACACCCCGGGGCCGAGCTGCTTCCCGGCTCTCGCCATCGTTAAAAGGAGAACGTTCCATCCAAACCCAGAAATACGTAACAACTACGTGCAGTAGTATAAATGTCAAGGACGCGTTACAAATACTCTCAAATAAATCGAGGGCAGGGGAAAAACCAACTTGCTACAGACATCATAATACACAATAAATTTAGATAATTTAAAAATAAAAAAGGCAAGAGGCAGCATTTCAGCAGCAAAGTGCTCCATAAAAAGTATATTGTAAGGGGACAGTACACGGGACGGGGACAGTACAGCAGGCGGGGAACGGTCTCAGAGGAAATACGGTGTGGTTGTTCTAGGAGGAATTACACGTTCTGAATCTGGAACTGCGCGGAATAACTTTGGTTCTCTTGTATTTACATCTTTAAAGACCATGATTGACGCAATATTTCCACAGCGGTAGCAGTAATTTGGAGCAGACCATACCGTTACCAATTTCTCATCAAACATGAATTTATAGCCTTCGTGAACCAGCTGGTGCGCTCTGCAGATGAGTTTTAAGTTGTTGATGTGAACAAACTGTAAAGGAAAAATGGAAGGTCAGTTTTCTCTGAGCAGCTGCACGCCGCTGCCCACACAACAGCCCCCTCCCAGCCACAGCCCTGGCACACGCACGCCATGGAGGGGTTAAAGAGAAGCTTCTTCACCCAGTGCGCTGAAAAATCCACTCGGGTTTTGAGACCTGAGCAGTGACAAGCACCTGTGAAACACGGGTGGCAGCTGCGAGGGCCCAGTCTGTGCCGTCCACAAGGCTCAATCCTCCTGAACGTGCTGCGGAACGGCCATGGAGACAAGGCACGGCACGAGGCCGGCACTCGTAACGCAGCGAGTTCAGGAGCCTGGGAAGGTCTGCGTGTGTTAGCCCCGAGAGGCCTGCTCGCTCTTTTCCAAACTAACAAAAATTAAGTCAAGAATTGTCAAGAAAAATGGTGCAGTATTTTTCTTCGCCTACATCCTTAGAAAAGTATTCCACACAAACCCTGGTGACACCAGTTAATCTCACTGCATTACACTTTTGAAAAGCAAGATCAGTACTATCCCATCTGGCAGCTGTATTTATGCTTTTAAGTTCAAATGGCTCATTTTGTCAAGTTGCCTTGAGCGAACCTTCACCACCACGACTTACTCGCAGCGGTCTTACAAGGGAGGTTCGTCATCTCACAGCGCCCTCGATCCGTTCGTTGCTAGGGTAAATATTAAATTGAGCTGAACGCTTCAATTTATCTCATACCTGCAATTACTTTACGTTGCATACAACGGCATCATTACCTCATTCGTCACCTTTGCACCAAAGAGCCAGCCTGCTCCTCGCGGACTGATCGCCCACGTATCCACGTCTTCTGGATCGGACCAAACAAGGTCACAGAAGGCGCCTTTGTGAGGAATTTCTTGATTACGTTCAATGGTTCGAATTTGATCGAGTGTCTTGATGTCTGGAGAGAGGCCACCATGCACACAGAGAATCTGCTCATCTATTAACTGGAGAAAGAGAGACACGCGTACAAAATACCCAGTATTTTAATCCAGACCAGAACGCTACCGGCGTGACCCTTAAAGGCCACTAATTCTAGCAGTCACATTTAGACAATCTACGTGTATTTTTGTAAGGTGGTGTTTACACTTACAGCTGCTATTGTGAGCATGTCAAAGACTTTGGTACAGTATCTCCAAGCATTAGCATTTCCGTATTTGGTTTGGCACTCATCTGTTAAACAGAGAATTATTTTCTTCTTAACAGATCAGAAGGCATTCAGACAGTCAGATCAGAGGCAAACGCTTACAGCAGAACTCGCAAAGTCAGACGTATAATAAAAACCCTATCAGGAGCACCAGTAAGCGGTCGGTGGGAAGCGCTCAGTCCTACCACCAGCCAGGCCCAGCCGCAGGAAGGGACTGAGGTACCTGCTGGTCTTTGCTTACTGAGCAACACGCTGGGCGGTGCAGAGAAAATGGGGTCTCAGGCAGCGCAGCTGGTGCAGCTTTCGCTGTGTCCCAGGGCTGGGAACTGAGCCTTGGCTAGACCAGCCGAGTGCTCAAATTAGCAAATTTTATACAGGAGAATTGAAGCAGAAAGCGTGAACCGACCAGGGCTAGTGGAAGATATTCCTACCACAAATGAGAGTTACAGCGGCTTTGTTTAAAGCTACACAAGCGTGGCAATAAACCTGACGGGCAGACATCTCTTAAGCGACCCGCGAACATTTGTACTTGCTCTTGCTGACGCATTATCCAAAAGAAAGTATGTTACAGACATTACTCTTTGTGGCAGGTGTTGGATATTTTCCAGGATTTCCTCAGGTTTTATCAAAGCCTCACACAACAACAAAGACGTTTGCAAACAATTTAATTCCCTCAGTTTTTCAAACAGTTGTTCTGCTGCTTATTTCTTGCCAGTGGCATTGTCCCAGATGCTCACTGTTGACAATAAATGACTTCCACTGCAAACTCTACATGTGATACTGATTTTTAGTTATACTGAAACTTAAGGGGAATTACAGTAACGTCATGACTTTGCGCGGAACCTTCCATTACAAGATACCAAAGCACATTCTGTATAAATACATACTCTTTCTTTGTCTCTAAAATTGAATGTAGCACCAAAAAACAAACAGAAACCCCAGATGCTGGAGGAACAGAGCAGCGAGATCTTGACTAAAACACGTTCTACTTCACGAACACAATGGTCACGTTAACGAATGGTAACATTCAAGTTCTGCTGAGCCCGCTTCCCATCCAGTCCCAGGAAAGCCCCGGTAGCGCTGTATTCAAAACAGGTTTCCCAAGGGAAAGACGCCGTACTTGTTTATTACACGTTAGCCCCCATTCAGAAATCGTTTGGATAAAGACTTACCATAAAATCCATATACTTGTGTTATCTGCCTGCTTTCATGATTGCCTCGTAACAGTGTGATACGATCAGGCCACTTAGCTTTTAGTGCAAGAAGGTAAGTGAAAGTCTCAAGACTATAATAACCTCTATCTACAAAGTCACCCTGCAAGTCAAAAAAATATTCGTAAATGGAGAAACAGTCAAACGTAAAAATGCAAAGTGATACATCCATTCGAAATTTCTCACAGTGCATAAAGAAACCTAACGCTGAAGGGAAGGCAGGAAGGATCTGCTGGGATCTATGAGAACACTTTCTTTGCTCACTCGGAGTTTCAGCTTTCAACTGGCCACCGCACTCATCCCGCGCTGCCCTGACGCACAACCCGACGGCCCCTCAGGACACCCCTCGCTAAGGCGGGGTGCTGCCGCCCCGCCAGCACAGCTCTGCTTGACAGGCATCGCGCTCCTCTCCTCCAGTGTCGCTTTACGCCACGTCACTCGTACTTTACTCAACAAAATAAAACCCGTCGGCAGTAGGCATACAGCAAAAGCAAACGCAACACTCGCAGGCAAGGTCTGAAACTCAACAAGCGTATCAGGATTTAAAATTTAAACTCCTTTTTTGAACACCTGCCGAGAGATACGGGCGAGCCCAGCGGGCACGTACCATGAAGATGTAGTTGGTGTCGGGGACCTGCCCGCCGGTCCGGAACAGCTCGCACAGGTCATAGAACTGCGGAGAGAAGCAGACGCGTGAGGGCTGCGCCCGCCGGCGGGCACCGGCACCGGGGGCTGCGCTGCACGGCACCGGGCGCTGGGCCGGGCCCCGCAGGGCAGGGCCGGGCCAGGCCGGGCCGGGTCGGCGGTGCAGGGCGGCCTGGCGGCGGGGCCGCCCGCCCGTTACCTGCCCGTGGATGTCCCCGCAGACGGTGACGGGCGTAGAGACGGGCTGGACGTTGGACTCCTCCAGCAGCAGGTCGCACACATAGTCGCAGAGGCGCTGCGGGAGAACAGCGGGTCAGCGCCGGCACCGGGCCCTCGGCCCCCCCGCCCCGTCCCCGCCCGCCCGCCCGCCGCGGCCGCACCTTGAGGTCGTTCTCGGGCAGGTACTTGCAGAGCCGCGCGATCTCCACGTACTTGTCCAGGTCCAGCGGCGCCATCTTGGAACGGCGGCTCGGGGCCGGAAGCGGAGCCCGGCACTTCCGGGGAGCGGCGCGGGCCGCTGACGCCAGCGGAAGCCCAGGGCACTTCCGGCGGGCGCGGGCCGGAAGGCGCAGCCACTTCCGGCCGGGGCTGCCCTCCGCTGAGCCCCGAGCGGCCCGGCCCGGCCCGGCCCGGCCCGCCATGGGGCCGCGGGCGCTGCCGCTGCTGGAGCCGGGGCGCCGCCCGCAGCCGGCCAAGTGGTGAGTGGGGCGGGGGGGACCGTCGGCCCAGTCCGGCCCGGTCCGGTCCGGCCCGGCCCGCGGCGGTTGAGCGCTGCCCCTCGCTTCCCGCAGGTACCGGCTGTCGCCGCGCGGTGACCGGCCCCGCGGGCGCGTAGGCCACGGCTGCCTCTTCTTGCCGGGCGGCGGGCCCGGGCGCGTCCTCCTCCTGGGTGGCGCCGACCCCGCCGGCGCCTTCGCGGATGCCCACTTCGTGGAGCTGGGTGAGGGCCGGGCCGGGCCGGGCCGGGCGGGCGGGGGAGCGGGGGGGGGCGCGGGGCCGCCGGGCCGCTGCCGACCGCGCTCTCCGGTGCCCACAGGCTCGCACCGCTGGGCCGCGGCCGGCTGGAGCGGGCTGCGGCCGCGCTACGAGCACGCCACCTTCCTGCCCGCCGCCGTCCCCCCGCGCCTCTGGGTCTTCGGCGGCGCCCACCCGGCGGGCAACCGGAGCTGCGTCCAGGTGCTGGACCCGGGTGAGTGCCCGAGGACCCGGCGTACCGGGCCCCGAACCGCCGGCCCGCCAAGGGACGGCTCAGTCACCCGGGGCTCCCCTCGAAATTCGGTCTCCGCACTCGCCCCGCCGTGCCCCGGGAGCGGGTGTGGGGCCCGGAGCCGGCTCCGAGGTACAGAGCTGTGGGAGTCGTGGGCATGCGGGACAGGGCCAGCCGCACCGCCGCTCTCGGGCTCCTTCATGGTGGCTGTTACTTGGGAGGGGGAGCGGAGCGTGTTTTCTGTTACCACGTTGATTACTTTGTTAATCAAATGTCTTAATTAGAAATAGGAACCTGGGAGACTCCTGAAGTGAGTGGTGCACAGCCACTGCCGAGGACGTTTCACACCTCCTCAGCAGCTATAGGAGACTGTCTCTATGTGTTTGGAGGGGGAGATAAAGGAGCAGAACCCGTTACAGACCAGCGGCTTCACGTGTTTGACACAGGTACCTCTGGACACATAAAGGGCCATTATGCCAAGTGGTGGAATCCATCCTCTGTTGAACAGAAGGTCTGCGTTTCAGATCCAATCCAAGATGTGGAAACATTGGGCCCCTGCTTTGGCTACGAGTTTAAATGGATGGGTGGATGTTCCTCGCTGTTGACACGCACTTATCTTTATGTAGTCACTGGGAATTTGGCCCAAAACAGCAGCGTAAAGCTCTGGGATGAGGAACGTGGTGGGAGATGGGAGTGATTTGTCACATCTGCCCAACAGCTGATTCCTTTCCGTGGCAGCATCGTCCTGTGCTGCTCATGTACTGTCAGGGTTGTCCCATTCATTCCTGTGGCCCTGTGTGCACCAGAAAGGGTTTGCTTTCCAGTTTGAATTCACCTGTCCTGCTACCGGGTGACCCAAACAGCACACGGAGCTCCAGCACAGGGCTTGCCTGCTTTATGATACGGCATTAACTCTTCTCTGACTCTGCTGGAAGTGCTTCCTCAGGAAGCCCCAGCAGGGCTCTGGTTTGTAGAGCTTCCAGAGTTTTCTTCCTAATGCACCTGTACTCCCATTTTTAGCCACCTTGACCTGGTCCCAGCCAGATACTCACGGTGATCCCCCCTCTCCTCGGCATGGACACGTTGTGGTTGCAATCGGGACCAAACTCTTCATCCATGGAGGTTTAGCTGGAGATATTTTTTACAATGATCTGTTCTGCATTGATATAAGTAAGTATGGATATAGGTATTGCAGAGCAATAGCTGTTGTGTGATGAGTTTTGATTTTGGGGAACCTTTTTTCTAAAAGATCAGTCTTACGTGCTTTAAATACTCCCCTATTTGATTAAAACAACAAAACTTGAGGGTTTTTTATAATGCATAACTACAGACATGTTCTTTTTCTCCAACAGATGACATGAGATGGGTTAAGATACCAGCCACCGGTGACATCCCGGGAGGACGGGCATCCCACTCATCAGCTGTGTTCAAAGACCACTTGTACATTTTTGGTGGAATAGGTCCAGAGGGGACACTAGATACTACATACAAGTATCACACAGGTAGGGAGACTTCCCTCAGCTGTGTAATGGTAAACGCCAGTCTGGTGGAAAATGCATTAGCCCCTCAGTTCCTAGGCTTCATCTCCCTAGTAGTCAGTATCACTGTACTGGAAGTTGCACTAGTACAAGACTAAATGCTCTATGATGTTGAAAATTAGTCTAATTAATGAATTTTTAATTAATGCTTTTTAAGCCTGTGAAGCTACATTTAAAGACATGAATGCATATCTTTGCACCGCAGAGAAGCAGCAGTGGATGCTCCTACAGTTTGATTCCCCTCTGCCTGCGGGAAGGCTGGACCATGCCATGTGCGTTGTTCCCTGGCAGGCTGGAAAGAGCAGAGACACAGGAGCTGTCATGGGGGAAGACAAAGCTGGGAAAGAGTTGACTGTGTCAGCAGGTGACAAAGCTGACCCTCTCCAGAAGAGCTCCGAGGATGAGGGGTGCGCTGAAGACACAGTTGTGCATCTACTGTTAATATTTGGTGGGATGGACACACAGGGGCAAATATACAGGGACTGTGTTGTCAGTCTTATTGAATAGCATGGCTGTGGT
This sequence comes from Gavia stellata, assembly GCF_030936135.1. Taxonomy (NCBI): domain Eukaryota; kingdom Metazoa; phylum Chordata; class Aves; order Gaviiformes; family Gaviidae; genus Gavia; species Gavia stellata. The sequence continues at coordinate 12,746,563 of NC_082617.1, forward strand.
CCTGCACAGTGCCATAGTACTGTTGGATTAATCCAATTTCTTTCCAATAAAGAAGTTCTTACTCAAATGCACCCCTGAGGTGAGGGGCTTTCTCTGTACACAGTCCTGCTGACAGGAGGTACAGCATTCCCTGGGGCAGGTGGCTGCAGAAGGCACTTGACTGTAGGTTGCTGGAAGGGGAGGGCCTGGAATGGTTTACATTATGTCTGGACAACTTTCCCCTGGAAGAAACCTCAGATGCTGTTGGTTATGGAAACACTTCTAGCTGCAAAGCCACTGTGTTACCTGGAAGCAAAGTTTTTTGGAGGGATGATTCGAGTTTTAGCTTTTATGATTTTGAAAATGAGTTAATTGAATAAAAGCCAGAAAAAAAATGTCTGCCACACCAGGGAAAAAAGTAAAGTACCAAGTGGTTTTAAGGAGATATTAAAGCAGGCACCACAAAAACTCCTTCTGCACTCAGTTCAATTTCTTACCTAATCCCACAGATGAGATAAGGAGCACTGTTAAACAAAAACTAAGTTTTAATTCAGCTTTTTTTTTAAAGAACATTTTAGGTGTAGATTAGTTTTCAGCCTTTAGAAAACTTGTTTTCTCATCTGAGACTCTAATAAAGCTCCTAAAAATAGGTTCTAGGGAAGTGGCACAAGCAAGGAGAGACCACCCCCTCCCTTATAAGGATCCATTAGATCATGGAACTGTAGTGAGGTTAAAGTACACCAGGACACTTCAGGAACAGGGCACAGTGCTTCTCAGGAGTCCCTATCTGACCAAGGGCAATAGATGCCAATCTTCTGGAGATCTTTGCAGCCCCTGTTCCCCACGCCTGGACTAGACTGCATGAGCACAGCAACAGGGGAGGGGGCAAAGCCATTCTTCAGCACCAAGCAGGCTGAGGTCACATTCCATCAGACCTCCCTGCGCTCCCTGAAGCAGAGAGAAACTCAAGCACAAGAAGTCAGTGTCAGCACCAACCTGAGGCTAGGGCTGTTGGAGTTCACATGATCCCATAAAAGGCTTACCTTGACAGGGTAAGCACAGCAAGGGGTGATCTGGATTTCTGGGTTCAGGCATAATCCATATCCTGGTTTAGAACTAGCTAATGGAAAACACAAGCTAGAACAAAGTCCAGTGTAAATAACAAATTTATTGTGGTCACTTCAGGTAGAAAAGTTCTACACCAAATTCACATGACCAAGTTGTTAAATAGAACGCCTCCACTGCCAATACTTCTAAACCCATGTCGCATTTACACTCCCCCCCTGCTACCCTTCCCTCCCCAGACATCGAGCAACTGCTAACGAAAAGCAGTATACAGCCACTTTGGGCTAGCGTTTCCAGCTCCACTCACGAGTGAAGATTCAAAGTTACATTCCAATTTAAGAGTTCAATATTTTAAACAAGTGTTCCTGAGTCCAATATATACACACACAACATTTGGAGATGCCAGTATCTACAACTCATCCTTCTCTGCTGCTTCCTCTTCACCAGGGGGAGGGCCTGCACTGCCATAGAGCTTGCTAACAATTGGCTGAACAACTTCCTCCAGCTCCTTCTTTTTTGCTTTGAAGTCTTCAATGTCTGCATCTTGATGGCTTTCGAGCCACTCAATCTTTTCCTCTACCGCTTTCTCTATTGTTTCTTTGTCTTCAGATGACAGCTTACCACCCAGCTTCTCTTTGTCCCCAATCTGATTCTTCAGAGAATAGGCATAGCTTTCCAGCTCATTCCGGGCATCAATGCGTTCTTTAAGCTTCTTGTCTTCCTCCGCAAACTTCTCAGCATCGTTAACCATCCTCTCAATTTCTTCCGGTGTCAGCCGATTCTGGTCATTTGTAATTGTGATCTTGTTTTTGTTCCCAGTGCCCTTGTCTTCAGCTGTGACACGCAGGATTCCATTCACATCTATTTCAAAGGTAACTTCAATCTGGGGGACACCACGAGGGGCAGGAGGGATTCCAGTCAGATCAAAAGTTCCCAGAAGATGATTATCCTTGGTGAGGGGACGCTCACCTAGAAGACACAATTAGATATGGTTTCTTTCTTTCCCAGCTGTGGCTTGTACTTTGTGAAACCACAAGCTACACACTTTTTAAAGGTAAGGTTTTAATTTCAACCTGACATTATGTCTAGACACCTCTACAGTATCACACCTCTTGCTCTGAGGAGCAATTCAGAGTAGAACCATGGGAAAAGAGAGATTTGGAAGAAATTCTAGTAGCACGCTTTTGATGCAGGTCAAGAAGCCTAATCAGAGTGGCTTCAGAGAGCTAGCACTGTTACCAAGCTCTCCTCCACAAGATTTCCACAACCACCTAGAAATAGCTACAGCCTTTGTGGTGAGACAGTAGCAAGTATTAAAGTCCTACAGATTCCAGCTGTCAACATGGTCCACCACAGGTGACACTTACCTTCATAGACCTTGATTGTCACAGTTGGCTGATTGTCAGAAGCCGTGGAGAAGATCTGAGACTTCTTTGTGGGAACAACAGTATTTCTTGGAATCAGTTTAGTCATTACACCTCCGACAGTCTCAATGCCGAGTGTCAGAGGACAGACATCAAGCAACACCAAGTCACCTGTAATATAGATCAAGGGTAAGACTGACATGACCTTAACCTGAAAGGAACACAACATCCCATCACTGCAAACAGGATCCTGAAGCACAAAACTTCTGAAGGGCTGGAAAAGAAGTTCTGCTACATTTGTCAGTAACTAATGTCCACTATTCAGAGTCAACACTCTCTTGAAGTGACAGCAAAGGTGTCCTTACCTGTATCTTGGTCCCCAGAGAGAACGCCAGCCTGGACAGCCGCACCATAGGCTACGGCCTCGTCTGGATTAATGCCACGAGAAGGCTCTTTCCCATTGAAGAACTCTTTAACTAGTTGCTGTATTTTGGGGATGCGAGTAGAGCCACCAACAAGAACAATCTCATCAATGTCAGACTTCTTTAGGTCAGAATCTTCTAGAACTTTCTGAACAGGTTTCATAGTGGAACGGAACAAGTCCTAGGACGACAAGAAAAAACCCAGGACTGTAAGGCTATTCCCACATGCCTAGCCTCTGAATTATGTGGCCTTAGGGTACAAAGGACAACCACTATAGAGGAGGAACATCAACTGGCTTATAACCAGCCTTGATGAGACCTCAGCTGTCATTAACATACACACAGCCCCAGCTACCCCAGCAAGGAGCAGCTGCCTGCTTTTTAGCACAAGCAGGAAGTTATTTATACCCCAAAGTGCCATGTCACAGTGTGAAATACCGCACGTTCACAAGTCTCCAATCTAGAGGTGAGGCAATGTAACTTTACCTTTCTAAACTTACCATGTTCAGCTCCTCAAACTTGGCTCGAGTAAGCGTCTCCGAGAAATCCTCTCCTTCAAAGAAGGATTCTATTTCAATCCTAGCCTGGTGCTGAGATGACAAGGCTCGCTTTGCTTTCTCCACTTCCCGTCTTAACTTCTGCACAGCTCTGTTATCCTTCCTGACATCTTTTCCAGTCTTCTTCTTGTAGAGTTTGATGAAGTGTTCCATAACACGTTGGTCAAAGTCTTCTCCACCCAGGTGAGTGTCGCCATTAGTAGCCACAACTTCGAAGACTCCATTGTCAATTGTGAGGAGGGAGACGTCAAAAGTCCCACCACCCAAGTCAAAGACGAGGATGTTCTTCTCACCCTCTCTCTTATCCAATCCATAAGCGATGGCAGCAGCCGTTCTGTATAGGGAACAGCCCATTCAGAAAACTGGGACTACCACCCCCCTTCCCAGCTGGCAGGATAGATTAGCAGGATAGCTACTTACGGCTCATTAATAATCCTCATCACATTCAACCCAGCAATAGTACCAGCATCTTTCGTAGCCTGACGCTGAGCATCATTGAAGTAGGCTGGCACAGTAACAACAGCATGGGTAACCTGAATAAGGTGCAAGAGATACAATTTTATTACAGAAATGAGAAAAGGCTTGTAAATAACTATAGCAATGCCGGTAACAAGTAGGTCATTGTCTTTTAAAAAGAGGTAAAAACCCACCATCAGTTGAGCCCATTCAACTGGGCTGCCTAAGGGGCCAGCAGCACCAACCAGAGTTTAGGATTGCAGATTGGGAGGTTAGTCCACAGATCTAGCCCACCCGTCTTTAGCTTTGTAAAGCTGCCACTTTAAGTTCTTACTAGTAGCACTCATGAACTTACTTTCTTCCCCAAGTAAGCCTCTGCAGTTTCCTTCATCTTTGTCAAGACCATAGCAGAAATTTCTTCAGGAGCAAATGTTTTTGTCTGTCCACCTCCAACATCAACTTGAATATGGGGCTTGGCTTTCTTTTCAACAACCTGAAAAGAACAACATATACTGTTCCATTCCAACAGTTCATAGAATTATTCCCACTTATCTGAGCATTTCTTTCTCTCTGAGGATTAAGCGAAGCCCCTATTAGAGATATCATTTGAACACTAGCTAACAGAAGGAACCATTGTCTGTACACCATAGCCACATCGCTGCACCCCAACCCTCTCAGGAGGGCAAGGGAACTGCAGGGCTGCTCAGAAGGCCACCATGAGTCAGTAGCCTCTTCCGTCCGGACATGCAGGGCCCCCTCCCGCCATCCCCCTCCGCGCTCGGGGCGCACCTTGAAGGGCAGGTACTTGATGTCCTGCTGCACAGAAGGGTCGTTCCAGGTGCGGCCGATGAGCCGCTTGGCATCAAACACGGTGTTCTCGGGGTTGGACGTAAGCTGGTTCTTGGCGGCGTCCCCGATCAAGCGCTCCCCCTCGGGCGTGAACGCCACGTAGGACGGCGTGATGCGGTTCCCCTGGTCGTTGGCGATGATTTCCACGCGGCCATTCTTGAAGACGCCCACGCTGCGCGGCAGCGGAGCAGTCAGGCGGCGCCGGGGCCTGCACCCCCCCTTCCGCGCCTCCCCCCGGGGCCCCACGGCCCGCTTCCCCCCGCCCCGAGGCCCAGCGCTCCCCGGGGGCCCACAGGCCCAGCCGCCCCCCCCCCCCCCGCCCCGGGCCCGTTCCCCACGCACCAGGAGTAGGTGGTGCCGAGGTCGATGCCCACCACCGTGCCCACGTCCTCCTTCTTCTCCTCGTCCTCCGCCCGCGCGGCGCCCAGCAGCAGCAGCGCCAACAGAAGGTGCCTCATGCCGACCGCTCGCCCGCGTCACCCTGCCGAGAAGCCGCCGGTCACAAAATGGAGGCGCCACGTGCGCGGCCGGCAGCGCCGCCCCACCCGGGCCGCGCCAGGCCCCGCGGGCCGCCCCAGGCCCGCACCGCCGCCCTTACCGTCACCGCCGAACCGCCGCGCCCCCAGCTGCTGCTGAACGCCCAGGCCGCGCCGCCGGCCCTTATATACCTTCTGTTACTCCTTCGTGGAGGCTCGCCATTGGCTGCAGCGCCCTCGCTGGAGCCTCTCCATTGGTTGGCTGCTACTAAGCTGGCCTTCCTTGATTGGCGAGAATCAGGCGGTCCCTCTGACATGCCTGGCGCGCCCCCCTCCCGCCACCCCATTGGTTCACCCCGCCGGCGTCGCGGACCTATCAACAGCGAAGCGTGAGCCAAGCGGAGGGAGCCCATTGGCTGGGGGCGGCCGTCATGGCGAGGCCGGGCCAGGCCAGGCCAGGGGACGGGGGGACATTCTGGAAGTTTCCATGGTTACCGACCCCGGGTGGGCCGGAGCCCGCGGTGGCGGGGGGTCGGCCCTGGCGGCCCGCGCGCCCGCGACGCCTCCCGCCCCGGGGCGTCCGCAGCGGCCCTGGCAGCGCCCCCGGCCCTAGCGTCGCCCCCAGGGCCGCCGGGACCCCGTGAGGGAGGTACGGTGAGGCAGGGCCCTGCGGCGGCCCCGGGACCGGGGCCTGGCCCTGGCTGGGTGGACACATCCCTCTGCAGCCGAGTAGGGCCTGGCCCAGCGGGGCCTCCTGAGCCCGCGGACAGACACCCGTTAGCCCCTGTCCCCGAGCAGCCGCGGAAGTGCAGGGGACAAGGTGCTGATGCGGCGGCCAGTCCTGAGGAGACGCGGGTTCTCCACATGCGGCTCGGGGCGCGGACCCCATGCGGGGCCTGTCTGGGGGCAGGTGCACTGTGCTTCGCACCGCCCCAGCTGGAGAGCGAGCGGGTCTCTCAAGGAGGGCACTTCCCACCTCCTGAACCTCTGAACCGTGATGTCTGGACACTGAGTCACCATGTCGTCACTCAGCTGTAACCCACTACACAATGTTACATCAGCCCCTTGGCTTCTTGGGTTGGGAAGCTCCCCCGAAGGGCAAAGGCACAGTCCTTGGGAGTGTAGATCCACCCAGGTCACCTCTACGTTATGTAGGTAACAGGTCTGGCTGCATCTCTGCCATCCGTTGGCTTACGTGTCTGGATCATGCATATGTATGTGATCTACCTGCTTATATTTAAAATCACATTTTAAAGGAAAAGTTACAACTACAGAACTCCGAATTAAAAATGAAAGTTTGAAGTGGTTGAAGAGTGACGTGAGAAATTAAAAGTTGATCATTCGCCTTTGGATGATACCAGATCTGAAATCTAACAAAAATAATGTCAGGTAGTTGTAGTATAAAAAAGTGGTTACAAATAGAGAGCGACACCGCTGTGTTCAGGCAGCATCTTGTGAGTGTAAATGACTTTTTAAAAGTTGCCTCTCGTGCCAGTGGGGCCTGGCCCAGCTGCCGGGGTTTCTTATGATTATGAAGTGAGACATTGTCAAAAGACTTCACTGTTGCTCAACATACATCTGGAAATGCCATTTTGATCTTGATACTGTTCTTCCTATTTTGAAGTATATGTTGCATCCTTTATATCTGTTTGTGGGTTTTGTTTTTTTCATTGAATTATATCTGCATTGTATTCACATTGATCTGATATTCTCCTTTTAAAATCCTGAGGTGTCCGACGCAAATTACTGAGCGTAGTCCTTGGAAGAGAATTATCTCCTAGTGTAGCTAGGTGTCCCGAGAACTGTAAATAATGTAAGCATTTTATTTCTTATTAGGAGACCTTGTGCAGACAAGGCGGGGGACGGGGCAGTTTCATACTTCTAGGCCCTGGGCTCATTTTCCTCAGTTCTCTGGGGGAAGTGCTGTGGGAGATAGAGGTGGTATTCTGTGCTACTGTTGGGAATACAGTACGGCAGCTGGCTGTATGGTGCCGGACGTAACAGTTTGCTGGTGTCTTGTGTGTTTGGGCTTGATGAACATTTTTTGTTATGTTTCAGTTTGCCATAGTTGTTTCTAAAATGTTATTTGTACATTAAAAATTCAATTACATAAGACATTCTCAGGGAAGAGAATTCAGGGCAGTAACTGTGTCAGTTAAGGAAAAGGCATACATAGACGATATTTTGGAGAGCGAGAGATACGAAGTGTAAATGTTTGGTTTTTGTTTTGAGTTGCCTGTTGGGAAGAGCTTTGCAGATAACTTGGTCATAAAAAGCAGGCGGCTGTGGTGGCTCAGGAGGTGTCCCTTTCCCGCTGAAACTACCATCAAGCCTGGATACTGTGCCCTTCTTCACGGGGTGCCTGGGAGCTCATCCGCCCTGGAGGGTTCGCAGGGCTGGGTGACGTGAGGAGCCTCGGACCATTGCTGACGTTGTGTACTGTGACTGGGCATCCCTCTCCAAGGGAGCTGTGCAGTACCGACAGACTGCAAACGGTGCTTACGTGTCTCCAACTGTCTTTTTTCTTTTCCCTCAGAGAACAGCCTTCTTAAATCCTCTGCTGGGACAAATTTTCATGTAATAAATTATGTTCTACTCTTTAGTTTTGCCTGGTATTTCTACTGGGCATAATATTTGACTTCAGCGTGTTATAAGGAGCGATCCCACATGTTGGGAGCTGTGGTTTTGGACTCTATCCCCGTCCCTGCGGATCAATCGCACTGTGACCTTACCGTGTTCTTCTGTCAGTCTGAGGCTCTTGTTTTTCAATTGTACGCTTGTACCAGGCCCTGTCGCGTGTCAGCGAGAGCTGTATGACGGGCAAAGTGAAAATCATTCTGTGACTGTATTGCATTCATTGTGTCTTAGGCGGAGGTTACGAATGTTGCTGTTTATGATGAAGCAATTGCCAATATCTAGGGTAGGTTGCTTCATACGGAGCCGCGCTTTCGCACTTGCCGTACCCGCCTGTCAACAGCCTTCGCCGTGCTTTTGGACCCGCCGTAATGGCCGACACTTGCGGATCTTACCCGTTGGTAGAGCAGCTGGAGGTGAAACGCACCGTATAGAGATGTCCTAGAGATAAGTGCCGGCTGCCTAAATCACCTCTGCAACAGGGGTTGATTTTAACACGGCACGAAGAGCTGGCGCAACCCCCAGTTCCCCCCCAGACGCGACCCAACCAAGCCCACCTCAAAAGACCCTCCATCCTCAGCATCGTGCTCCCCTCCAAACCCTCCCCTTGGAGCTGAGCTGCTGCTCGCCTTCCTCCGAAAATGTGAAAAACGGGCTGTTTAAAGATAAAATACGTGTAGTGGGGGGGAGGAATGAGGAGGATAGGAGCGCAGCGCTGGGTTTTGGCGGCGGGGGGGTGCTCCATCGCCTGATGGGGAGGCATGGGCCGGGGCCGGGCGGAGCGGGGGCCGACGGCGGAGCTTCGCTCCGCCGTCGGCCCCCGCTCCGCCCGGCCCCGGCCAAGGGACTACATGTCCCAGGAGCGCGGTCGCCGTTACCGCCCGCCGCCTGCGCAGTGCCGCGCCGCGCCTGGCTCGGGGCCGCAGCGGGAGCCGGGCGGCGGCGGAGCCGGGGCGCTGGCCGGGTAGGAGCGCGCTCGTAACCCCCGCCCTGGCTTCCACCGCTTGCCCTTCCTCCCCCAGCCCGCGTTGCTGCGAGGAGGAGGAGGAGGAGGAGGGCCGGGCAGCGGCGGGGCCGGGAGGAAGGCGAGGCCAGGCCGCCCCGCAGCCCCCCCGCCGGCCCGGGGCCTGACAAAACCCTTTGGTTTTTCAGGGAAGCGAGTGGGAAGGCGGACGGCGCGGCGGGGGCAGCGCTCCGGGGGACCGAGCCGTGCGTAGGTAGGTGGTATTTATTTATATTGAATTCCGGGGAGGGAGGTTGGTCCGGAGCCATGTGCGGGGTCGAGGTTGCGGGGTCTGCGGGGGGGACGGAGCGAAGTTGGCCGTAAGGTTTCCTCAAGCGTTCATCTGTGCCTTTTTCTCTCTCAGCCGCCTCCGGCCGGAGCCAGTCCTACCTGCCATGTTAGTGTCTGAGAACCGGTAGTTCTTGAGGTTTGCGGAGGTATTTGAAAAATTGAAGCGCTTGGCGGCTGGGGCCCTCTCTGCTCTCGGCCACTGTGGGACTGGGCAACGAGTCGCTGTTGGAGCGGCTCGGCGTGAACGTTGCTGCCGTCTCTTTTTTACGGCTTTCATGTTAGGCAGGTTTACAACTTGTAACTTGATGAGTGTTGTGACTTCCCTTTTTTTGTTACTAACAGACCCTTAACGCTGAAGAACTTGGGCAAGCCGAGTACCTGTCTTTTTTCTTGCAAAGTCATGACACTGTTCTCTGAAGGAAGAGAGCCGTTACGATTAAGCTCACAAACCGAGCATGTGACACTACACTTACTGATAGGTAGAATGCTATTTTTGTGGATGATGCAGTTGACTCGCAAGCATAAGCTGCCGTTTGAAGATGATGGAGGGGGGAATGGCACATACAGTACACGAAACCTGAAATACTGCGCTCTATAAAAGCAGCAGGATGGCGGTTTTAGGAAGCAGACTTCTAAAATGCTGCTGCCCTGGAGGGTTCCAAAGTATTTAAGATACTCCACGCGAGGGTTTTCATGTGAGGTTTGTCAGGTCCTGGAGAACATACTCTGTCCTTAGTAGCAGTTACCCTTCGTGGTGGACCGCGGGTGGGATGTTTCACGATGAGGAAGGGAGCTACTCTCAAGAGAAGGGGCTGGGAGCAGGTTGGTTTTGTCAGTTTGAGCGGCTTCAAGTTCTGCACTTCTTCTGACTAAAAGTTTATTAGTATGACTCCTTACATAAGGCGAACTCCTCTTTCTAGCATCACAAGCAACTGGAGTAGATTTTAGCATGGTTATCTGCTTTTGTTAATTTTATGCAACACAGTAATACCATAACAGCTAATTTAGTAGCCAACTGATCATGTGCATTACTGACAAGTTCTGTTAAGGGACATGAGAAACGAGGTGCTCCTTGCACATGAATCTTGCTGGATAGGCAGTAAGTTCAACGCTAGCTGCAGAGCAGCCACTGGGCAGAAACAAACCTGAGGTACGAGTTCCTTTATTAATATTGATTAGATAGTTGAACTGTAGCAAATTGAAATGCATTCTGCATGTTGTACGCATGTTTTGAGATGGCGGGTATTGTAACGTGAGAGTTCAGCAGATAACTCCTAGGTCATGGTGAACTATCCTACTGAAAAATGGACTTCTTTAGCTCAACTTTGGGAGATAAGCTGTTAACTTATATAGAGAAATAAGGCTTGTTAGTTATTACTATAAATATTAATGAAGAAAGAGGTACTTCCTCTGGGGTGAATTAGCATTGAAGCTATTCAAGCTTGCTTAGAAATTATTTTTCAGTAAGATGGAGTGATTTCAGTTTTGCCTTGCCCTGCCCTGCCTATGTTAGATCTGCCCAAACTTGCTTTGGAAGTTGAGTCTTGCGTAGCCAGACTCAAGAGGAGCAAATAACCCTGAGCAGGAAACGCTGGAGGAGGAAGAAGAATCTGGTGTACTAGCAGTATTTACCACTTAATCTCTTTTCTGTCAACTGAATGGCAGAAATATTCAACAGAGATGTCGCTTGTTCCTGTATGCCACGGTACAAAACCACATACTTTGTAAGTTGGAGTTCTGTACCTAAAGATTAAATGCAGTGTTTTCCAGGACTTTTAAACGTAGGAAGCAGTCTATGTCCTGCATTCGTCCAAGGCACAGATTGTCTTCAGTTCTGAACAAACTTATGTCATGCTGATAGCAGGGCAAAACATCTTAGATGCTGTCAGGTCATGCAGTCTTTGTTGTTGATATGGTGGAGCATCATGAAGTGAAATAATCTGAATCGCTGTCCGAAGCGTCTCTTATCGTGTCACAGCTTTTAGTAGGTTACGAAGCAGTTGTGAAATAACTGACAAAAAATTGAAGTGTTTTCATATCAAAATGAAATTGCCAAGATGGAAGAATAATTTGCAGATAGCAGGAGTTATTTAATGTCTGGTGTTTCTTCAGCCACAGCAGACTGTTGGACATCTGAATGCCCTAAAATGTCTCCTTTATACAGCTATGTGCAGACATCTGTTATTTCAAGTATGGTGCATGGTAGTCATAAACCAGGTAATTGGATAATGATGGGCCCCTTTTTGTTTACGAGAAACTGATAAGGTAATCTGACAAACAGCATTCTGGAATTAGTACCAGCTGAAGCTGCTGCCGCTCGCTCTGCTCTAATGCTGCCTTCTCTGGTGCGTTACCAAATACGTAACTGTGGCTAATTGCCTCTAAAGCTCTTGTCCCAAATGCTGTTGTGGAGTGAATGTTGTGTAGCCTGGGAAGGTCAGAGAATGCAACTGTTGTCTTTTCATACTGATCACAAAGGGAAGAGGTTTTTGGAGGGGAGCAGTGTGTGTCATGTAGGTGTGTTAGTGGTACAATAGTTTCTTCTTTCAAGATTGGCTGTGTTAATAATACCAGTATCTGACGAGAATAATAACGTGTGCATCTTGCTTAACTAGGTTTTTTGGGTTTTCTTTACTATGCTACAAGTTTTCTTTAGAGCCTGTCTGAAGCCTGCTGAAGTACCTTGTGTATTAAACTCCCTGCTTTACATCTCTAGTGGTCTCAAATGTCTTCCAGAAACTTATGGTGAAGACAAAGTTGTTTGCACTGTTGCTTGCTACACTTGTGTGACTTCAGATTAATTCATTCTGAAAAAATGGTAAATAGAAGTGAGTGAGGTATTCCTCTTCATAGAGGTGTATTTCAGTAGCAATCACTAGCAATCAAATTAATTTAATTTTTATGGAGGATTATAAAGACGGGGAACCTGCTGATGCCTTTTTCTCATACAGAGGGTAGAAACTGGTGTTGTGCAGTTGACTTCCTGTGGATAGACAGGAAAATCCTGTGGATTTTCATAGTTCTTGACAAAGCAGTGGTACTTATTAACCTGCTGGGGTTCAGTTCCAAATCAATTCTCCTCTTGCTTTTGTTATTTATAGTGTTCTACAGTAGAGGCAGAGAAGATAGACACATGGATAGTGGCCAATTGATAGGATATTATCAAGTAGTCATGGGACCAGTATATTTAGAAGTGCAGATGTAGGTAATGGTAGTCTTTGGAGCCTTGTTTTGTTTTGGGCCTGAAGTTCACGGTGGCAATTAGTTTACAAAAAAATGTAATGCACAGCAGTGTGCAACTTCTCAGTTCCTCAGTGCTTCGGTGTCTCTCTTTAATGGCTGTGATGCTCTATCATGAGGAGATGCCCAAATTGTTTGTTTGCCAGACAGATGGATTATATGCATGTGTATTAGGACTGGACTGTGTGGGACTCTTGTTTGCTTTCTGAGTATTAACCGACTTTTTTTTTTTTTTTTTTTATGGTCTGTAGCTCCAGAAAAGGTTGCCAGCAATTTATCTGCTATTTTGATAATCATAACTTACCAGAAAAAGTATATTGTTTCCAGGACACCTTTGTCTCTTGCTGACTGGGCTTTTGGAGTTCACTCCCACCTGTGGGCCAGGGGAGAAAAGAACAGTCTTTCCTAGGAGGCTGAAAACATCTTCTCTAGTGAAAAAAAAAAAAAAAAAGACACTGAGCGAAACAGTGAGAGAAATCGCTTTACTTAAGTATGTGAGACACCTCAGAAGCCGTTTAATCATCTTGTCTACTGCTAAATGTGTTTATAACGAGTGACACAAAAATAGAAAGTTATTTGGAAATTTGGCAAGGCAAAGACATAGGAACGTAGGTGAAGTCAACAGGCTGTTCATAGGGGGTACCCCATGAGGGTCCCCTGTTCCTTCCCAAAACTTCCTCACAAGCAGGAGGACCACTTGGACCAACTTTCTGTCCAGAAAAGTGGAGCCTGTGGGTGGTCGTCTTAAAATGGAAAATGTCCACTAAAACTGTCAAGGTTTCATAAACTGTGAGCAACTCTTAAGTACAGCCTTACAGCAGAAAGCATCTGAAAAGACAGAACGTAGTTCTGCAGATCTTGTGTATGTATATTTTTATGGATGCAACTTCTTTTTCCTGGCTCGTATCAATAGCTCATAGCCTAACAACTAATTACTGCTGTGTTTGCAGGCAGTATCAAGCTTAATGCTATTTTTTTTTTGTAAGCCCTTAAGTTCTGGGACTAAAAATAAATTTGCAAGAAGTTGTTATTTGTTTCTCAAAGAACTTTGGCAGTAACATCAGTGTTTCTTTTTCTAATCATTTTTCTGAGACTGTCCTAGTTAAAAACATCTAAATTAGTGTGTCCTTCAAGTTCCTTGCTTAATCTCATCTTTGGGTGCATGAGCTGTAACCACTGATTAGGGTTACTGGTTTTTTTGTTTGGGTTTTGGGGGGTTTTTTGAGGGTTTTGGTGTGGGGTTTTTTTGAGAGCTTTATAGACACAGTTGTCTATATTTACTAGGAATGGCCTTTAAATCATCAGGTGTAATAAGGCTGCAATTTTTTATACATAAAGACTTGTGCCAGCATCTCTTTTCATCTCTGCTAGGGTTTTGGTTGTGAGGTTAAAACTGTAGATGAGAGAACTTAATTACACACGCAAGGAGCAGTGATGGTTGTCAGTGCACCTGGTTATCAGCCTATCTCCACACACTGAAAAAACCCCAACAAATGTAAAACCTGTGCCTAATTAGGAAGCTAATCTGTTTCCTTCAGAGAGGATCATCATCTGCTATGCTGAGCAGTGAACCACAGATCTTTAAAACACTAAAAAGGGGGAGCATTAGGCTAGTGCCTGGCACGTTATTTGTAGTTTCTCAAGCATGAACTAAATGGTTTTGTGAAGCAAGGCTCCTCTAGAGTCACTGCAGGTTGCGGGAAGTAAGTTTTTTTCATTTAACTGTAGTATGGTTTTGAAGGGTTCATCACCAGATCCCTTGACAGCTCTGACATACGCCCATTACCAATATATCTGACAAATAGCGGTTACAGATTATATCTGGATCAAACCCTTTTTCTTCCCAAATTAGCTAGTATGGCTGTTAGTTCTGGTGGGGAAGAAGACAAAGCAGTTAATCGTTAATTCCACGGAAACATAGTCTGATCTGCATGATTCTACCCTTTCCCTTGTCAGCATTAATGCACTTGATGTTTTTTTCTTCCACAGAGTTAACTTTTAGATGGATTAGCTCCTTGAACTTGTTTTGAATGGTGTGGTACTCTTTGTTTATCTAACTGGTAACTAAGATGTTTTCTAATTATGAAGTTAGAGCTGATGTTACATTGAGACTTAACAGCAGTTTGTGCAGATTTTTGTCCCTGATGTGATATGAAAGCCTATGGTTGTTTCAGTTTTTCTCTCTTTAAAACAACGTTTTTGGATCGTGGCCCAAATAAATATTCTTCTGAATTGAAATATTTGAGGAATTTTTTCTGAATGAATTCTACTGTTGAGCAAAGTCTCCAGACTTATTTCCAACTTCTGCCTTATCTGGATATTGATACTCCTTGATCTTATTTTTCAATTAGTAATACTATTATTATTTAAATTTTTTTAGCAGAAAAGACCAGTATTGGGAGCTTGGTGCTTCTTATGCATAGGTGAGAGAGGGCCAGAGATAACCACACCCAAGTACTTGGATAGTGCTGCGTTATGTGGGCATGCTTTAGGAAAAAGTAGTAAGTGCAGAAATCTTTTTGCCTATTCACCAGACAGTGAGTCAAAATGGGACTCCTCTCCATCTCTCTCAGCTTGTGTCACCTAAACTGTAGCAAGGGCCACATCTCTCCAAGTAATGGCCAGTTTCTTACCTTCTCTATTGGAGGTGTGGTGCAGGAGTCTTGTAGCACTGTACTGTATTACTATTTCAGTTCATGAGTGTGAGTAGAAAATATCATTTGCTACTATGCAAGTGTCCCTGGTGTGCTGACATAACAAGGGGTTAATGACATTGGCAATTAGAAAACCTTGCATTAAGAGTGACTCAGTCATTAAGTGGTGGGCTGTGGATTTGAGAGAACATGTGCTAACATGGAAGGGGCACAGCAGTATTTACTGCTAAGTGTATGTTTATATGACCGGCGTATCACTTCATTGGGGCTGACAGAACTTGTTCCCTGACTTTTGGAATTCACCTGTTTCATTTCCGTTCTTTCTTTCAGTACGTACTGTGTAACCCACTCGCTGCCCAAGATGGTGAAGCTGGATGTACACACGCTGGCTCATCACCTCAAGCAGGAACGACTGTATGTAAACTCAGAAAAGCAACTTATTCAAAGGCTCAATGCAGATGTATTGAAGACAGCTGAAAAGCTGTACCGCACAGCATGGATTTCCAAGCAGCAAAGGATTAACTTGGACAGACTGATCATAACAAGGTGACTTGGGGGGTGGGGGCCATCCTGGGGAGAATAAACTCCTAAACTTCTGTGAATTGCAGCAAATCCATCAGATTTTTCACACTTAGTATCGGGAGTCCTTTGCTGTACTAATCATAAAAATAGTAAGATTTTAAACCAAATCTAAACTAGGGAATCTGACTCACCTGAAACTTACTTGTTGGCTGTTTAAGCTACCTATTTTTAATATATGTGTCTGTTTTGCCTCTGTTTATAGTTTATGGGAACAAATTCTCCTTATTCCTCCTTTTGCAAATAATTTGTATTAACTATATGGAAAGACTTTTTTCCTTACTGGTAGTCTTGTTAATAGATTGACCACGGGGCATCTCTTATGAAGTTTGTTTGCTCAAGAG
Source organism: Gavia stellata (assembly GCF_030936135.1). NCBI lineage: Eukaryota > Metazoa > Chordata > Aves > Gaviiformes > Gaviidae > Gavia > Gavia stellata. The sequence continues at coordinate 12,762,476 of NC_082617.1, forward strand.
TTACTTAAACTGTTTCAATGTTTTTCTTTAAAGTGCTGAAGCTTCTCCTGCTGAATGTTGCCAGCATGCTAAAATCTTGGAGGACACGCAGTTTGTGGATGGATATAAGCAGTTGGGATTTCAGGAGGCTGCTTACGGAGAATTCCTAAACAGATTGAGAGAGAACCCTAGGCTTATTGCATCCTGTCTGGTTGCTGGAGAGAAGCTCAACCAGGACAACACTCAGAGTGTCATTCACACAGTCTTTACCTCCATTTATGGCAATTGCATCATGCAGGAGGATGAGAGCTACCTCCTCCAAGTCCTCCGTTATTTGATTGAATTTGAACTCAAGGAAAGTGACAACCCCAGGCGGCTGTTGAGACGAGGCACCTGTGCGTTCAGCATCTTATTCAAACTTTTCTCTGAAGGACTCTTTTCTGCAAAACTTTTTCTTACTGCAACTTTACATGAGCCAATCATGCAGCTTCTGGTTGAAGATGAAGACCACCTGGAAACAGATCCAAACAAGTTAATTGAGAGATTCTCCCCAGTACAACAGGAAAAGTTATTTGGAGAGAAAGGCACAGAAAAGTTCAAGCAGAGAGTCCAAGAGATGGTTGACTGCAATGAGGCCAAGCTGGTGACCTTAGTGAACAAATTCATTGGCTATCTCAAACAAAATACTTACTGTTTCCCTCACAGCTTGAGATGGATTGTGTCACAAATGTACAAAACGCTCTCGTGTGTAGACAGGCTGGAGGTTGGGGAGGTCAGAGCAATGTGCACAGATCTTCTTCTAGCGTGTTTCATCTGTCCTGCAATTGTTAACCCAGAACAGTATGGAATAATTTCTGATGCTCCTATAAATGAGGTGGCAAGATTTAATCTGATGCAGGTATGATTCACTTTAAAGTAGCCTTAAAAAAAAAAAAAAAAAAAGAAAAGTTCTTGGCCTTTTTTTTCCAGTAGAACTGATGTTACTACAATAAAGGTAGAGGTATTGTCCCTCCTACCTGTAAGACAAATGCTAACAAAATATTTGTGTTATCATTGCGGAAAAGGCATGCTCTGAAGTTCACCTGTTTGCTTAAAATACCGACTTAAAAAATTGATAGCATGTGTTCCTTTATCTCCTAGAAGAGTTGCAAATGTATTTTGTAAAAGGTATGATAAGGGATGGAAACAAAAGTGTTAAAGTGACTAGAAGATGAATTCTGGAATGTGTGTAAACGGATGTTGTGCTGTTCTTGCTAATGTTAAATATTTTGCCAGGTATTGCACAAAATAATGAAATACTTTGCTGAAAAAACCTTCTTGTCTGGCAGTAATGACCACTGTTTCTGCTGGGTAGCTATCTAGTGTTTTATTAGACCTTAGGGTATTTCCCAGCCCTCATGACAAATTTTTGTCTTTGTGCAAATACTTGGGCAATTTAATGGTAGTATGTAGAGGTGTAGTCTGAGGGTATTAAGCAACACTTGTCTGACTGAGGATATTCCTCACACAAGTAACAAAACCTGCTTTTTAACATTGTCTATAAACTGGACAGAAGTGATTCTCACAGTATAATCATTCTGGTGAGTTTTACTCGCTAGACTGTTACTGACAGGGCCTTGCCAGTGTTTTTCTAAAATACATTAGCAATCTTCTCCTGTGTCACTGCTTGTGTGTTGTAGCAGAGCTTGTATCTGGTGATTCTTTAAAATTGAGAATTGTTTTGCGGTTGGAGATTAATAAGGAATATATGCTCTGAAACAAGGGTTAGCCCTTTGCTTTTTTCTTTTTCCTCCAACATATTCTTAGTAAAATATATACAGCCTTTTAAAATCTCTAGGTTTAAGATGACCTAGATTCAACTCTCAATTCTGATGTGTTGTAAAAACAAAACACGCTTTGTTCCTGGGAAGGGGGGAAGTATGGATGCTCATAGCATACTGTGTGCGCAGATTTTCTTGTTAAATGCAATGACTGCTTTTTTTCTAAAGCTTCTTGCATTTTTTCCATCCTGAAAGCAAGTACAAGACTGTCCGCTCAATCAGAAGTATTTCTCAGAGTATTAAATGAAAAAAAAATTAGAACGGAGGGGTTTTCTTATAATCGGGTCCATCATGATGTTGTTTTGAAATGCTTGTTCTTCATACTTCTTTTTCATTTCAGGTTGGGAGACTTCTGCAGCAATTGGCAATGACAGGTTCTGAAGAGGGAGATCCACGTACGAAGAGCAACCTTGCGAAATTTGACAAAGTAAGAATCCAGACTAAAAAAAGCTAAGACTCATGTGTATACTTCATCCTTCTGCAGTCTTGTTTTTTCAGACACTGCAAAAGACTTACTAAGCAGTTAACTTCCAAGTTACATGTGCTGAAAAGCAGATTAAATCCTGCACAAAGCTGGGAACAAAATCTTGAGTACCAGAATTAAGGGTCGGGGATTCTTGCTTCTATTCTGACATAACACTTCTTAAAAGAAAATACAAAAAAAAAAAAAAAAAAAAAAAAAAAAAAGCAAGTTACTGTTCAAACTGAAATGCTGAGTTACTGTCTGTGGTTTTTCTACTGAACCTGAAGAAAACAATTCGATCTGAACACAACTTTTGTATGAAATCTGGTTTAACACCAAGGAATTTGTTAGTGCAAGTAACTTGTTACTTTTTTGCATAGTTTTTGTCCTTTTTTTGTTCAGCTTTTCCTTTGTTAGTATGAATCATCCATAGCAATACTGAAATTAGCTTCATCAGGGGAACATTGAAACTAATGATCTCTGTATTGTCATATGTTTAAAAAACAGTTGATTTGCTTGTGTAACTTCCAGGTTTTTGCTAATTATAATTGTTACACAGTCTTTCTACAAAGTTACACATTTATTATACAAGTAACATTCAATCAGATTAGAAAGTGATACTGTATGTTGCTTCCTTGTTTCACTTTTAGTCTGTGCTCAGCAGATTCTTCAGGAAGGGGCAGTTTAATTGCCATAAAACAGTTTTTAATTTTTTTTAAAAATTATAAAAAGACACTTAAGTAAGTAACACTTTTGAATGCAGAAAAAGAATTAAGGAAATGCTAAAACTAACTGCATGCTTTCCTTGCTTGCTTTTCAGTGATTTTAATGATACGTGGTATTTTATCCTAAGATTTTAAAAGCAGGAAGCAAAACTTATGTAAACTACTTAACTCTTGTTGTAACTTATGTTCTTTCCAAACTCTAGTAAATGGTCTCTCATGTAAAAACTATTTTTTTCTCTTTGCAGAGCTGTGTGGCTGCTTTCCTGGATGTAGTTATTGATGGGCGTGCAGTTGAAACTCCTCCCATGTCTTCTGTTAACCTTCTGGAGGGGCTGAGTAGAACAGTGGTTTACATGACATACAGCCAGCTAACTACTCTGGTAATACCTTAAGTTCTTAAAAAGTAGTAGTATAAACTTGTCCCCATGTGTTTACAGATAGGATAAATGAGACTGCAATTCTTATCAACACTAATTCTAAATTTTTAGGTTGGCTTTATGCGGAACGTCATGTCAAGCGATCAGCTTAAGGAAGATCGGATGGCTTTGGAAAACTTGCTGGCAAACTTACCCCAGAACAAACCAGGGAAGAGCAGCAGCCTTGAAATGACTCCGTATAATACCCCACAACTTTCTCCTGCAACTACTCCAGCTAACAAAAAAAATCGATTACCAATAGGTAAGGAGAACAAGCAGACTTCTTGCATGATTTCTGATACCTTGATACATTTTCTGTGCCATTTTTTCAGTCATCTCTTGGGGTTACTCTTCGACTACACCTTCAGTTCCTGCTTTTTCTGTGTAGATGGTGAAGAATTTTCTTTTGCATAGAAAGCCAGGTAGCTGCTTTACTTTCTGATGCAAGTATGGTGAGCTTCATCACTCTGGATTGAAATTAAGAAAAATGCTGGACTGGTTGGTAGTCATGCTAGTGCAATGATAACAAAGGGAAAGTTTGAAGATGGGAAGCGGATCTAGGAGGGAAGATTGCTTAGGAAAGTGGTAAGATGGAAGTGATGACATTTAATTAGTGGGATACAATAAGTTTAAAATTTTTGTGTCTGAGAAGAGAGCAAATGTGGAGGAGGATGAAAAAGCAAGAGCAGAACTTTTAGAGTGTGTGCTGAGAAGAGAAGCTTTCTTCTTTCTCCCTTATTCGCCTGGTCTAATTCCAATTGTTAGTATATTGTAATGCAATTCTATGTTGTTTGGGTTTTTGTCCTCTTCTTGAATAGGATTTCTGGGTCTTGAACTTTTCCATTTCAATAATATTTTCTCTTAAAATAGGAAGTGTGGTACCTTTCTTCAGTGTATATTTACATGAATATGACCATATGGGATATTTTTGTTTGTTTGAGAGATTTGGTGTTAGCGTGTAACAGGGCGAAAATACGTAGAGCCTGATCAGTGGCAAAAAAACCCCCACAAAACCAACCCCAAAACAAACCTATCCCATGTTGTTTTAACTCTATTTCTGAATGTTTCTGGTCTTATGCCTAATAAAGTAGTGGCACAACAGCATTTATTTTATGGCATAAAATAGTTTTTGCTCAAAGTTTTTTTTCTTTTGTTTCATTTTAATGCTCTCGAAATCCAGGACAGCAATTGGCAGCCATTACTGCCTGGGATACTTCTGCTACCAATCTTTCAGCTCATATAACTCTAGTAACCCCTTTTGGTGGGTAATGCCCTCTTTCTGTTCTTCTCTGTGAAACTTTTACTTATAACACACGACTTGAGCATGTCTTTGGTTTACTTTGGCAATCAGTTGCTTTTTCAGATTTCTTCATTGATTTCTGTATGAAACTCATTTCATATGTACATGTAGTTTTTAAAAACACCTTGTGTGCCTTTGTGTGATAATCAGAATTTGGCTGTGACTTCCGCACACTTGCCTTGTTTTCCCCAGATGAGATAAAGAAATAACTGGTGTCATGCTGCCATACTTAGAAATCTTAATTCCATGTGGGCGTTTTTCCTTCCACTGTGCCAAATGTGGGAATATGAGGCTACTTGAAAAGACTAATAAAGAGTCACAAAATAATCAGAGTAAACCACCTTATGCTGAACTGTGTGTCTGGGCTTGAGACACCTGTTACAATAAGATTTCCCCACTTTTTAGGAGAAAAAAACCTTATAAATAAATTAAACAGAGTTATAAACCACAGGAACCTAGACTTTTTTTTGTTGGTAACAAACTTCTTCATTTTCTCAATTAATTTATTAAGGGTCTTTCTATGATTGGAATACACTGAAACAGGACATAGTATACCTTGTTTCTCTAAACTTTTATGTTGGAAGTTTGCTTTTTCACAGTTCAGTACTCAAATTTAAACACTAGTTCCATCTCTTGAAGTCTGATACGACTTTTCATTTTGTAAGTTTATTTAGTATGTGTATTATTAATTCAAAACATTGCCGTTCTGTATTTCCATTGTATTGTCTTTTTTTCCTCCTCAAGCAAGGAAAAGCTTTCTCATGTTGATATTTCAAAATATTTTCTTAGCAACTCGTAGCAGAAGTAGATCAAATATTCTAATGGATCAGCACGGAGATCATGAAGGATCGTCCCAGGATACTATCCCAGAAGTTCAGCCGGAAGAAGTGCTGGTGATTTCTTTGGGGACAGGTCCACAGATTACTCCAGGAATGATGTCAGAAAATGAGGTATGCGAAAACTATCACGTCTCAGATATTTTGAAAAGTACAGCCTCTGTGGTCTCTAGTAGCAGAACAATGAAGTTGTGACACTAAGTTCGGGTAATAAATCCAGAATGGGAATTAAAATCCTTACTTCATTTTGCTGAACTTGGGGGTTGTAGCTTTCAAATTTCTCTTTGTTAGGTGGGTTTTTTTTTCCTCACTTAGTATATCTGCACGGTGTGAAAAGCAGCATATTAACACAGGAAAAATGAACCTGGCAGATGTATGAAAAGGCTTTGTCATCTAGCATGCTTAAAAGCAAACTTGGGCTATTGTTTCTGAGCCTGAAGAACCTGATTCACTTATCTCTCTGCATGCTGGGTCCTTTGGATCACGTGGCACAGGTGAATGACAGAACTGGAACACTGATCCCGACGTTTTTGGCAGCTCAGACTTGAAACGCACAGGCCCAGCTTCTTGTGAGAGTGGAGCTGTGGTCATGTTGCCATCAATGCCTTCAGACTATGCTGCTTAGGGCAAGGCTGGTTTTACAGCCTTTTCTTTCACCAGCCGTAGCACAGCTTTTGCTTTCATCTTTGCTGCTTTGCCTAATAGTTCAGATTATCTCCTCCTGCAGCCTCGTAATGATCAGTTTCCATATTATATTAGTCTTCTGGGGTGATGAGGGAGCTGGTGGCTCCACTATTATCAGGACTTGCCTTATGTTCACATCTTGGTTACCTGGCATTCTCTCCAGGCTCTGACTTTGGAGATAGCTGCCTTTTTTCAAATGGTATGTTAGAAATGTGGTTGTGCCGTTAACATCTAGGGAAAACAATGCAAAAGTGTGCAATGTTCTGTTTACTATTTAATTATCTGAAAAATAGATTATTTTAAGGAAGTCTCATTTCTTTCTCCCACTCTCCAGGTCTTAAATATGCAGCTTGCAGATGGCGGACAAGGAGATGTCCCTGTTGATGAAAACAAGCTCCATGGTAAACCTGATAAAACCTTGCGCTTTTCCCTCTGCAGTGATAATCTGGAAGGAATATCTGAAGGTGAAGGGTTACTTAAGTCTTGAAGAAGTTTTGTCCCCTTTTTTTTTTTTCCTAAACTATAAAAGGAACTTCTGTTAAATACAGCATGTCATCTTTGCCATTTTGAAGACTGTACTATCTTACCCTGAGAGCCTCTTTTCTCTTAGCCATTCAAAGAAAAAAGTCTGGAGCTAAATTTTGACCTGCAAAGGCATAACTGAGTCTGAGAACTAGGAAGAAAAAAACTAAGTGTATTTAGAAGGAGAAAACAGAGAGATTTTTTTTTTTTTTTTTTTTGAAACTTAAGTGCAGTACTAATTATTAAAATAATCAAACTTCGCTCTAAACTTAGACTTCTCAGGTTTATTCTTCATCATGTTTTAATAAGGTATTACATATCTCAGAATAGTTTCTCGACTCTAGACAATTCCTTTCTATGAACTTCAGACACAACAAAGCACGGGTTTATTTGTGACATTGAAGATGGTTGTACAGATCATTCAGCATGCATTATTTTGTGTTATTTCCATAATTTGGTTTTTGCGCTCTCTCTCAAAATAAGAAAACAAATTCATGGACAAGTAAACAAATTAATGGCAAAGACTTTATTGACTTTTTAGTTACAGTTAAATACAGTAATGGTGAGATTCCAGCTGTTTCTGATAATGTATTTGTAGATTATTGTAATTAGTATAGTACTCTAAACATGGGAAGTACAAATCACAGTGCCAGTTAACTATCTATAGAATAGGGATCAAGAGTAGAGCAAATGTACATTTAGTTCATCAATTCAATGTTTTATATTGGAACTGCTACTTCATTTCTTTTCATCTTTCTAGTTAATTGTGTCCTGGATTGTTAATGTTGTATATTTAGGAACTGTTATTCCAATTAGATTTACAGTAAAATCTATTTTCACAGGTCCTTCAAATCGCTCCAATTCTGTGTCATCTTTGGATTTAGAAGGAGAGTCTGTGTCAGAGCTTGGCGCGGGCCCCTCTGGGAGCAATGGCGTTGAAGCTCTGCAGCTGTTAGAGCATGAACAAGGCAGGTGCAAATTCTCTGATACGAGTGCCTGAGGTGCTGTAGATGGTAAAGCTGAAGTTCTGTGGAAAAGGGTTGGAAAAATTACTAGTTCAGGAAAAAATAAGTACAAGCTTTCCCTGTGCAATTTCTCTTGCATTTATTTATGGGTTTGTTTGTGGGTTGTTTTTTTTTCCCCTGGAAATATTTCTTGTAGTCCATTGTTAGGAAAAGGGAATTGCATGGGATGTTGAAGCTTAAGTCCTTCATAGGAAACTGCTTGTAAAGTTTTGCTTGATACCAAGTTTTTCCCTTCAGGGAATAGGATGATTTGAATTGGAGTAGTCTTAAAGCGTGAGGATAGCTTCCTGTTTAATATATATTTGTCAAATGCTGGAGCATGTTGCCCAAAGAGATCATGGTGTCTCCAGCCTTGGACATACTGAAAATATGACTGGACATGACCACGAGCAACCTCTGTAATTGTTCCTGTTTTGAGCAGGGGGTTTGGACTTGAATGATCTCTGGAGGTCTTTTCCAGCTTCAGCTTTTCTGTGATGAGATCTTCTTAAAGGAATTTTACCAGTTTCTTGATATCGTGCTAAATTTTGTTCATTTTGTATGTCAATTTGGTTGATAGGTCACCATGTGTAGTTCAAGATTTTTCTTACGTCTCAGATGTGCTTAAAAACTGTTTTCAGGAAGCATCTCTTGAATAGTGTAATAGTGCTTTACAGGCCTTACTTTATAACACTGTCTTACCTGACAGAATTAGAGGTTTGTTTTGTTTGGGTTTTTTTCCTATTTTCAATCAGAAGTAATTGGAGAAGCCTTTTAAAAAAATGAGAACCTTTTATTTTTGCATAGCCACAACTCAGGATAATCTTGATGACAAGCTCCGTAAATTTGAAATCCGTGATATGATGGGGTTGACTGATGACAGAGATATATCAGAAACTGTGAGCGAAACTTGGAGTACGGATGTCTTGGGAAGTGACTTCGATCCAAATATTGATGAAGATCGTTTGCAAGAAATAGCAGGTAACTTGGTGATACATATGGTACGTTAAAGTGCTTCACGCTTGCTCTAAAATAGTGAGGCTGCAGAGCCCTCCTCCTCTTTCTAAATAGGTGTATTTTCATTGATTAAACTGGAGCTTTTCTGTAGGAGGACATTGCGTGCATGACCTGTAGTATATTTGGTTGCTCATTTCTATCTTTTCAACATTGTCTTTCGTGTTTACTTTATTAAGGACACTTAAAATGTGTTCTTATTTTTCTCTTATTGGAGCTGTCTTCAGGAAGCCTATACCTAGCTATACGCTTCGGCTTTACTTTTGCAGGTGCAGCTGCAGAGAACATGCTAGGCAGCTTGCTGTGTTTACCAGGTTCAGGATCCGTGTTGCTTGATCCCTGCACAGGTTCAACCATATCAGAAACCACAAGTGAAGCGTGGAGTGTGGAAGTATTACCAAGTGATTCAGGTCAGAATCGTGTGGGTTTTGGTTATTTCTTTAGCATGAATCAAGATTCTTCCAGAGGCATATAATGCAAAACAACAGCCTCTTCCTCTCTTTCTTCGAGAAATTATTGTCTTGGGGTTAAGTTAGTATTTGTGAATACTTCCAGTATTAAAAGTACAAACTGTTCCTAGGCAGAGAGAAAATGGAAAGCATTGTGAGAGACTGACTTAAGAAATTCTTAAGGGCCAAACAGGGAGAGAAGGGATTGCAAAGCAAACTTCTGTTTGCTTTCCTTCCCTGTGGTGTTAAGTAGGGGTATCTATGATCACAGTTTACTTTGGTTAGTGAAGATTCGACTGCATACTGTTGTCTCTAAGAAATACAATACTTAAAGCAGTAAAAACTTCTTAGAATGCCCTTGTATATAGAGCATTGCTATCTGTGCAGTGTCCTACCTTCTGTATAGGGAGAAAACTCTTGCTGAAGTGGTTGAATTAGCTTAGGACTTAATATACTAAATCAACACATACCCCCCCACCCCTTCTGTATGTGGATATTAAGGGAGCATGGCATTGAGTAATGATACTTTTTCTCTCTACTCTCCATTGTCTCCCTTTTGTAGAGGCCCCGGACTTAAAACAGGAGGAAAGACTACAAGAACTGGAAAGCTGTTCTGGGCTGGGTAGCACATCTGATGACACAGATGTAAGGGAGGTCAGTTCTCGACCCAGTACACCAGGCCTCAGCGTTGTATCAGGTGTGTTTAATTGTCTCTGAAAACATGCTGCTCTATTAGAACACAGTCAGCATCTGCTTTGCTGCACTTACTTTAGTTATACATCATTTCACTCATAAAATAACTTTTTTGCGCTCATTTTGGAATTTTCAAAGCAGTAATTCTTTGTTCATCTTTCAGAAGAAATAAAAAAGGCAGCAGAGCATCAAATACTCTGTGCTACAGTAGTAATGGTTAGCAGTGGAGTGTTGATCTGGAAGAAACTCCTAACTTTCTTGCATTTAGTTTTATTATCACAACTTTTTTTATTTAAGTAAATCAGCATATATCTATTTCAGTTCTTCATTTTCTGTGAAGTATTTAAGAGTAAAGTGTCTTTCTAATGTCCATTGTCAAAGTGTATTCATGGCTATGTTAAAACAGTTGTAGAGCAGAAATAACATTTTATTTTAGGACTATAGAAATTCATAATGTCTCTAGGTGCTACTGTGAGTTAGGAGTTGATTATTGCAGTGTTCACCAAACATTTTAACAGCTTCAGGATTTTGCTTCCTTTTTCTCTGAAAGACTATTACAGATACTTCTTTTGTTATGTGTAAGGTATTAGTGCAACATCTGAAGATATTCCTAATAAGATTGAGGATCTCAGGTCCGAGTGTAGCTCCGACTTTGGGGGAAAAGATTCTGTGACAAGTCCTGACATGGATGAAACGGCCCACGGTAAGTAAGTTACTTACCTGTAAATGAGAATTAGAATCTCTGATAGCTGAAGTCTCACAAATGACACTTGTAGAATCCTTAAATTTTATAACTTCGCCCAATTTCGAAGTTCTGGTGGCTAAGCTTAACATTTTCCTTATGTGCTAGCACTGTATTTGTTTGACAAAGAAACTCCAGTACTTCATAGTACCAGAGCTTGAGTACTAAAGTCTGTGATCTAAGATCACTTTTTCCTAATTCGGTTTGATTACACTGACTGTCCTCTTGCATTTTGGAATTGGTCCGCTCCTCAAGATTGCCCCAGTTTTTGTGACGTAATTCTTTGATCATTTCAGCGTATTACAGAGATCTTTCCGTATAAGAGTATCTTTAAAAGTATTTTGCAATATACGTTTTGTAAACTTTTATTGCTGAGGGCTGTTTTTCCAATATCCCTTATGTTGTAGGTAGTTCTTGGTACAGCACTAACTTTTTTTTTTTCTGTATTTCAGGAGCCAGTCATCTGACATCTCCTCCTTCTCAGACAGATTCTTTGCTTGCATTGTTTGACCCTCTGTCATCAAATGAGGGTGAGTTGTGAAGAGTAAGCTTTTTTAAAAAACGGGCATTTTCAGTGCTTCTATGTTAGTACCAGCTAATTTGGAAGAATCTTAAAAGAAATGTGTGTGGCTTCTTTTACACTTATGACCGCAGGTGTATCAGCTGTAGTAAGGCCTAAAGTACACTATGCAAGACCCTCTCATCCACCACCGGATCCACCAATCTTGGAAGGAGCTATGGGAGGTAATGAGGCCCGATTACCAAACTTTGGGTCTCACGCTTTAATTCCAACTGATTTAGAAGCATTCAAGCAGAGGCATTCTTATCCAGAGAGGCTAGTCCGCAGTAGGAGTTCAGATATAGTATCATCAGTTCGGAGACCTATGAGTGATCCTGGGTGGAACAGACGTCCTGGTAATGAGGAGAGGGAGCTTCCTATGCCGAGCACCAACACTGGAGCAGCTGTTCTGGTGGCTGCATCTCAGTCATCGTCTTCGTCTCCCAGTAAAGACTCCTCTAGGGGAGAGGTAAGGCTTCTATTTATGACTATTTTTTTCTAGCATGCCCACTTTAATTAGGCATCTAATGCTGGAAAGCTGATATTAAATGTGTTTAGCTAAGGAATTACAATGCATTTTTGTTACCTTTTAAACGTTGGCCAATAATGTTTTGCAAGCTAAAGCTACAGATGTTCAGAATGGCTTAAATTAACCTGGCTTCTCTTAAATTTACTGGATGAACTTTACTTGATTTGGTGGGACTTCAGAAATAGATTTGTTGCAGTGTTTAAATTTGAAATGCTGCAGCATCCTGAAAAGTAATTTTCTTTAAAAAAGAAATAAGTGAAATCTAAGTTTCTCCACGTCTTTTGGTTTTGCATTTATAGGCTGCCCTCTTCAGGAGGGATATTTGTAACTTAATCTGCTATGGCTTTCTGTGCTCTGCTGTAGTTCTGTTTTTACAGTCGACATAGCATAACCTGATGTCGAGGAGAAATTTTGTCTTTATGCTTGATATGGTAGATGCTCAAATGTAGACTCTGCCCTTCTACAGATTGAAGAACGGAAAGACAGTGATGATGAGAAGTCTGACAGAAACAAGCCCTGGTGGAGGAAACGCTTTGTGTCTGCCATGCCCAAAGGTAGGATCATGTCCATCTGGTGTTGGTACTTTAGAAAGAGTGCATGCTGCCTTTATTATGTCTTTAGTCACTTTTACAGAAAGTTTTTACAGTTTCACTTTGAAAAGCTGACCAGACTGACATAGATTTGTTACAGAGTAATAGTGGTCCTGTTTAATTTTGAGAAATAAAGGATTCTTCTTTATAAAATTGCAAGCGTTGCAGTAAAGAGAGAATTATTGAAATACAAAATATGTAGTACCTGTAAAGAGGTGTGTAAGCTAAAAGAGATTTGGTTACGCATTGTGTTATCTTAATCATTCGGTAACCTTGGAATCCTTATGTGATGCAAGTAATTTCATAGTTGTATGGTATTAACTTCATTGTAGCTTCACTGAGAACTAGTCTTAATTGTCTACGGATGTTAGCGTGCTAGTTGAAGGATATTGATAACTTAGGATATCTTTTGTAACGCAGCATGACTGGAAATTAGACTTTGGCTATTTACAAAGTAAAGCTTGTGCAAGATAATATTTGGCTTTCATGCTGTGAATAATGATAACTGGGGATGGAACAATGTGTGCAATATTAAATATTCTTGCCTGTTGAAAAATAGACTTCCAGTTAGAAAAGAACCAGTGTAATCCTTGCAGTCTCTGCGTGACTTTAGATAACGTTATAGTATTTTAATACCGCTTTGTTTGCTTTTCTATTTCACAATGTAATGTCTTTGCATCTTCTCCCTGAACTTACTAGTGGGAACGAGCTGCCAGAAAAGACTCGTGTCATTATGACCAATATTTGAGTTAGGACTATTGGCTAAACTAAAGTATAAATAAATATGTAAATAAAAATGGCAAGCTCCCTGACTCCCTTGGCTAGTAATTGCCTAGAACATACTGTACCTGGAAGGCAAAACTGTTCTGCCTGGCTCACGGTAGCATGTCTGTTAAAGGTAGAGCTTACTACATATGATGACTGTACAGTTCTGCTCCACCCTGTAGATAAGCTTATGCTTTTATTGACGTTTATTCGATGACAAACTTCTGCATTATCCACTTTCTTAAAGTTTCTTCAGTCTGGCCATTATCTCAGAATAGTCTTTGATAAGGTACCTTGCATTTTCAGCTCCTATTCCATTTAGAAAGAAAGAAAAACAAGAAAAAGACAAAGATGACATGGTGCCTGACAGATACTCAACACTTCAAGGTATATGAATAATATCATCATAGTAATTTTCTCTCATAACGTGCCCTCTAGAGATCCAGAGTGCCCACCACGTATCTATTTACAGAAAGGTATACGCTATTGTAGTTAATGTTCACAACTGGCTTTCTGAATAAGTAAGTGGATAAAGACTTCTTGCCTTGAAGACTGTTTTTAAATTGTCATGCTTCTGCCAATACATATAGTACTAGATTATCGACTCAAATCTTCATTTTTTTTTTTTTTTTTTTTTCTTCTCTCTCATTATAAAGCTTATGTCCTTATCATAGCTGAGCTGGAAGCGTAGCTACAGACACATTCCTGTAATAATTACCTAAGTGCTAAATTAAACATGATTTGAACCTGTGTGTTTAGTTTTCTGTTTGCCTAATCATTTCTAGAAGTCTTCAAATATACAAGAACCATTTGTGTATACAGTATAAATATGCTAAGGATCTGGCTTTATTTGTTCACTTTCACTGTACTTCTTTTTTTTCTGCTTTTGCTTCAGACTTTATAAATATATTTGAATTGTGGCTGCATGGAACACAAGCAGCTGTTTGCTTGATGTGGCTAAAACAAGTCCAAATGTGTAGGTCTAAATTTTTGTATTTGCTTTCAGATGACACAATACAAGGTTAACTCCTGTTGTTTTCAATGGTCTTTTCAGATGATCCCAGCCCAAGGCTCAGTGCACAGGCGCAAGCTGCGGAGGACATTCTGGACAAATACAGGAATGCAATTAAGCGAACCAGTCCTAGTGAAGGAGCCATAGTGAACTATGATAGTGCAGGTGAGACCCTGGCTTTTACAATCATCACGAACATATTTCCTCCTCCTTAAAGATAAAAACACTTCAGTATTCTAGACAAATGTTAGTACTAACAGCTGAACAATGTGAGCTCTAAACCAGGAACATTTTGTCAAATAATCTGGGAGACAATCCCTCAGAGACTGGGAATTAAATCGGTATTCTCAAGGACAGCTCTTTCATATTGCCATTGAGGTGGTTGGTTGTTAATAGCACATCTCTTACCAGGTTTTTGTTTGGGGATTTTTTGTTTGTTTGTTTTAATGGATACTGAAGAAGTATTTTTGCCTTCCAAAACTGATGCAGTTTCTTCTTAGTGATTTGTAAATTGTATATTTTTAATATACTTTTTTCACGTATTCAGAATAAGTTGTCTTATTTGCTGTTGCCATTCCCCCCCGACCTTGGAATAACAAGAAGAAAATAGAGAATATTAGTTTAGTTTCTTCTTCTGACTCCTCTCTTAAAGTGTAATGCTGTTTTTTTTCATTTCCATAGAGGCTATTGGGGATGGTGAGAGTATGCATGACTCTCCACGTGATGAGGCTTTGCAAAACATGTCTGCAGATGATCTCCCAGACTCTGCGAGTCAAGTAGCACAGCCACAAAGTTCTGCTTTCTCCTATAGGTAAACACGTTTGCAGGTTTAATGTTACTCACAAAGTAAAATTAAAAGCTGAAGCTATGAGATTGGTTCCCACAAAAATCTTAATATGGATCAATTGTAAACTTATACATGCTTTTAGTTTTAAGCATCTCAGACTGTCATATTTCCACTGGTGAAGGGGGGATATTATAACCCGAGAAGACAGAGCAGTTCCATGTTTAGGAAAAGTCCTTTGAAACTGGTCTATGTGCTCTATCAAAATAACTGATATTCTAAAGTCTTGACAACATTGGTGTATTAAAATGATGCTAAATAACTTTTAGGCAGTATTTAAAAAAAAAAAAAGTAAAGAGTGCTTATTGAAGAAGCAGACCTTGCAGCAACTTTGTTAAGAAAATATTTTTCCTCTTTAAGGGATGCAAAGAAGAAATTGAGATTGGCTCTTTGTTCAGCAGATTCTGTTGCCTTCCCGATGTTGACACATTCAACAAGGAATGGTTTACCAGATCACACAGACCCTGAAGGTAAACGTTCTTTATACATACAGGCATATTGTATTGTATGTGTTGCTTCTTTTCCCCCATCTAATGGCACTTGTACTGCACCATTTATGGTAACTTCTGTCTGGCATAGGTATAGAAGGCATAGGCCACCTTTTGCCCTTCAAAATGTTTTCAATCTTACTCGATAAACAAACCTGCCAACTAAATCTGGTCTAATTTTTTTGTAATGAAGTGTCTCAGATAGTTTCAGGCTCTGCCTGCACTCTGTAGAATAGACTCCCAAAATACATGTATTGTTGGGAATTGTGCTATAGTACTAATAGAGCAAGTTGAATGATTTACTGAGTCTTTACGCTGACTTAGCCTATGTGTCTTGTGTTTGCATCCCTCCATTCATTCTAGGTTTATTTGTAGACAGGTGAATTTGTCACCTTATCTGGTCCTCTTCAAGTTTCAAAATTGTTCTAAATAGCAAATAAGATAGTGGTATGAAAACTTACCCCTTGATATCTGGAAAATTCAAAAAGACTTATTAAATTGTTCTTAAAATAACATTTATTGCCTGATGTACATAAGTTTCGGTTTAAACTGTTACGCTTTTCCCATATTCAAAAGCAGTTTTATTTTCATCATGCCTACATTTCCTTAATATTTTTCCTTTGTTCTTTATTAGATAATGAAATTGTGTGCTTCTTGAAAGTTCAGCTAGCTGAAGCTATTAACCTCCAAGACAAGAACTTGATGGCCCAGCTGCAAGAGACAATGCGATGTGTAAGCCGCTTTGATAACAGGACCTGTCGAAAGCTGCTGGCATCTATTGCAGAGGACTACAGGTAGTTTGTTCAGTATCTAATTATTAATGGGTTTCCAAATGCATATATTTATTTACTAGCAGATTGGGAAGATCCCTTTTGGTTTAAATTGTACTTTACCAAATCTGGTTATTACATCTCTGCTTCCCCACAAAATGATGAAATTGTCTCACCTATCTGGAAATGGCTTAAAAAAGCTTGGACCTTAAGTCAGTCCAGAGAGTAATAAACTTAGGTTAAATCAATTTGTGGCTGATGTTCAGCTCTAACACACAAGAGATGCTGTTTGGAATTTGCTTTCGTCTAGCATTCTGGAGTGCTGCAAGGGCAGTGAATTCAGTTCAGAGAAATCTGTATAAGATGGAACTTCCTAATTCAGGCATTATCTTTGTTTTAAAAACAACAGGTTGAAGATTCCTCTTGCACTACAACTTAACAGTTTGCAAAGCTATTAGCCTCTATCTTTATTATGAATCTAACGCAGAGCACTGTTTATTTTAGGAAAAGAGCTCCATATATCGCTTATTTAACTCGATGTCGGCAAGGCCTGCAGACGACACAAGCACACTTGGAAAGGCTGTTGCAAAGAGTTCTGCGAGATAAAGAAGTGGCCAACAGATACTTCACTACAGTATGTGTGAGGTTACTGCTAGAGAGCAAAGAAAAGAAAATAAGGGAGTTTATTCAAGGTAAGATTAATGCAGACTGTGGAATATTTATATTCCTTTACTCCATATTTAGATGCTGGCTCAGGTTAATGTTTTAAAATAAAACTTCTGATCTGAGGAGCAGATTCCTAAAATGGTTTTCATTTCAGCTGGTGAATTAATGGCTCAAATAGACGGATTACTGTGACTTAACAGTACGTTCTGGCAGCTAAGCCATGGTAACTGCATTTTTCATGGGCTAAAAGAATGAAGGTAATTTGACCTCATTTGGCCTAAAAAGTTATGCTAAATCATATTGTTTAGCATCTGCCCCATGGAAGAAGCATGAATACTATTAATTCATTTATCAGTAGATCTAAAATACAAATTAAGTTGCAGCATTCGGTCCTCAATACACAACCTGTGGTTGCACCTTAGAAGATATGGGGAATAGTAGTAGTATGAATCAAATGAATCAAAGATTCAAAAATATCATAGCGTAAAGGATAGCAGCATCAGGAAGACAACTCTCAAAACAGAGTCACTTAAACCAGACTATTTCTCTGTTCTGTATGCACATACCTGACTTAATGAAGTACATAAGAAATTTGGAGCCAGTTCTTGCTCCTGGAGCATATAGTGCTGCATATTAAATGTGCCTGAATAGGCTGGAATTAATACGAGGACTTACATATACTGGGATTAAAATTCTGGTAATAAGATTCAGTGACCCAGGAAGGAGTAAAAAGCCCTTTCATTGGGCAGAAAGGAGACAGCTATTTCTGGATGATCTAAAAGAGAAATTGGCAGCTCTGGCGTTCAGGCTGCTGGCAGATATGAGTGGCAGTTGTCTTCTGGTGCAGAGTGCTATAAATATGAAGCCAATGAATGGCCAGTGATTTGGTCATGTTGCATTAACTTGGCTGCATCACTCATTCTGTATTTTGTAGATAAATATGAATGTTGCAACTATGCATACTTAGTAAAAGTAGGGGTAGGAAATGGTACACATGGGTTGTCTTGATATCTTCCCCCGCCCTTTCAGCATCTGACAACATTGCGTGTGCTGGTTCCTACCAGCAACTGTTCTAGCGATTGTTCTGGGTGTTATCTCTGTGGGTGGCTGGAAAGAAGGCGTAAGAACTGGTACTGCAGAAGAAGTGATTAACACAGTATCAAGTAGAGTATTTTGACCATATGCTTTGTTAAATGTGTTTTATAAGCTTTTCCTTTAATTCCTCCATTTATTTCAAGTGTTCCTGTTTGTATTTCCCTTACTGGGGCGTGGGCAAAACAGAGCCTCAGTGCTGCCTGGCAAGAAGTCTGAAGTAGATTCTGGACTCTTCTTTCCAGAAAAACCTATCAGAAATGTTTTTTTACTTAACTGAATGTTGTCTGTCTTTTTACTAGATTTCCAGAAACTCACAGCAGCAGATGATAAAACAGCCCAAGTTGAGGATTTTCTTCAGTTCTTATATGGGGCTATGGCTCAGGATGCCATATGGCAGAATGCCAGCGAAGAACAGCTTCAGGATGCACAATTAGCTATAGAACGCAGTGTGATGAATCGTATTTTCAAACTTGCGTTCTACCCTAATCAGGATGGAGATATTTTGCGTGACCAGTAAGTTAATGTAATTTGAAGTACCCGGTTTCTCTTTTGCAGTTAGCGCAGATGGAAGCTGTGCAGTCTTCACGTGACAGGCTCGACTAAGTCAGCCATGCCATACAAACTCATGGTTTCTTTCGGAACGTTTTGTAAAAGAACAGGGAAGTGCTTTAGCATCATGTGCAAAAGTTTGTGTTTGCAACAAACTGCTAGAACAGAATAAAATTGTAAATGTAATGACTTGGGATACAGACTTTCAGATCTGCAAGTGTGTATGCTGAGAGAATGATCAAAATCTGCTTCAGGACTCCCTCCATTTTCTGTTTTGGTACAGAATTTTCCATGCATTTGGGGTTATTGGGTTTTTGTGTTTTAGAACACACTGGCTGTGTGGTTGTACTTGATTGTATGGCAAAATCCTCTGCATCTTTTATTGACCTGGTGTCCAGTAGCTGTAGCACCATCGTGATTATATGCATTCCTGAAGGTCTGTCTTGTAGTATCAAACCTAAAGCTAGTGGGAAACCCCAGGGGACTACTTGCTGGCTACTGCTTACTTTTCCCTCTTGTTTTTTGTGTTTGTTTTCAGGGTCCTTCATGAGCACATACAGAGGTTATCTAAAGTAGTGACGGCAAACCACAAAGCACTTCAGATACCTGAGGTAACAACTTCTCCTTTCCTTCGCTTTCGTACGTGTGTCAGGGTGCTTGGTTTTGATTGTGTTTGGGATGGGGAGAAGGTTGTTTTGTTTTACGCTTAGAAGCATTGCTTTTCTGTCCGTGACAGCTGAAATAACCCTGCAGGAAAAACATGCTGTACCCATGCTTTGGTATCTTCCATTGACCGATCCTTCTAAATTAATTTTTTTTTCTGATTTTGCCACCTCTGTCCTGGTATTAGGATTTAAGAACTAATACTACACTGCACTAAGATGCAGTAACTTTCTGATAATTTGCTTCAAAAGACAAGATTTTAATCCTTTATGCTTCTAATGTGATTCATATGCCATAGCTGTGGTTTACAGCTGTCAAGTTAACTTTGTCAACTAGCCAGAATTAATGGAACCTTGCAGATCGCTGAATTTGCTCAGTGCTTTCACTTTTCTCATGGTTAGTAGGATAACGAAAAGCAAGTTGGTAGGCTTAAGAAGTCTGTCAGAGGCTGGATGTTTGCAGCTTTCCTAGTTCTCAATTCAGCAGTTGAGCTGTGTGAGTCAAAACAATGAGTGTTCATAAAGCTGCTGATAGGAAAACTGAGACGTACAGCTCTACCTTCATTTGAAACAGTGTACTAGAGAAGTCAGGGAGAAGTACAGGCTAATTATGTTAGTTGCGCATAGAGTTCTGGCTCCTTGTAGTTTTTTATTATAACACAGCAGAAAGCCACCTGTGTCGTGAGTGTAATGTAACCACCTTGACTTAAAGCTTCCCATTTCTTCGGAGCCTTGCTCCTGCCTGCAAGTCTCTGGTACTTCAGATCCTCTGTGGTGCACAGTAGCAGCTTAGACAAACAAGAACTGGCAGTGTGTTGGTTTTTGTTTTTTTCCTAGGTATATCTCCGGGAGGCACCATGGCCATCTGCACAGTCTGAAATCCGCACAATAAGCGCTTATAAAACTCCCCGAGACAAAGTACAGTGTATCCTGCGAATGTGTTCAACCATCATGAACCTGCTTAGTCTGGCAAATGAAGATTCAGTACCTGGGGCAGATGATTTTGTTCCTGTTCTGGTCTTTGTCCTCATAAAGGTGAGTTCTTTTGCAAAGATCACAACTCCAGCTAATTCTTGCAATAAACAAGCAAATTTTAGGAAGAAAAATAATGCATTTGGGTAACTGGGAGCATGCTGGACTCAATACCAGATCTAATTCAGCAGGTTTAAATAGAAACATCAGATGTGGTCACAGTTACGGTTTTTGAATCCAAGCAAACTTTGCATTTGGAACCAAGGAAATAGGGGTGCAGGCATTGTGTGTGGAGTGGGTTTTTTTGAGGTGCGTCCACTAGCATCTCTCATCTGTGCCTGCTTAATGTTGTCCTCTTTCAGGACCGAGATCCGCACTAGGACTGACTTGTATTGTGTTGCTGACCTTTTTTGACATAAGAGTGTTTGGAGGATGGTCTGTCATATATAAGGTGCTAGAGCAATAGGCTTTTCCATGTGTTGAAATCCCCGATGACTTTTATAGATTCTGCCCTTCTTTCTCTTGGCCTGCCAGTTGGTTTTCCTTGTTGGAAAAATGCTCCTTTCATCAAGGTTGATGCATTCTGAGTATGTGAAATGGGTAGACAGTCACTACCCTACAGATGCGTTACAAAATCATGTATTACAACTGTGTGAGAATCACTGTACAAATAGAATTGTACTTCTATTCTGTATCTTGTAATGTTTGATGTTTAGCTTTGCAAACAAGCTGTGAGTATCTCTTTCTTCTTTAACCCTCAGGCAAATCCACCTTGCTTGCTGTCCACTGTTCAGTACATTAGTAGTTTCTATGCCAACTGTTTATCTGGAGAAGAATCATACTGGTGGATGCAGTTCACAGCAGCAGTTGAATTCATTAAAACTATTGATGATCGCAAGTAACTCACAGCACATGTATGGGCAGACTGTTAGCAGAAGAAGAGTATATAAGAATGTACAACAGCTGCAAAAGCTGAAGAAGAGACTTTCCTTGTAAAATACTGTACAGAATTGAGGCATTTTAAAACACACCTTTACTAATCAAATTAATTTAACAGATTTTCCTCTTCTCTTTTGGTTGCGTTTTTCTCCCCTGTAGACACTGGCACTGCAAAAGGGACCACAGTTTTCAGGTATTTTGGAATCTCAAAACATGCAGAAAATTCTTCATGCTTTTTCCACCACCCCTCTTCCTGAATTCTTACTCACGTGAATAATTCACTTCATTTAATTTCTAATAGAAAACTGAAACAACAAGAATCAGGGCAACCACTTAGTATACTTTCTAGCTTAATACACGTTTTATTAAAAAAACACCAGCCACACTGAAAGTTTGTAGTAGCTGACATTAGTTATCAATTTTATTTCACCTAAATTTAAAATCTGAGAGGACAGTGTAAATATTATATACCTATATTTAATGCATTGCAGTTATCTTTGGACGCATTATCCTTTGAATAAACAAGCAAAAGCCTCTCTGACCTCTTAACAGGTTGTGACATACTGTGTTTTGGTAATGAAAGGACTTCCTCGAAAGGCTAAGATTAAAAAAGGGCAAACTGAACTATTTATTAAAATGTAATTACAATTACTGAAATTTCTAAAACTGGAATTTATAACAGACAGGGCTTATTAGATAGCTAAACACTTTTTGGCTAGGGCGTTAGGGTGTTAAAAAGGTTTGGATATATGGAGGAGAGGGACTGTAAGTTACAATAGATAAGTCTAATATAAAAAAGGAGAAATAAAATACCTTACTGTAATATTTTTTTTCTGAACTATTGTGTATACTGTACAAACCCCAAACAGAGATCCTTAACAGAACCTTGGACTGTAATATATATTTTGATTAGTGACATTAAATACATATGCCAGGGGTTTCAGTGAATGTTTTTACTAAATGTTCTTCGTGTTGTCTGCTATGCAGCAGTGCAAGTTTTACTGTTGATATAAATATTTTAAAATATAACACTGTTCTTTATGAAACATATCATGACATCAGTTCAGGGTGTTTTATAGCTTTCTCACCCCACCTTTCCCTTAAACTGACAATTAACAATTTAAAGCAGTTTTTATGCACACCACCACATGGATTTTTCATGAGTGAAATGGTCTGAGTGATGGCCAGTGGTTGTTATCTGTATATAAGCACTTGCTGTTCTTTTTTAGCTAGAATTACAGTGAAAAAGGACAGCAAGCATTTAACTTTTTCATGTCAGTATTATTTCTTGCTCTTCCCAGAATGTTCATTGCACTTCTCACAGAGGGATGTGTTAAGACTTGGTGTCTGTGAGTGGTAAAGAAAACAAAATCTTTCTCGCATTCTCTTCAAAATATGATTAATTTTTTTTTGTGTGTGTGCATTTTGATGATTAAAGCCTGTAAGCAACTAGTACTTGGGAAAGTCATTTGGTTAACTGAAATTAGAGCAATTTATATAAAGTATGAAGTGCTTGATTTGGCTGTGCTACTTGTCAAGGCATAATTAAAGAAACTGACTTTCTAGGACTCTAACATGTAATTCAGTATAGCATTTTTGCCAAACTAATCACAGGTGAGAGGGTGGGATGGTAACTTTTTTTTCTTTCATTTATAATCTTTCTCCTCTATTAGAGACCTGATTCTGTGGAGGAGCAATACTCAGTAGAAACACAATTTTTCTGATCTGCCTTACTGTGGTAACTCAGTCTGTGTAGCATTGCAATATTCTAGTTATTTAGCCTTGATGGGTTTTTGGTGCTGAACACATAACTTAATATTGCAAGCACAGCCCTGACCAATAACACTCAGCAGCGAAGCACAAATATGCCCTTGAAGATATGGCCAGATCATATCTAAAAGCAATATAAATTTATTTATATTGAAGTGTCCTGTAATATTTAATTATTACTTGAATATCTGAGATGTTAAGAAAGTTCTTTTAGTCCTGCAGTTTGGGTTTTAGTCAAGGAGAGTATTTGTATGATCCTTAAGGCACAAAGACACTTAAGTTGGTGATTACCCTGTGCGTTGCTTCTGTTTGCAAACTTGGCAAGCAGGATTTGATCAGCACCATCGAGTCTTTCAGATTTGCTCCCCTTTATGGAAGGGGCAACAACCATTTCCATCACAATTTTTATCACTTTGTTTTTCTGCGTAGAAAAATACTTCAAAGAACTGGAATATTTTTTTTACTATTATTTAGTTATTTTAAAACCAGTAAGTGTTTCAACGAGCCCCAGATGAGCTGAGAGTCCTCATAGCAAGATGGTCCTTTGCTTCTTTTTTTCAACCTACTCTGAAAGTCCTTTATGTAGTCTTGATAGTTGTAGTTTTAATTCTGAAGAATTAAAAACCTTCCTGTAATATCCTCTTACTATTTTCCCTTGGTGTCCCATAACGTTTTGTTTTAAAATGATAAATTACATGTATAGGAAGTGATGTTGTTAGGTTTTGGTGTGCAATAGTAAAGGTGAAAAGACAGTGCATAAAGGACCAAAAGTAACAGAACCGTTGCCAAAAGGTGCCAGCCAACCATGTACCTGTTGCAGTAAACTTGGTGCTTTCTGTTAATTCAATTTCTTCAACCACTGAAGGATGAATGGAACATTCTGGGGAACGGGGAGGGGGGAGAGGTCATTAGTAGCAGGTTGCAGTCGTGGACTTAAGGCTCGGTTGTTGACTTCAGCGCTGGTTGTTGGCGTGTCTGGAGGAACCGCCAAATTAAACGATGGCATGGCTATGCCTGTTAATATTACAGAGGTGGTATTTTCCTTTTTTGGGTAGAGGAGTGAAAGGAATGGGCTGGTTTTTTTTCATCCCTAGGAGATTCCTTTTTGCTTCTAAGGAGAAATCTCATTTAGGCTTAAAGCTTTTTTAAATACTCTTTAAGGAGAATTGGAACATGTATGGCCTATTAAATATTTGAGTTTAAAAGTTTTTGTTTTGAAGACCTCACACTACCAAATGCTGAATGTAACTGCCATAAATTTCAGGAAAAAAAGCCACGAACATGATCCTGTTTCCTGTAGGTGAGTTTCTGGTGAGCACAGTGTCGGTTCGTATCGCTTGAAAATGTTAATGTTCTGTTAAGCCAAATTCTCGCAGAAATTTGAGAACTCACTGCCGTGTTAATGCTGAGGAGTGTGTGGAGGAAGGGGGTTAGGCCGGAACAGGAGCAGCAGGAGGAGGCAGACCTGTTCAGCAGCAAAGCTTCAGGCAAGTGAAGCGTGTGTTTGGCACGAGCGTGACTTGTGTGGCCGTGCTGCGGTACAGACGGTGCAGCCTTCGGCTGGCAGCGCGACGGGAGAGCTGGAGCAGCAGGAAAGCAGTGGACAAGGAGGGGGAAGAATATTCTTGTTTGGGTAACAGCTGGTGACTTGGTTGAGCCTGTACTACTTGAGAATTAATCTCTGCTGAGTTAGTAGTGTGTGTTCTGTACCTTTTAATTGTGCTTTACCTCTATTTAAAAGCTTTGTACTGCCTCTCCTCTTTGAAACTGGTAAAGCCTTTATAAACCTAAATTAATGAGCTTGCACAATCTTGTATACAGGAAACCCATCTTGTCTCTAACGTGATTATTAATGTATTATTCTGTAAAAACTGATTAAAAGGAGAGCAGTTTAACCGCCTGGGTTTCACATTTCTGCCTTGTTCCAATGCGATCAGCAGTGGTGCTGGAGATAGCATTGAGAGCGTGAACAGCTTGCCACTAACTTTGCATGGTTTCCGTTTAGCATCGCTGCGGTGTTGTATCCTCAGACCTTTTTTCACATGTGCACCAACAGCTCGTAGGGAGCGGACAGCGGCAAAAAAGAAACAAGATCCGGTTAATGGGAGAGGATGCACTGCTGAGTTGGCTGCTTAATACAGAGCTTTTCAGTTATCTCTTTTTTTTTTTTTTTTTTCTTTTTTTAAATCATGCAGCTTGGCTGTCCTAGTAGCTTGAGGGGAAAAAATAGCTACCTGCTGTCACACCACTAAGGTGGCTGACCTGGGGACAGCTGCCAGGACAGTGTCTGGTCTTCCACCGTGTGCTGTTCGATGCCTTGCCTGGAGTGCTCAAGTCCAAAAGTACTATGTTTCAGTCATTTCTTAAGAAATGTTCACATCAGCTACACGACAGTTTGGGGCGGGTGGGCGACGCGGCGGGACCGGGGCGGATGTGCGTCGGCAGCATGGTGCTGCCATGAGCTTGGTCCCCGCAGTGTTATTGACCTTGATTCTCTCTCATTTGCATCCAGCATTTTTCATCCTCTGGAATATGGTGTTTGGGGACCTTTCCATCATTAAGTGGATTTACAGCAATTTCCTTATGTGTTTTCTCCAAGGGATTCTGTTATGAGAGGCACATTAAATCTCCATTAATACCTCATTATCCGACTGATAAGATTACCATGATAATGAGGCAGAAATTCTAATTGTTTCACTTCTTATTGTGCCTTTCATTAAATCATATACCTGGATGTTGCTGTCGGAGAGGGGAGCTCCAGCCTGCAGGCCTCGGGAGGTGAACCCCTCCCCATGCGCCCTGGTCCTGTCCCCCGGTGCTTGGGGGATGCTGGGGCGTGCTGGCCCTTCCTCCTGGGCTCCTGCGCCTCCTGCCCCGGCCTCTCCACTGTGGCCATGCGACCACGCGAGCTTCCAGGGGCCCCAGGGCCTTTGGGTAACCCCTGCTGGGGAGCATGTTTTTGGGGAGAGCATGTTTTGTGCGGCCCCACGCCCATGCCCTGGTTTTACACAGCCGCTCGCTCCTGAGGGCGTTTAAGCGCAGGGGTGTCGAGTGTGTGTGCAGCCTCCTTCGGAGCTGTTACAGCCCATCAGGTCAATGATCCATGAACTAAAAAGTCTCTAAGCAGGAGCAATTATTGTCTATCATGTGTCAAAGGCACCCGTATTGACCCCGATAGATGGAGCCATTATGGCCTGTTGAGTCAACGATCCATGAACAGGGAGTCCCTGGGAGCAGAGGTCTCGACACGCCATGCCAGCACCATCACCTCTGTCCTTTCCCTCCCTGAGGGACGCGCGGGGGGCCGGGGCAGGCGTGGATTTGGGATGTGGGGAGCAGGGGCAGTGTGGATGCTGCCAGCTCCCACGTCCTGCCCCCATCGCCCTGCCGGGTGCCACAGGCAGCCTGGAGCCAGGCTGGGGTGGGGGAACAGCCCCGCTGGGCCGAGGTTCCCGGGGAATGATCTGCATCCGCACTGGCCCCCCTGGCTCCTGCTCCCACGGGGTGTGCTCAGGGGTCCCCTGTGATCAGCACAACCTGGGCTCTGCCTCTGGGAGGGGTGACCCTTTGTGGGGCCATGTCGGTCACACAGTCCTGGCGAGAGCCCCTGCCTTGCCCTGGCTGGAAGCCCATGGCCGGCCTCACCGGGAAACGGTGTGGGGGCCCCACTTGGCACCGGATCTGGCTCCAGATCTGCCAGCTCCTTACAGGGGGGCCCGAGCCATCCCTGTGAACAGCTCTGTTCCTTGGGCTCAGCTTATGGCCGGGTAGTGGAGCCCACGGTGGATGGTGCCTCTCGCCCCGCGGGAGATGAGGACCACAGGAGTCCCTGTTTTCGGCACAGCAGTGGTGTCGGGCACAGAGCCCCTGGCAGAGCCCAGAGCCAGGGTGCAGGCAGTGCTGTGCTGCCCTGAGGGGAGATGGAGCCGGGGGCCTGGCACCTGTCCCCCAGCCTGGGCTCCTCGGGTCGGGGTCTGCAGCAGAAAATAACCTTATCCTACACAAGTGGACTTCGTTAGGCTCCTCCTGTGCTAACGAGGCAATGTCTCCATAGTAACTGGCACGTTTGGAGGGCAGGAGGCGCAGGGGGACGGGAGACAGAGCCTGTGTGGGAGCAGTGGGCAGACCCCACAGCCCATGGTGCTCCCCTCTGGCACGTGGTGCGGCTTGGCCGGGAGCGAAGGTGATGCCTTCTCCGCCTCACCGGCAGTGGTGCGGCACCCGCTCCAGCCCTGCTGTCTCTGCCTCTCTGCGAGGAGCTGGATATGGCCCCTCCATGTCAGCGACCCCAGTGCTCGAGGCAGCAGCCCCATCCATGCGGCGGTGGGGACGTCGCGGCCGTGGCGTGGGGTGGCTTTTGGCACCAGCCCGCAGAGCCGGAGCTGCCCGGGCGGCTGTGGCCGTGGGGCCGGGCCGTGGTGGCCACCCGGTTTGGTGGTGCTGCCGCACCTGGGCTGGGCAGGTGCGTTGCGGGCAGCGGGTGCCCTGTCCTGCCCTGCCCTGCCCGCCGCTGCCAGCCCTGCCGGCAGCACCACCACTTAGCCACATCGCCAGCAGAGTCGTTGGGCTGGGGTTAATCAACATTCATTCATGTTTCCAAGTGTAAATTGAGCATTTGTTTAATTATGTGTAAGTAGCAATACATTCTGGCCATTATCTAAATCACTATTTTATTTCCTGGATGTGGTTTCATAATGCTGGGTTTGTGCTCCAGCCTCTGCATCATTAACAGAGAAGAGTTAATGAATATAAAAGCGTAAAGGCTAATTACACTTTAATTTACAATCATGGTCTCATTTTGGGACCACATGAAATCTGTTTTGAAAACAATTAAAAAAAAAAAAGCCCAACGAAGGTCTGGTGAGTAGAAGGGTTTTGGCACGAAGTGAGTGGTGCCGGTGGCCGCCAGGCCCGTTGCCGTGCGGCCGCTCAGCGCTGGCAGGGCCGGGGCTGCCTGCGGCTCTCAGGAGGCCGGTGGGTCCCTCGCTCTCCCTGCGGCTGCGGCCCCATGGGGTAATGGCCCGGGCTGGTGGTGGGACCCCACCGGGGCCGGTGCTGCTGTGGTGACGGTGCTGAGGGATGTAAATTGGAGCCCGAGCGGAGAGCGCAGTTCACCTGAAAGAGACAAAGATTTATTGGGCTGCAGATGTTGAAAGCAAAATTCAGCAAGACTGCTGACTCGAGCACTTTGCAATATTTACAATTACTGGGAATCTAATGGCCTGCTTTCCAGCCAGCGGGGCCCGGCGGGAGCAGGTACCAGTGCCCGGTCGTTATGGGGGTCGGTATCTGAAATCGAACCTCGTGGTGGGACAGGTGATGGCAAGTGGTTTCAGACCACTTCTGCTGTGACATCTGCAGGGGGATCGCTCTGAGCAGCGGAGATTTGATAACTCAAGTGCCATGTTTGGTGTCGTGGCAGCTCCCTGCGGGCTGTGGCAGGGCAGAGCCCCCGGGATCTGTCCCCCACCGCCGGCAGTTGCCCACGGCAGAGACCACAGCTTCATCTGAGGACCTCCCTGAGGCTCTGGGGACTCATCCTTGACTGTGCACAGCCTCTGTGGGTGCTCGGCACCAAAAGCGGGAGTGATGGCAGCTGAGCCCACCAGAGCAGAGGAGATTTGGCCACCCCATCCTCTGCCCGGCGACCGTCAGTGGGTGCCGGTCCAGAGCAAAGCAAAGTGCTTGTTGAGCTGCTGCTGCTCGGCTTTACTGCCCAGGGGCAGCAAATACGACAGCAGCTGCTTCTGCTGTAGCCCGAATGGTGCTGTCTGCGAGTGCATCCAGCACAGTTGGTTCTGCCACCCTCTGTACCCGCCGCCTGCTCCCGCCCCGGCTGGGTTTTGGGGCAGGGAGCCCCCAGCCCGTGTCCCGCCGCGGCACTGCCTGCACTGGCGCTGGCCACAGCGGGCAAGCGGTGGGACGGGTGCCAGCACTGCCCTGGCTGTCACAGCTGATGCCGGGTCCAGGCCGAGGCAGGAGCAGTCCCCATTGATCACCCTTCCGGCTCTAGCAGCGGGTTACGGGTGGGATTTCGGTGCTGAGGTGTCGGGTGGGCACTGCCAGTGTGGTGGAAGAGCAGGGCCAGGGGAGCAGGGCTGGAGCACGTGGCTTGTGTACTGGTGAGCATGTGTGTCCACACGCGTGTGTGCTCCTGGGCTTGCGATGGGCAAGTATCTGTTTGTATTTCCTTTATTGTTCTGATTCCCTCAAAAATGAGATAAAAGCCAAGTGCTGACTGCAGGAGGGAGCGGTGGCCTCGGAGTGAGAGGCTCATTCTCTCCGCTGGGCTGGCTGCCTGCAGCCGGCAGAGGAAATAAATCTCCCTGAGAAAACCACTTTGCTCACACAATTTCAATCCAGCAGGGCACAGTGGCATCACTCACTTCTTGTTTTATTTAGCTGATAATCTTTTATTGGGCCAGTCGAGCCCTGTGGAAGCGCGATGCCTTTACCCAGCTGCTGCGGGCACTCAGAGCCAGGAGCTCGCCAAGCTGTGCCGGCTCCTCCGGGCAGCCGGGAGGGCAGCGATGCCCGGCGGCAAATCCTCCGCCGGGGGCCGAGCCCAGGCAGCACCGTGGCCGTGCCGGGACGTGTCCCCTGGGCAGGTGCGTCCCCTGAGCTGTGGCCCTGCAGAAGCACCAAAGGCCCCTGCGGTTTTGCTCCCCTGCCCGTGGTTGAGGTCAGGACGTGTCCTTCTGCTCTCCAGGTGTCTCTGAAGGTGGCCCAGGGCCATCTGCTCAGCGGGATTTGGAGGACTCAGCACTCGCAGCGGCCCCAGGGGCTCTGCAAATGCCTCTCCTGCTGATGGATGTGCTGTGCCCAGGACAGGGGAGGCTCCTCCACCAGCGTGCATCATCACTGGCACTCGATTGCCCTCAGCGGTGACATGGGTGCTGGGGCTCTGCCATCCCCCTGGGTCCCTGCGGTGTGAGCACAGCCCCGCTCCGCTGCAGGCACCTGGGGGCACCTCACCTTCCCGCCCCCCTTCCCGTGCTAATGCAAGTGCTGTGCCGCAGCCGAAACCTTGCGCATCCCTCAGACAGGTTTGTCATCCGGCTTGTCACTGAGCAGCAAGGCCATGTCACTAATGAGCACATCCAGCAGGCTGAGTGCCTGCAGTCGCTAATTGAAAGCATTCACAATTGGGAATTAATGTGGGTTAGGCACATTCCCTGCACTAATAAAGATTTGCCTTTCAAAAATCCACGTCTGCTAAAGGCAGCAGAGGAGGAACAGCCGCAGCACCCTGTCCCATGCCAGTGGCACCAGGGCTGCACGTGTCACCGTGGCACTGCCACTTCCAGCCATTGCTCCGGCCCCAGAGCTGCGTCCTGAGCAGTTTAGGGTGACTGTGTCCCTGTGGCTCCTCCGGCAGTGGCAGCCTGGATGGCTCGGGCCATGTCGGCATGACACGCATCCTCGAGGCACCGCACTGGCATGTGCTGTCCCCTCCATCCCCTGACACCTCAGCTATGTCCCATTTGCAGGACTGAGATGATGTGCAGAAATGGTGTGCGAGAGGGGCCCTGGTGACACCCGGCTGAGCCATGCCCAGCCCGCGGTGCTGGAGTCACGCTTGGCAGCGGTGCAGCTGCCGGTGCCCGCAGGCTGCCCACACGCCGGGGTGCCGCCAGCCCTCCTGCCCGCAGCTCCAGCAGAGGTGGCTGCTGCTCTTCCCAGCGCCGGGTTGATGCGAAGTGGAGCTGCGGGTTAGCTGTAGATTTTCCTTCTCATGCATCACACTGAGAAATGCGGCACCCGAACCTGCAGCTGAGGTGGCGGCTGGGGCTGCTGGGGGCTGCCGGGGGCTGGCGGTGGCTCCGCTGTTCCAGGAGGTGTCAGGTGCGGTGTTGTGCCTCGCGAGGGCTCACAGCTCATGCATGAACCTTTGCAGCAGCACCGATGATCTCTCGTGGAGTGTGAGTTGGGGCCAGGGGCTGCAGGGTGGGCAGCTGAGCCCCGACATCCCGTCACTGCATCCCCGCAGGGCCACAGGGACCCACTGCCCCACGTGGCATAAGCAGCCGAGGCTCAGCCGAGGCTGACCCACACACATACACAGCACCCTGGGGCAGCCGTGGGTCGGCTGCCTATTGCCCCCGCCCTGGCACTTGGGGCACAGCGATGCTCCCGGCTGGGCTCAGCCAGAAATGCTCCGGTCCTTCAATTTCTCACCATGTCCCCAGTACCAAACCTTCGCTGGTCCTTCCCCAGGCCAGCCCCATCCACCCTCCCCGCATTAGTAATTCCTGCACGGCCGGCTGGGTGGCTGGGCTGCACCCCGGCAAAACTGCCCCGTGCAGGGGACCTGGGTGGGGGTCCCTGGCTCCCTCCTGCACCCACTCTGCACCCCACTCCGGCCACATGAGTGGGACTCGTGTGCTGCTTGGGGGGGCCAAGACCACAGTGACCCCCCCGTGCCCCACGGTCACCCATCCCTTGCAGGGCTCGGCTGCCCTCATCTCCCCGTGGCAGCAATGTCAGGAAGCCGTTGGTGCTGGGCATCGTCTC
This sequence comes from Gavia stellata, assembly GCF_030936135.1. NCBI lineage: Eukaryota > Metazoa > Chordata > Aves > Gaviiformes > Gaviidae > Gavia > Gavia stellata. The sequence continues at coordinate 12,793,847 of NC_082617.1, forward strand.
AGCCCCCCTGTATCCCCCACTGCTCCCCCTTGTCAGCGTTCCCACCTCCCCGCTAATCCTTGTCATCCCAAAACTTATCAGCACTGATTTCATATTTACTTCCAGATCGTGGATGAAAATGTTGAACATCATAATTCGATGATGATTCCCCATTGACAACTACTTTTTGAGACCTGTCAGTCAGCCAATTCTTAATCCTTTTAATGTGTGCTCTATTGATACCATATAGAGCTAATTTTTTAATCAAAACGTCATGTACTATTAAATCAAATGCCTAACAGAAGCCTAAGTATACTACAGCTTCTCAGTTACTTTTATTAGTTAAACTTTTAAATTGAAAGAACGAAACCAAATTTTTTGACAATCCCTACTTTCCATAAATCGTGCTACCCGGCGCTAATTACAGCCCCCCTTGCCATCGACTGCAGCCATCTCAGCTCCTCCGCCGCTGCCTCAGGACGGACGCTAGCCGGAGGGGTGAGCCGTGGCCGTCAGGTGCCGGCGCAGGGCTGGACGTGCCAGGGAATGGCTGGGGTGCTGGGGCGGCTGCGGTGCAGAGCTGCTGCTGGGGACGGAGGAGCCGAGTCTGGGCCACTTCCCAGTTAAAGTCTTGGTGGGAAATGGGAATTTTCCTCCTGTGCTGGATGCAGCCTCTGACCTGAAAACCACCGCCCCAGCCTCCCTGGATGCAGAGCAAGAGCAGGCACACAAATGTGATATGACAGCCCAAGACACACCAATATGGTTACCAGCTGTCCGGCTGCCACTGGGCCATACTGGTTGGGAAGGCGATGCCCCAGTCACAGATGCATTTCGGGGGAAGGAGGGAGGGCTCAGGCAGGGCGAGGCGCAGGCACGTACGTGCAGGCAGGCACACACTGCCCAATGCCGTGTCACTGGGACCACCACTCCTCGTCACACCGAGACAAACCCACCGGGGTCCTGCCAACGTCGCCCTGGATGGGTGCTTGGGTGCAGTCTACACGACGCCGAGGGCTACCCCATGCCACCGCAGCCAGGCTTTGAGGAGCCCTGCCCAGAGCCAGGTGAGCCCAGGCTGCAGCAACCCCGGCAAAGCCCCCCTGCCCAGGGAGCCCCTCCGGCTGCCGCCCTCGCAGGGTCCTGCACGGGTCCCTCCGGATCAAGCAACTCTTTGTAAATCTAAATTAATAAGGTTGCACGGCTATAGACACGGGAACATGCGCTGTATCGTGTCTTTGTCGATCAATGCATTATATCATCCCATAAAACTGATTAAAAAGCAGAGCAGTTCATCTCACCAGGTTCCACGTCTCAACATTATAAATTTCATATTATGGTTAATGATTGTCAGTGCAGACGGAGTACATGCAAGCTGATCAGTATTGTAGTTTGTAATTAATTATTGGAGCGTTGCTGCAGAGGACATCAAGGAGGGGGTGGCTGCTGATTAGCAATTTATTATCTCTAAAACGCCAAAGAGCAACGTGGAAGGGAGTTTGTGCATCTGGCACTGCCCATGCCTGAGTGCTGCTGCCGGCAGAGGGGTCCTGGCTGGGGCACAGAGAACCAGCAGGACCTGTCACCACCACCGGCTCCACGCATGTGTCCCCAGCGTGCCAGCACGGGCACAGGGAGGGTCAGCCAGGGGCTCACCCACAGCCCTTGGGGCACGACTGGCAGCTGAGCGCCCGAGCGGAGGGCTGGGGCCGTGGCCATCGCACGGGCACGGGGGAGCATCTCCTGGCACAGCCGGAGGCAATCGTGTGGCACCGGCGCCAGCGGGGCGGCGGGAGCCAGCACATCCCCGTGGTAAGGAGCACGCTGCCTGCTCCTCCTGCCAAACCTTGCCCACGCCATGTGCTGCTGCCGGAAAGGGCTGCCCGTCCTGCCTGCTCACCGTGCTCCCGTCCCCACTGCGAGGGCATCCATCAAGCCGGGTGAGCTGGGTGGGATGGCGCATGCCATCACACCAGCAGTTAGCACAGAGTGGGAATTTATGTACAGAGAGCATGAGCAAATAAAAATAGTAATAACCAACACTTCGCCTAAGCCCTGACAGCGAGAGCGGGTGCAGTGCCCCGACCGAGTGATGCCATAATCCTGTCGCTGGCAGCTGCCTGTGCCAGCACCGCTCCCGCTCCCCAAGGCCTGGGGGCTCCTGCTCCCCCTGTTTCGGCTGCATCCCTGCCCCAGGTGCTTTGGGCGCCCTGTCGTCCGTAGGGAAGCTGCAATGAACAGATGTCTCTGCCCCAGCTCTGGACGCAGGGATGTCAGTCCCTCAGGCTAGGTGGTGACCTGGTTGCCGATGCCAGCTGCTTGGAGTGCCCATGGCTGGATGATGCTCTGCCGCGAGACTCCTGCCTGGCAGCCCTGCCCGCAGCCGCCGAGGGGCTGAGACCCCCGGCTGGGGCGGACGCCCCAGCCGGGGGTCTCAGCCCCTCGGCGGCTGCGGGCAGGGCTGCAGTGGCTAGTCCTCTGCTCAGCCCCGGCCACCGTGGCCACTCCGCCCGTGGCTGGCACCGTTTGATCACCCAGAACAGAGGAAAGGCAGAAAATTATTCAGGAGAATAAAAAAAAAAAAAGCAACCCCAAAGTCCCATTAAAAAAGAACAAACATTGGCAAGTAATTGGATTAGGGCTTTATCAGATCTTCTCGCTCGCAGTCTCGATCAGTCTGTTCCTCCATGGGGGGTCCCGTCTTATCGTGGGGATTTAACTTTTATTGACTAATAATGATGCTTTACAAAGAAAGCAGTGGGGCCCTGCGCCAAGGGGAAGTGTCACAGCCTTGGGAAGCCACCGGCTCGCTGCCACGTCATTTTGTTTATTTTCCGTTGCAGGGTTTAGTGCTGGGATGAGTTTGATCCCCCCCAGCAACAAAGCAATGAGAGGCACCAAACCGGGATGCAAATGGCCCCGTTCCCCGAGAAGATGGCTTTTTTTTTTTTTCCCAAATGGCATGGCAGGCGCGCAGGGCTGGGGAAGAGACGCCTTCGAGAAGGGATGTCGTCTGCAAAGGGACCTGCAGAGCCTTTTTTTACCTAAGTCACTAGAAATCATGGAGTCGGTACTAGGGGCAGGGATAATTATTAACCCTAACCGCTCAGAACTGTCATGCAGGAGCACGCAGGTCCCTGCTGGCGTGGGCACGGCGAGGGGAGGAGGCAGGACGGACCGTGTTGTCCCCACGCGCCCAGCTGGCTGCAGAGGCTGGGCCAGGCATGGTCCCCTTGCCCCTGGACCCCCAGCTGCTGGGGGCTGTTGGCCCCCGGCTGCACCCACACAGCTCCCGTCCCGCTCCCCCAGCGAGGCCTTTTTATCCGGCCAATGCAGACTATCGCTTCTTAAAATAGTCGAGCGCCTGAGAGCGCTGAAATGTGACTCTGTGTTGAAAGGACGTGAAATTCTCAAATGAAATTCTCATGGAAACAGGACGTTACCGTGGTGTAGCTCTCAGGAGCCCGGGGGCTTGTATTTCACAATACAGAAAAATGTTATCATTTGAAAAAGAATGAGCATCGAAATCTTTCTTGCATGTTCCTGTGGCGTTCATGCCTGCCCTGTGCCGCGGCACCGTCCTGGCTAGGCTGGTGTGTGCGTCCACGGGCATCCAAGCAGGGCGGTGGCCAAACCTTCCACATCGCGTGGCACAGGGCAGACGATGCCAAGGAAGGGAGCCCGGCAGCCGCTGCCTGGGCCAACACAGGTGGTCTGGGGGCTTCTTTCTCCAGAAGTAAGAAACTTCACCCCAGAGGAATACCGTGACCCATTTCTCAGGGACAAAACCCCGTAACTAGACCAACTCCCGTACCTCTGCAGGCCCCGGCAGGTCGCCGTGCGAGGGGGGAGCTGGACCCACCGCGCTGAGTCCACATCCCCTTCCCCAGCCCGAGGAGCAGCCGGGGGCTCCCGAGGACGTGGCGGTGGTGGCCGCTGCCCGCGCGCTGGGCAAGGGTCTCCCAGCAGCGGGCGAGCCGAGGCCGTGGGCACCGTGGGGCAGGATGGGGACCGGCTGTCCGGGTGGGGTGAGCATGGCCAGCTCCTGCCGGGGTGCCGCAGTGTGGGGGGTCTCGCCGCTGCCCAAATGGCTCCTGAGCTTCTGGGACAGAGCACAGCCGGCCCCGCGTCCCGACAGGGGGGTGTCCTGCGGGGTGACCCGCCCTGGGAGCTGAGCGGGTCCCCGGCTGTGGGGACGGGGATGGGGACGGGGATGGGGACAAGGACAGGGCTGTGGTGGTGGCGGTGGGCCCGCAGCCTGTGCGGCGCCGGAAGGCTGCTGGTGGCGGCCTCAAGATGGCACGCTAAGAGTGGGAACCGCGCTGCAGAACAAAGGCGCCTCAGCCCGCGCCCCGGCCTGCGAACCTGCACCCTGGGACACGGTCTGCACCCCGGCACATGGCCTGCACCCCGGGACATGGTCTGCACCCCGACACACGGACTGCACCCCGGCACATGGCCTGCACCCCGGCACACGGTCTGCACCCCAGCACACGGACTGCACCCTGGCACACGGTCTGCACCCCAGCACACAGCCCATGCCCCGGCACACAGACTGCACCCCGGCACATAGACTGCACCCCGGCTGTGCTCCATCCCGCAGCCCCATCCCGCAGCACTGTCATGTGCCCCATCCTGTGGCCCCATCCTGCACTCTCTCCCGCAGTCCCCTGAACCGGGGTCCCCCGGACACTGCAGGGCTCCCTGTCCCCAGGCGGGCAGGAGGCTGCCGGCGCCCCGCCATGCCCCGCAGCTCATCCCCGGCGCTTGGCAGTGGCTCCCTCCAGGGCCCTGGGCATTGCCTGCCCAAGCTGCCCCCGGGCAGGGGGACAGGGTGCCCGGGGCGGGGGTCCCCGCACACCGGCGTCCGCTTGTCGCAGGCACCCACTCCTGCAGCTGAGCAGGAAGGTGCCGCAGCATCGGTCACCAAACAACATGAATGTCCAGATTATATTAGGTCAGAAAGGAGCCGCGGGAAGAGGGGCACCCTACGGGTGAGGGACCCGGTCACCCTCTGCCAGTGGGTCCTGTGGCACCGGGGCATCGCCACTCCGCATGCAGCACTTTCCCGCTGGCACCACCACTTGCGCTGCGCAATCCTGACTACAAACCCAGCATCTGCATGCACTGCCTCCAATGCACTGGTGCTCAATTAGCCTGTGTATTAAAGGTTATATATTACCTCCGTTCATACATCCTTACTTAGCTTCTCTCTGAGAGGCCCCACAAGCGGGGAACAAGCTCGCCGGCAGAGCAGCAGCCCCCCGGCATCAGGGCCACCAAGTTTTGCCCGTTCTGTCCCAGTTGTCTCTGGAGGCAGCTGGAAACGACGGCTGAGCTGTGCTGCTGCCCACATCACTTCTCCCTCTCCTCCCCTGCCCAGGAGATGAGCTGCTCCTTCCCTCTTTGCCATGCCACTGGCAAAATCACAGCATTAATTAGATGAAAAGGAGCAGCAAGGGCGGCGAGATGGGGGTCCTGGGGCGCCCGCAGACCCCTGGCCGGCACAGGGCAGTGGGACCCCCCCTGAACACCGCAGCGCAAGGCTCCCCTCACGCTGTGCTCTGTGTCACTGGGGGCCGTGTCACGCCAGCGCGTGTCAGTCACAGCTCGGGAGGTGACAGGGCTGATGTTACATGTCATAACACCACATGTCTGCAGGGACTTTGTTTTTTTTTCTTTATGTTTTGGTGCACCGCTCCCCATGGTGGTCCGGGCACTGGAAGGTGGGACGCCGCAGTGGCACGGGGCTGATGCCCGCGGGAGGTGGTGGCACAGACCTGCTGAGCCCTGCAGTGCCAGGTATGATGCCAGGGGGGGTCTTGGTTCCCCCTCGCTTGAGGGGTGCCGCACCTGAAATGCATCCCAAACTCTTTGCTGGGGTGGGGGGCTCCGGCGGCAGCCGGCTGGTACCCCTGCCCAGGCTGGGGTCCTCTCCGCCACGTGCCTCCCCGCCGCTGCGCCGGCGAGCCTGTGCCAGCACTCCCGGGGGAGCGGGGCCGGGGCCGCGGGAGGTTCCCATCCTGCTAATTAGAGTGTGCTGAGGAGGAACTCGCTCAGCTCTGTCTGGCTTGACATTAAGACCTAAATTTGCTGTAAAACCAAATGGATACACACACCCACATCTATAAGGCTTTTAGTTCAGCAACAAGTGAATCCATCAAAGCCCAGCACCTAATTTAATAGCAATAATGAAAGGTGTGCGTCACTATTAATTTAAGCACTCCAACATTAGCCTTGCACTTAGAAACCAGCAAGGCAAAGCTATTTACAAATGAATGTACCAGGGCAATAAATTGAAAGTACTGGTTTGACCTGTGGTGGCTGCTTTCTTCATTTATACATAGATATATTTCTATAGATGCATTTATTCCCATCTCTTTAGCAAGGCCTCCCTAATTAAGTTGAAGTGGCAGTGAAAGTGTGGCCGTAAGTGTGGTAAGAAGCTGCTAAAAACGTATTTAATTCATTATAAATAATCTTTGATACCATAAGGTTGGATAAAGGTTTGCAGTATCAGAGCAGGCCGTCAAGGAAGGCCAAGGAGATCACCTACACGCAGCAAGAGCATTTGCATCGCGTGGTTTAACCTCCTCGCACCAGGGGAAGGAAGCGGGGGGGGACACGTGGGGGGCCCTGGGGTGCTGGTGCCAGCACCGGCACCAGCACCAACACCGGTACCGGCACCAGCACCAGCACCAGTGCCGGCTCTGGGAGCACTGGGGAGCGAGGCAGGGTGAGGGTCGGTGGGCGCCGGGGTGCCGGCTCTGTGTCGCTGCACGCCACGTGTGCCCCCAGGATGATAATGTATGTTAAGAGGAAGGTGTATGTCACCCACATTAAAGGAGTTTAATGTGCTCGGAGTCACATTATTGTACCCTTGTAGAATACATTATCTGTCATGCTGCCTTTACAGGCTGTCACCTCACAGAAAGGCTACAGTGTTCCTGGAAACCATTATCAGCCTCTAATGATATTATCAAAATTGGAGTGCGCGGCGTGGTGGGAGCCGGGAGGAGGCACCGCCACGGCTGCCGCTGTCCTCGCCCCGAGATGGGCCTCCCGCACAGCCCGCCAGCGGGAGGGGGCTGCGGCTCTACAGCCCCTCCTTTGGAGCAGCGGTCAGGTCTGTGCGTGCAATGAAGGTGCAGAGGCCCCGGGCATCCCTGCGTGGCCCAGGGAGCCATCGTCGGGGCGGGTGTTGGCACCTTGCAGTCCGCCCCTGCCCACACAGGACCGCTGCTCACCTCTTGGAGGGGTCCAATCTGTGGACACCATGTCCCGCTCTGGGCTGCCCTTCCCGCAGTGACATCCCACGCTGGTGGAGGGCGAGGGGTGCCCAGCTTGGCCCTGGCCGGGGACACAGCAGCTGGGAAGCACTGCTGGAAGCTGTCCTGCCATGAACCGCTCCCGTACGGCCAGACTAATGGCCTGGCAGTTGACTGGTGCGGAGCCGGCTGCGGCTGCGCTGGGACTTGCAGATGGGGAATCTGCTGAGCTCAGAGTGGCTCCACTGCAGTCCCTGCCACGCCAGCTCCCGCGTGGCACCGCTGCTACAGGCTGCCACCGAACTGGCCGGGGACCCGGCGGTGTGGCCGGCATGTGGGAGCGTCTGTGCGATGGGGATGAGGACAGGGAGAGGCGAGGGCTTGTGCTGGGGCAGGAGGTGGGGTGCTGGCAGGGTGGTCAGGAAGGGGCTGCTCAGCCTTTGCACGATCACCCCGGTGTGGGCCGTGATGGCTGGGGGGGCTGCGGGGCGGTGTCGCTGCGGTGGCCCTCGCTGCGGGGCAGGGCAGCGTCTGGGCAGCTTTCTGGGGTGAAACTCAGCAGCTGAAGCCGAGGATGGGGACCCTGGGGCTGCCTGCCCTGCCGCCGTGCCCCTGTGCTGGGGCTGTCGGGGCGGCTCTCCCCGCCGTGCCGGCACCTGCGAGGAGGCTGCGAGCGGCTCAGCCCAGCACGGCACGGGCCGGTAAGCCAGCGGGTGCCAGCAAACATGTCAGCCTCTTGAGTATTGCTCTTCCCTCTCCCTGTCAGGTAAAATTAAAAAAAAAAAGGGAGCCTTCTTTTTTGGAGTGTAATCTTCTGCCTGCGACAAGAAGCCACGTAAACTGATAAATTGCAGATTAAACGAGTGCCACACTCCACTTCAGTCCCTGGCTGTTAATTCCCCTGTTGTGCAATTCCCCGCTCTCAGGGCCTGTCAATTCCAGCTAATCGCAGGAGGCACTAAAACACTCTGCCCTGACAGCCCCAGATCAAGAAACCCCTGACTCCTAGCTCAGGTGGATTGCATGCATCACTTATGCACAAATCAGCAATATGCCAGCAGGGAGGAATTATGTCCGATGACAGCCCAGACATGAGGTACATATTGCAGAGCCGGCGAGCCCCAGCCGCCGTGACAGATTGCAGCGCGGGGCTGCGCGCTGGTGCGGGAGCGGCTCCCGGCTGCACCGTCCCTGAACACACCCGGCACTTGTGCTGCGGAGCCACCGGCATCTCGTGTGCTGCTGCAGGATGGGGTGGCACCCCGACCCTGTCCCCATCCCTGTCCCTGTCCCCTGCGGAGCCACCCCCCGGGGCTGCCCGAAGGGGCCGATGCTGGTGCCGGCGTGAAGGAGTTCCCTGTGCTCGTGCGGTGGCCGGCAGGGCGATCGAGGCGGGGAGGGCATGGGGCAGGAAGGGCACCGTGGGCACGTGGGGTGTCTCACCCCAGGGCAGCGGGTGGCAAGAGGGGCCGCTGTGCCCACGCTGTGGCGGGGGAAAGCCCCGCTCAGCCCAGTCCTGGCTTTGTTTTAACGTTTAACTTACCTTAGTCTGTGATCCTGAAAAGCTTAAATTAATGACAGCCTTGCAGTTGCTCATTAATAATTGCTTCATTACTGTATGCAATTGCATTCTCCCGACAATAATGGTGGTTGCTGGTGTATTTCTAATTATCTGGCATTTCAGCTCCCTAATAGAGCCCCAGTGCTCCCCAAAGTGAAACTCTCCTCTTCAGCGGGGAGCGCAGCCCAGCCCGCCGGCAGCCCCGCCGCCTCCCCGCAGTACGCGTGCTTCTTCGTTAGCAGTTCCCGGTAAGAGGTGTGAACTCCACTGGCGAAGTCCCACGCAGGACTCAGGCGCACCGCACCGACTGGATGCTGAGACCCACCGCGCTTGGGCTGAGCTCAGCCACTCCCCCCCATCGCACGCCTGATGCTCGTGCAAAAGTCAGTTTGAGAGCAGTGATGCAGAGCGACGGACGGGAGCTCCAGTGCACGGAGCAGGTACCGCGCCTGTGATGCGGCAGGAGATGCTCAGCGTGGCCACGCCATGGCAGTCTCCATGGCCATGGTGGTCCTGGCAGCCCCGGCACTGCCTCACGGGTGCATTTCAGGCCGGGTGAGCAGAGCCGAGGGGCAGGTGCCAGAAACCTCAGTGGGTGCCCGTGGTCGGGGCTTTTCGTGCAGGGCTGCCTCGGCCAGGGCCACGCTGCTGCTGGAGGCAGCCGTGCTTGCGGCAGGAATGCAAGTGCCGTTCGTCAGCTCCTCGGAGAAATTCATCAGGCAGCGTTGGCGGTGGTGGCGGGGGAATCGCGGCTCCGTCCCCGCGCTCGCGGTGCGGAAATGACCACTTGTGCCCCAGTTTAGCCCCAGCCGCCAGCTCGGAGCCCATTACAGCGCAGCGCGTGCTGCCCCTGCGCTCCCCACCTGGGGAGGGGGCTCATTTGTAGTTAAAAATCTATTGTGACTTGTCAGAAAAATGAATAAATGAGCACATTATTTTTTCATTTTGGAGCTCAGCATCTGTTTGTCTAATCAAGAAAGAGAACTGGGAAAGTCAACCAGGGCTGACGCACACATTTTATTTAACTTTTCCTCTGTCAAAGGAGTTTAAATGTGTAATGAACAGGCCATGGTGATTTGAAATATAATCCCATTACTCTGATGAGATTACCAAGGCTGTGAGAGTTCACAAATCATGCTTAGGGTTTTTAGAGCAAACAACACCCTGTTGAGAATTTTTTTCTTTTTTTGCATTTAAGCAGAGGTGTGTGGGGAGAATAAAACATGACAGTGCTTAACCCTTCGTGCAGTGGCAGCAGCAGTGGCAGCGACACGGCGGGGCTGTGCACAGGGCCATTCCTCCCCATGCCTCGGCTGCTCGCGGTGGCCCTGGGCCCCCCGCCACGGGCACCGCAGCGGTGCTGGGGAGCAGCACCCAGCCGGGGCGCGGGGCACCCTCCCGCTGGCCCTGCCCGGCCTTTGTGCCCATTGTACCCATGCATCTCTGTCCTCGCCTCCGTCCTTGTCCCAGCGTCGCACCGGGGAGGCTGCACTGGGATGTGATTTAAAGGGCATTAATTTTAGCAGCAGCAGCAGCACCCAATACCACACGCCGCCACAGCAGCGCATTTCCATGAAATTCATGGGCCCATTACAAACATGTCTCCATAAATAACTCCCCCCATTAATCTCAGGGCTGCACCCAGTGCTGTACAATGGTTTTCGCCTACTTGTCCCAGTGCAGGGTGGGTGCAGCCCGTGCTCCCCGCCAGGTCCCAGCCCTGCCACGGTTGCCTGAGGGGCAGCTGTGAAAGCCCCTGGGATGCACCAGGCTCCCGCCAACCTAAACCCAAAGGATTTGGGTCGATTGCTCCTGGGGAGTTCATGGCAAACCCCTGCAGAGCCCTGGGAGAGCTCGGGTCAGGCCAGCACCCCAGTGCTCTCGCCTTGTGTGCCAGCACGTGCCTGGGAGCCCTCTGCTAAAAGGTCGCCCTTTTGTTTCCCTATACTCTGATAAAACCAAGGCGGCAGTGAGGACTCGTCCCCGTGGGCAGTGCTCCTTGCAGCTGCAGCAGCCTTGGCCATCCCCACCCGACTGACGGCTCCTGAGTAGCCAAAGCTGCTCATCAGCTGTTTTGTTCTTTCACAAAACCCCCAGACAAATGCTCAGCCACCCAGGAGCACAACGAATGACCTCGGCGTCTCACCACAAAGCTCACCCATCTCTCCTGGTGGATTCTGGGCCCTCCGAGCAGCACTTTTTTGTGCAAAGCCAGGCAAGATGGGCAGCGAGCGGCCGGCCGTGAGCAGCACCCGCTGCTGCAGGCGCCTGGGCTGAGACCACCCACAGGTACGAGTCCCGGGGGGCTCCTGGTACCGCGAGGGGAAACATCTCCGGTTGTTTGCGCTCGCTCTGTGCGTGCGCTCCCTGACTCTCACTGGGCCTGTGCCCGTGATTTTTTGCAAGCGTACGCTCTGCTCCATGAGGTGCAATCAACCGTAAAACTTCAGGTGCACGTGCAAGCCAGGTCCCCCTCCAACAGCAGAACTAAGAGAAAATTCAGAAAACCTCTGATGCCTCCAAGAGCTACCGATGCACGTCAGTGAGAAGTCATCCCCGTTACGTGAGTCGGCAGCCACCCTCTTCTGCCGAAGCCCAGTAACAAGGCACGGAAGGAACAGCTTGCTTTTCTGACCCAGTTGAATGCCCATCTGAATCAATTAAATCTACAACTACCGGGGAAAGACCAGCCCATGATGGATTTGTGTTCAGCTGCGCACAGATTGCAACCATGAGCTCTGATTTAACTCTTTCAGCAAACACTATTTAGTGGAAATGTCTCTTCTGAGGGAAAGTCTGTTCAGCTCTTGAAAAGCTGGACGTTTCCAGAATTTAAGGAAGGTTTCCTCCACACAGTGTATTCAACTGGATCTGATCTTTGAAAGTAAATTCACTTATCTGTCAGCGGCTCTTTCGGAGCCTGCTCCCCACCAAGCCCTCGGAGCACCCTCCAGCAGCAGCGTCCCCTCCCTGCCGCCCTGCCCGTGCTCTCCGGGGACGCGCTGCGTGCCCCAGCTCCGCACGAAGGCTGCACTAAAAATAAAGCAAGTGGAAGGTGATTTACGAGATGGTGTAAATGCACGTGGTCGGGCAAGCGACTCTGCGCCCACAAACGTTACCACAGTTTAGACAGCAGAGATTTTTTTATTACGTGAATCTGGGCTTTACTGAAAGCAAAATACTGCACATATTGAACACCTACTTAGAACACATACATGTAAGTGGGTGGCAACAGCATTACAGCCATGGAAACAAGTAGAAGATTTCTGTACTTTCTGATACCAAAGTAGGCAACTGTTTAGTTCCGTTAAAAAGAATTGAAACTAGGTGGCAAAAGAACATTCACAGAACAACTTTAATGTTAAATAGTTCACAAAGGTGGTTAAAGGAGTCATTTACATTGCATTATTTGAAGGGTCTTTCCCCATTGCATCTGTGCTGCATTTGCACATATAAAATACTAAAAAATTCAGTATCATACTATAAAATATTGTTTCTCTGGTTTTGCAGATATCGTGGAAGACTGTACAGTGAAGACCGGCCGCCGCGGTGTGGGCAGGGCTCCGTTCCCGAGGCAGCACCGACCCGGCTCTGGGAGGGCGAAACCTTTAAAAACCAAGAACTTAAATGCAACAGGTAAGTGACACACAGACCCCTCTGCCTTAGTGTTTATTCCTGAACTCCTCGTTAAGGCTCAGAAAGTGTTCTCTGTACAAAAGCAAGGTAGGACACCGAAGAGGTCACGTTGCGGCAGGCGAGGCTGGGCGGCAGGAGGGAGCCTGGTCTGCCCGTGGGACCCGCAGCGCTGCAGCCTGCCCTGCAGCCCCGGCTGTGGTTGAATGCCTCTCGGAACCGGGGGCATTTTCTTGATACAAAATCCACAGCAGCAGCACAGAGAGCTCCAGCTTCAAGGACTTGGAAAGATTTATGAAAGACACCTCTGGTGAACTGAACCAAAAATGCAGCTCTGGTTCCCAGTAATCCCATTCACGTATTCCCTGATGTATTAAGGATGGACAAAATAGTTACAAATCCCAGTACAAAGTAAGTCTTAATTTTTATTTTTAAAGAATACGATTAAGAAAAGGCGAAGGCATTTCTCAGTCCTCAGGTGCAAGCTCTCTCGGAGGGGAAGAGCAGACCCCAGCGCGGCAGCAGCCGGGGATCCACGGGCGGCCGGGGCAGCTCCGGCAGGCAGGAGGATGCTCTCCTTTCAACCGTGGAGACGCTGCCTGGGTTTTCAAAACACCTTGCTGACTACAGCAAGTAACTTCCAATAAAACGTATGCAAAGCTGAAAAGCACAGTTAAATGAAAACATTTTTGAACAAAACAAACCACAACAGACTTGACTGTCTCAACGTTTCTTCACAAATCGGCTCCCCTGCAATGGCTGCTGTTCCCTGGCTCACGGTTGCCTCCTGCACTTCAGCAACAGAAGTGAAACCATCTGGGACTACAGCCTCCCCCCAAAAGAACTGTGCATCATATGGACCTTGAAAAAGATTACATCTGTTTATTAATAGTAAAAATGGATACATTTGTCCTACATTTTGTTTTTAGAAATTTGATCATGTCACAAGCAATACCTGTGTGTACGTGGGTGTATTACAGATGTATATAATTTATTTTAACCAGGCTGTGAAATAATATGTAATCACATCTCTTCTTGTGATTGTACATAATACAGTAATTAAATGATGCCAGTCTACGTCATTCTCTTATTTCTAATCAAAGGAACCTGAAGCGTAACAGTCTTCTTTCCGGCTGATATGGCTCTTTATTTTTGTCACAGGGGAGACTTCCCATCACCAACGAGGGATAATCTTCCAACCGTGAGAGTCGGGGTAATTCAGATTTCGTCCCCGGCTGCTCCTGCCTGTTGGCAGCAGGAGCACCGCAGTCCTGGCTCCCACCTGTCTCGGGCGGTGGGGAGCGTCTCCTCCTCCGAATTCGGCAGACGGGCTCTCCTCGAGGCTAGGTGTTACTGCTGTCCCGATTTCTTCTCCTTCTGGAAGCTAAAGCTTGTTCTCCTGCTCAGTTTTCTTTGTTTCTGAGCAAAATAATCTGCTCTGGCTGTGCTTGCTCGCGACTCTAGAATATAGTTAACCTGCAACACACGAAACGGTATTTAATTTCGTCGGTGCCTCCGTAGGACAGCCCGGGGAGGGCAGGGACCCTCTCACCACCCAACTGAACGAGGCTTTAGTGAAACCGGTCCCAGCGGGCCGTCAACAAAATGATGCCAGAGACAACCCAGAGCTCCAGGAGAGCCCCACTCTGCGTGGGGCTGCTTTCCGTCTCTTCCTCGCACGGCCCTCGGCTCGGCGCAGGGTGGCAGGGGCAGCCACAGGCTCTCAGCGTCCCTCTCCCCTCGTCCCACCCTTGTCGCCAAACTGCCGGGCGAACGCAGCAAGTCGTGAAGACCCAGAGTGCTGGTCTAATACAGTAATGGGCTTCAATAAAAGACTTTATCAGCTTCAATAAAAATAATTCTTTCATTACGATGTTTGCATACTCAGCTAATCTCATACTTTCCCCGTGTTTTGGCACATTTTACTTGATGAAAGCATTTTTAAATGATATTTAACAAGCCTGCTATTCCCTAAATTTATTATCTCCAGTGCTTTGTGATAATCACATAGATAATTTTAATGGAAGGTTAATGCAAGAATCAAAAAGATAAAAATGCCCTTTGGTCTGCCATTAGCTGGTTAATATGCTGTGGCTTAAAACTTGCACAATTTTATGCACTGTAGAGTGTTTCACTTTCACTGCATATTACAGCTTAAGGCATAAAAATATAGGGAATTTTCATGGTCAATAAAGCCTCGGTCTTTCTCACTTGATCATGTAAAAAGCCTAATTTGAAAAGTCTGATTTCTCTGCGACTCCTAATGCTGACGGAATTGAAAACAAACTGGTAACTAATGCACGAAACCAGAAAATGTTGTATATAAACAATCTGCAACTTAAGAAAAAACGTACTGATCAATAATATTTCTCTCTTGAATATTCATCTTATTCATAGCAAATATTTTTTTTTTTTTTTAGCCTTCTTTTATGACCAGTCTCAGATGCATCAAGTGTTCTGGATTACAATAGCTTATTTAAGATAAAGCAGGAACAAAAGAGTTGGCCTAACGGTTCATGAAGTACGTGGAAAACTCCCAAAATACATTCACCTTCTAGGTTATTAATAAAAATTATTTTACTGTATGTCAGTTATTTAGCAATCCTCTAAACTCCACACAGAAAAACATAAAAGCAAACATAACAGATGGCCTGCCAAAATTACTGCTTTTTAAATTTTGAATTGCTATAAAATATTAGCTTGCGGAAAATTAAGTTTAATCTTCCAGAGGCGTTACAAAAATTTGTTTCAGAAAGTAAGTCAGGATGTATATGTAGTGAGCCACAAGAAAAGCAAACAATTCTGAGAAAGCATCATAGTGGGAAAAATAACCTTTTTGCTTCGTACAAACGCCTGCGTTTGGAAAAGCCGTGCGAAGGGCAGGAGGGAAGCGCTGTCCTGGCAACGTCACTGCCTCTGCTTGGGCCGGTGCTGGAGCCGTGAACCTGGGGCCCTGAACATTACATCAGTGCACGCTTTAACTGGAGCCCTCCTGAAATCTCTGAACGTTAACGCCGGCTCCGAGAGCCCCGCGGTGCCAGGACCGTTGCTCAGCCGCTTGCCCGGCTGCCGAGCTCCGCACCGGCTCCTCCAGCTCCTCGCCAGCCAGGGGCGGCTGCTCCCTCAGCTCCCCACCGCCTGGCTCGGCCCTTACACAAGCCAGGTGCCCTGCCCGGGTCTCTGAGGCTGGGCCCCGTGCCGGGGGCCACCCGGCAGCACCGCGGCGCTTTGCTGGACGCAGGCACACAGCCCCGCACCTCCGCACGACACGGGGCTTTGCAGACCATCGCACGTGTCTGGAAGTGGAAACTATCTGGACACAATAAAATTTGGTGTTTTTCTATAAAATTCCACCGAAAATTGGTATCTCTATTAACTAGAAACAAGTGTAAAAGGAATTATTACACACAAAGAGGCAGTCTCCTGTATAGCTGTTTGAAAAACGAATAAGATAATAGGCACCAAGCAAGTAGGTTGGTAAGTTAAATGCACCTTAGCGGTCCTCAGGCACTGCACCATTCATGTATTTCCTCTTGAATACTTTCATGTCTAACAAGTGGTAAAACACCCAGGATTTTGGGTCACGTTAAAATTTAATACTCACCTTCAGTACAATTTCATTGACAGTAGCAGCATCTGATTCAAAGTAAAGGTGTTTGTAGTCATGATTGCTTAGATATGTAAGTTTAAATATTGCATGACCTGCAAAGATAAGAAAAAAACTGTTCAGAATATTCCTGTAAAGTTTCAGCAGAGCTTGTGTGCCTGACAGAAGAAAAACACAGATGGTGATCCTAGCATACCATCAGCACGACAGAAGGAAGTAATGAAACGCTGACAGGCTTCTCATGTCATTTCAATTTAAGGCAAGTGGTGGCTTACAGGAGCAGCTGAACTCTATTCAATAAAGTTCGTTTTCCCATCACATCCCCACTGCAGGAAATGCAAAAATCTATCAAATGGCTAGTTAGCTCCCGTTCAGCCCAAGACTGTATTTCAGCTAAACTACCGCATTAGGACTACTTTATGTAACTATTCACTGTATAATCATCCCACGCAGAAGGTAAGTGTTACATTCAAAATGAAAGGCCAATTAACCCCAGAATCATCACCCCAAGAACCTCTCCCCAGAACACCACACAAACCTACCCACTTGCTTACAGCGAGGGAAAGTGTTGCCTCTGTCAAATACAAGAGGGTGCAGCAACGCTGCTATCAAACAGACAGTGAAAACCAGGAATCTCGCCTCCGACAAGCAGGACAATCAAAATTAAAGTATAACTGTAATTTCTACCTACGTAGCACTTCGCTGGCAGGCTTCACTGCTGCTCAGTCCCAAACGGAGGTTTTAAGTGAACGGACACGAGGCGCTGACAGCCCAGCCAGCCTCTGTGGCTGCCTTCGGAGAACGGCACGGGAACTACTGACCTTTAAAAGTACCGCAAGCGGGATGGGAGGGACGGCTTGAACATAAAGGTCTACATGCAGAACATGGAGGAAGGCAAAATGTCCTTCACTTGTATGGATGTTCATGGCTTCAAAATTAAAATTAAGCATATTCTATACGTTATACTTTTCCAACATTTTTCTCACAATTTATTCAGTTCTAAGGTCAGTTAGCAATCCGAAGAGTAACAGCCACATTACTGTAAATTCAGGTCTTTCCTGGAGGAAGCCTAATTTGAAATCTTATTTACATTATCTAATTCTCCAGATTTCCAAAAAGTGACTGATATATGCTCAGATCTGTGGCCAGAAAATTTGAGATGCGAGTATTTTATTGTGGCATGTTAATTAAACACCATTATGATGCACTAATCTGGAATATAAAGTCTATATTGAAAAATTGGCTAATAATAATAAAAAAAAATCCTTTAAATCATTTGACAAATGATGCCTCGGTGGTACTAAAAATGCGGGAATTCCTAGCCGCAAGCTCATTAGTATGTTAATGGGATGCACGCCTGGCTCTGCTTGGGACTGAATTCAGCATCTTTACGATTCTGAAAGTGCCCATGCACCCTTCCTGGGGACGTGACACAGCACTGCGCCCCATCAGCTACCACAGTTTTCTTTGGACATTTGATACTACACACAGTTACAGAAAATGAGTACTAAAAATGAAAATCAAAATGGCACAAAACAGAGTCTGGAGGATTCCAACGAGGTTCTTTGTTTTGGGTCTCGGAGGTTCATCGGGTGGTTCTTGGTGCAGACCAAGACTCCCTTCACCTGGTTTAGATATTTCGTTCCACGTCTCCTTCCACCCGAGAAGCCCGCTCTCCCGATGCTTGCCGGCTGCTCCGGGGGCTGCTGCCCCCAGCACAGCTCAGCCGGTGGGAAAGGCTGCAGGGCTCTGAAAGCGCTGGAAGCCGAGGAACAGCCTCACACCTCACGGCACCGCTCTCCAGGCGGGTTCTCTGCCCGCTCGCTGTCAGTCCTTCCCTGGGAAGGGGAAGGCGGCAGCGGGGTGGGCGTAGCGCAGGCAGGGCCACGCACACCACCCCAACCACAGCACCCCAAGCCCCCCACCCAGGGGTCCCCCCAGACAAATGTCGACCTGCTCCGTGAAGCCAACAGCGCAGGCACAAAGCTCTTAACGTCTTCATCGCTTACACGGTGGAGAGCGGGCTGGGTGTGCAGCACTGCGGCCACCCTGGTAGGAGCAGCACAGCCTCATCGGACGCAGGGAGCAGAAAGACCCCGCGTGCCGCCGGCGAGCTCTGCCCGAGCTCTGCTGCCCTGCCATGCGTCACCCCGCAGAGGTAGGGCACAGAACCACAGCATGAAATATTAATATGAAAATTAAGCGAGACCACAGCCTCCGTCACGCCTGACGAAGAAAGCCTCCCCAGTACCCCCATCTTTCTTTTAAACCAGTGATTTACTCCTCCTTTCCGGCAAAAGTATTTATACAGCTGACAGAGGCAGAACGCAGAACTTTATTTCGAGCCCTTTTTTCAGGATTGTGAGGAGTCAGCTCTTTCGATGACAATCAGAGCAACAGATGCCAATAACAATCCCGACGTGCCCCGTAGCAAGAGGCAGAGCTCGCCCTGCTCCCCCCGGGGAGCCCAGCACTGCCCCCATGCCACGCCAGCACCACGCACCCCTCCGGCACAGCACGCCGGCAGCCCAGCTGCCGCAGCCCAGCCAACGGCAGTGCTCACGCTCCCGGTCCCGCCGCTACGGAGGCTGCTCTGGCCCCTGCCTTTCCGGCGAGGCGCTGGCTGAGCTGTGGACCCGTGCTCCTGCACTGACCCTCAGGAGTCACAGGGGACGCGGCACCGCTGCTGCATCCGATGTGAAGCCTGAACGTGGGGCGCGTCCCGCGGTTGAGCACAACCTGCCGTGCAGGCCACGTAACTCGGTCCTACACCCTGACAGGTGATTTAGGGGAAAGAAGCTAAGACGACTTTTCTTTAGAAAGCCCCATTACAGTATTATGTTTATGTGCTCCGTGTCCACATTATACTATTTACAGCATGAAATATTAGTTCACTGAAATCATAACTGGCACTTCGCTCTGCTACTATTCTAGCCAGATGGAATTTATGAATTGTGAGATTGATTTCCATTTCCAAGAGTGCTTAAATATGTGATGTACCTCTTTCCAATAGAGCACCACCCTTGACAATTCAGAGATCAATAGGAACTTCAGTGGTTTTATATTTCCATATAAGAATATCTGGTAACAAACAGCAGCAGCTCAAGTGGCTTCTACTGCACATGACGGCAGATTTAAAACAAATGCAGATATTGCACGAACGGCTTCATTACCATGACTCCTACACGAACAATGGTTTGGTGTCCTTTAGCTTGCGGGTCTGAAACGCAAGCGTTCAACTCCAGCAAATGTCAGTGCTGTCTGTCACTGCCCTGCACCGAGACCACGCAGAAGTGTATTTAATGTCAGCCACTGCAGCGGACGGCAAGGGTGAACTGAACAGGGGGAAACCTCAATATTTTGCAATCAGAATTCATCGTCTGTACAACGGAAAATACCTGTTATTCCCAACTATGTTTATCTGGTAAAACATTTATGGAAGGCAAATGAAATGACAGAAACTCATCTGTTATCACAGGCTTTTGTCATGACGTAGGTACAACCCACAAGGCGAGCTCAGCAGACCTGAGCTGCTTTCGTGCAGATGCCCCACACCAGCTCCGCTCCTGCTGTGCCTCCCCAGCCTGCGCTGGGGCTAACCTCACTGCGACAGCAGGAAAACAACATCCTACCGTAGGTGCCCTTTGGCCTCAGCTCTGAATGCTGATTAATCTTTTCTAACTCTCAAACACTAATAGGTTCCTGTGTGGTTACACCTGGAGAAATGTCTGCAGCAGACTCAGGCAGAAGGGCAAGATGCTAATTCACTGGAAGGGAGGAGAGCTCATTTACTCTTTCAGCACAATGTCTTGAATTCAACTGTTTGGCGTATCTCCTAATTTTTAACATTGCTATTCTGCCAAAAAAAGTGAAGGAAGAGGCTAGTTATGGCATAACCAATAATCCTTCCAAACCCAGCAGCACAGCCAGATGCAAATCTGCTGCTCAGTGTTCTCCTCTCTCTCTTCCTTAGGTTTGGTGAAACAGTACTCGTACAAACAGCAACCTGCGCCCCGCGCTTCGTCCCCCCAACATCTCATTGCTTCTGTGTTTACGTGCAGCAGGTGAGAAATACTGCTGAATTAGTTTCCAGAATTACTGACTGAAAAGTGCTTATACAGTCATTGGTACATCTTCCACAAATTTCTGCAAGTTAGTCTTGGGAAAATACACAAAAACTTTGCAGTCCACCATATTTCACTTCAAAAAAGTGAAAAAAATTTCACTTTTTAATTTAAGTAACAAACTCTTTATCAGAGAATCTAAAAAAATTACACTTTTTGCCTGGAAAACACTGGAAGGATGTGAATTTGCACAAGAAAAGACAAGGGTTTTTTACTGAATCTGCCAAGACTAGAAAGTTTTTCTTCTTCCTCTCCCATTCCCCCACTCAGACTGCACCAAAAGCCTCTCTTTCTCTTGCCAGTGCCACTCTTTAAAACAGTATGCGCTGAATTAAATCACTAATTAGACGGAGGATGAAAAGAATATTCATGAATTGGACAAAACAGAAAACAAACATTGGGAAATGCAAATTTATGTTAATTTTTCAATATAACTTGATGATTGCTTTGTCATTACAGGGCCATAAGGCAGAAGTCAACAATTAAGTGTTATTAGTGGAATAAACAGCTAGAGGAAGACCTCTCTGAAGAACAAAACACTTATAGGCAGCATTTGACATCATCACAGATTTCCACCATTTCAGAAATTGTGACTACAACAGGATCAAACCTTGCAATCTCTTCTCACAGACTCAGAAGGGATTACAAAGAATTAGAAATAAACAGGCAGGAATGATGAAAATAAAATACACATGAGCCACATTTCTGTACAAAGACAGATTTACCTAAAACACTAAAATGGGGTAACCTCTGCTCACCAACCACTGTTATATTTAAACTAAAAGCTTTGGGGAGGGACTCTGTGTTTGAAATCCGTATGTGCTACCTCAAAAATGATGCCGCGACCCTGGAGGGGGGCCTGAAGGTCCTACAAAAATGCAAGTGCTGCATTACCATCAAAACACCCATCGTGACAACCTCTAAGAACAAGAAAACTTAGAAGATTTCTTCTAGGGGGATGTCATGAGTTGCACTGCAGCCACAGCTGGATTGTCCAGGATACAGCACCGAGCTCTGCTAGGGACACAGACTGAACAGGAATGTTGTCCTGAGTGTAAAAGTGGGGTTAAGCCCATTTTATGCAAGCGACATTTATCTGAGAGGTACGTATTTTAGAGGCGATGCCTCCTTCAGAGGTAGTGACTGCAGTCGAAGTTACGGATGAAATCCTGACCCCACCAATATCAGTAGAACCACCGATGAGTTCGGACACCACGTACCTGATGGATCTCCTTCAAACCAAGGCATTACTTAAGTGGGAACAAATGATATGAATGTTAAAAAAAAAAAATAAATAGTTTTTCCTACAACTCAGGTCTTTATATTCTACTGTAGGCTTATTATAAAACATTGCTATTAGTGGATGTCTTGCTTCCAGATGTCCTGAAAGCAGAGTTGCAATTAAAGTGCTGCATACAACCACTTCTCTGTCAAATTGTGGTAACTATTCACACATCTGGATTTTTTTTTTCTCTAAAGCCTTTTGTTTCTTCTTCAAATTATTATCAAAGGCAGAATACTAATAAAGATTTTTGCAAGAATGGTGAAAATTGAGCTGGAACTCGGGGTTGCCCAAAACCCCTTCACCAGCAACCTTGTTTGGGAAAAAAGATGATAAATAAATCAAAATGCACTAAGCAGTGTTTCCACATGGCAATCGCCTCCTTCATTGCGTCTGCACCTCATCAATCACGCCATTGTCTGCTTGAAAGGCGAGCCTTGTAAATGTCATATCCACTCAAGCCCAAGGAGAAGCGAATCAAAATGCAGCAAGGAGTTTTAATTGGATAGTGTAATTAAACTAAAAAACCCCAGCAGAATAGCTTTGACAGGATAGATGAAGACCCCTTTTAATAGGGCTACAAAACATATTTGTTAAAAGGATGAGGCAATGCACACTCCTGATGGTGCTCCAGAGTACTTTTATGCAAAGGCTGTTCAATCGGGATGGATTTAGTAAGTTGCAGCCACGTCTGCGGGGCAGCGGGCAGGGGAGTCTCTCGCAGCAAAGCGGTCACCAAACCGCTGCCTGCTCCTTTGGCCGCGCCGGCAGGTCGACTCGGCTCCCCTCGCTGCCAGACCCCTTCTCCGGCGGAGCACATCCGCGAACTAACGCCAAACGCGCGCGGCTGCTCGCGAGGTCTCTGAGGCCCCTGGCCTTTCGCGGGGCTCAGGCTGCCCCCCCAGCCCGGGCACAACCCTGAGCCTGCCACAGAAAACGGGAAACGCCGCAAACCCAAGCACCATCTGTGCCTTCGCTGCCTTCCCTCTGAGGCATTCAACTGCTCTGCAAACAGCATGTCCACTCGCGTCTGGACTCACTTCTTTCGGCTACACACTTTGAGACTTCTTTCACTCCAAGCTTGAAGTTTGGGAACATTTTCTCTGCTGAACCTATTTTTCACCTTTTGATCAGAATCTGTGATTAGTCTCCTATCAAGTACAAATTTTCTTCTATTATTTCACACGCCACATTATTCACAGCGGGAGCATGAATATTAGGAACGACCACACAGTATTTTGTGCATCATTTGCGGAGCACACAGATGATTGTTGCGTCTCTGCTCTGGCTCCACTGCAGGGCTCTGAGCAAACGTGCAACATCTCTATTTAAGCTCCCCGAGCAGCAGGAATCCATGCCTTCCCAATGCTTTCTGTATGTTTTCAGTCCTTTCACAACCCAATATTGAATTCATTAAATTAGTATTACCCAATGTGCATAATCTGGAGGATCTGGATTCTGAATTAAAACATCAAATACCTTTAGCTTTAAATGAAAACTACATAAAAGCATTTCAGGCATCACTTTGGCTATCACTTACAGCCAGTATGAATACTGCTAGAAAAGCTATTTTCGTGCAGATGTGGAATTCAATGGGAAAGACTGACTCGTGTAGCAACATCAATCAAAACGTCGGCTCCGCTGGCAGCTCTCGACAGTAAGGCAGGTTCAAAGGTCACAGGATAAAGAAAAAGCCAAGCTCTGGTTCAGCTCTAATATCTCCTCGCTAGAAGTCTTGCAAAGGTACCTACCCCCCCTCTGTACTAGGCGGCTTTCATTAATCTTCTTGCCATCTTTTTTAACTAGTCATGCAGAACCGCTCGATAGCGAGACATATAATGGGGAGGCCCTGTGCCTATTACCAGGTTAACACTCTGTTAAGCCCCAGTGCAACAATGGAATAAGAATTTAAAGGAAATCTCAAGCTGCAGGGTGCAAAGCAGGCAATTAAATTACAAACCGAAGTTACCAATGTACTCCGTGACCTACAGAACACCTTTGTTTAGACTACCTTAATATTAAGGATATTTTGACCTAGCAACTGAGATGTATCTGCTTTATTAAAACAAAACAAAAAAAAAAAGGGAGAAAAAGGATCACAGAGAACATTCCTTCAATGTTTCAAGTAAATAATGAAATAAATCCGATTTCTGCAGCTATCGTAAAATACACATGAATGGAAGAACCCCACCTATTTTGAAAACTCTAAGCCTGCCCAAGCGAGTAGCCTCAGTGCCACTAAAAGGCCTGCCCTGAGGTCCGCTCACCCCTCCACGCATCAGCGCCGGCTCAGCGTTCCCGTGGTGCGGATGCCGAGGCAGCCTGGTAGCCTCGGCCCTCGGAAGGGACGGCCACGACGCATCCATCACAGCCGCACTTGGTCCACAGTGCACTTTGTAAAAAGGCAGCAGTCAGTGACACTGAAGTTTCTCCCTTGTCCAAGTAATGTAAGAGACATTAACAGAATCAGATTTCCTTTAAATTACACTATTGCAAAGGGATATAATTGTATTAAACATATTCTGTTGCTTCCTTAAGACTTTATATTATGTACACTTAATTGAGATACAAAGCTCTTTTCAGCTATAAAAATGACAACTACTTTATTAAGGCTTAAATCTTATTTCTCAATGATAGGATGCTTCCTTTCAAGATTCAAAACATTTCAGAATCTCTCGTGATAATCAGACCGAACCTGATTTAAACAAGCCGTTTATACACAGTGTTTTCAGGTTCTAATGGCATTTGATCGAGCCAGCAAGGCCATTACCTCTTCCCTCTGTCTAAATTCAGGGAGTCTGATTTAATTTACAAATAAAAATTCAAACGCTGACCCAGGCCTACTACAAGGGCAAACAAAAATCATCAGCCATTCCTGCCTACAATACCCACACTAACAGCAAATTAGATGCCAAAGCTTTCTATTTTCATTTTCTGTTTTCCCTGAATGCAGCTCTAAGAACTGCGAACTCACAGCACAGGAAGGCTTCAGCCCTGTCCAGAATGACTCTGAGCCCGTCTGTAAATATTCACAGCATGCCATCTCTGAAGTTGTTGAGTCCTTTAACACTCACACAAGTGCCACTAAAGCTTCGCTGCATGAACCTGTCTTTTCAGAGAAAACTAGCAGAAAAGAAGCACAAGGCTCTCCACTATACTGGCACACAATTTCTGTTTTTACATTTCTGCAGGAAAGTACCAGTAAAACCTTTGAAATCTCTTTAATCTGCAGACAGTAAGAGCTAACTGAGTATTAAACTGTGTTAATTGCCACGTTTGGAGGGACAATTGTTGCAGAAACCTCCAGCTCTACTGATCACAGCGACCGAACTCCACTCCCCACACCCCTAACCCTTACTAACAAGGGCAAGGGGTTACGTTTGTTACACTGGGAGGCTCCTGCAAACCCTTCACCTCTCTTCAGAATTACAAGGAGTCAGTCTACCAAAACAGCACTCAATTTTATTATAACCCCAACTGCCAGTGTCTAGGGAAGGCAGGCAGCTTAATAAAACATACGCTGTGCTTTCACCCGGTGTAACTGTACGAGCACTGTTACATGTGCAGAACACTTCTGAAAGACGAGATGGAGCATGTTTGCGCTACAAGAGATAAAAACATGAAAACAAAATATATTGCAGAACTCAAAGACCTTATCTTTACTCAGCCTCTCTTTCTTTGCAATAATTCATTCAAGGAAGATCCGGGAATAATTTTTGATGTAAACTCTACTACAAACATATATCACTATGCTGATAAAAATCACAGACAAAACTTGTGAAATACAGTGAGTTTCATTCCTTTATGCTACTAAAATAACTTTGTTCCATTTAAAATTCAAGAGATACTGATCTGCTGTTAAGAGTTCCCCAAAATGTATCATTCTGAGATGTCACACTAAAGTCTCTTCTACTGGCCTAAAATAATGACTTTTGGAACATCTTTAGTGAATCGGGAAGAGGTCAGCAGATTTCAAGAGGAATTACTTTCTCCTTTTGGAACTATGCTAAACACTTATTTAATAGGAAAAGTTTATGACGACCACACGAAAATGAGTAAATAAAAAAGCCTTAGTATCATGAAGGTTGCCTTTGTTGTAACCTGTCAGCATCCTCTCCAAAGCGACTACAATTCTTCAGTCAATGGTCTCCATGTGAAGGTACTGCCCTTCTGCCGTTGGACTCCATTTGGGGGTGGAAATTCTGGCCCTTATTTTTGCCTGGGTTGGCAGGATTTGGGTACAAACATAATTTCCTACAGCAGCAGGTGCTGCCTCTGGGGCTAAGAACCCCATCTCTGCAGGACACAGTTCTGGAGGTGTTCAGGGACAGCTTGATGGTCTCAGATGATCTTGTTGACAGGAGTGTGAGCTGGAAACCTCGGGTTTCAAGGCTGGCTTTTCAGATACAGCCCCATTATGTGGGCCCAATTTTACCACTACAATCGTTTGCATTTGAAACGGAATGTGGCTACAACCCCAGAGGTGTTAATACATTTACAAGCGCAAAACTGCACCTTGAACTATAAAGACAACCGTTACACATTTTGGACTGCCTGGTCATTAGGGGAGTCTCTCCTTGGGATCATGCCTTCCCAAGGACCACGAAAACTTGCTGGAGAGACAGAAAAAGAAGACAATGACTGGACTAAGAACATGGAAGTAGGAAAGGGTAATGAAGGGGAGAAGGATATAGTTCAATAATTGCTGATAAAATCTGTGGCAGCCATAAATTTACTCTTCCAAGAGAATTCAACAGATCATTACCTCTGTAAATATGTATCACATAATTCTCCCTCTCTGTCACCTTGCAGATAAGTACTTAATACTTACCATCCCTACCCTGCAAAAGTACAAGTGTAATAAAATCCATCTGAGCTTCTGAACCGCAGTTACTTTTTGATAGTAGACAGTTACGTTTTGGCACCACCAGGAGACATTGCCCAATTCCCCCAGGGCCTATCTTGTGCTTTGTAAAACAAATTTTACAGATACAGACTCTTATTACTCCACTGATACAACAAGCCCAAGCACTTGGCTTTTGAAGTCGCACTCTTAACACAGCAAACTCGGACCTCTTGTTGACGACTGGCTGAACTGGGATGTCCAACCTGTCCTCCAGCTAGCTTAGCTATCACTGCTGGCCAGGCACGGCCACTGCTTTCCTGAAACTGAACTCTCAGAGCGGCACGTCGTAATCCCGGTGACCCTGCAGCCACGGCTGAAGCAAATTTAGACTGCGCTGATACTTACTGTATGTCTGAGATCCTCAATTGCACCTAAGAAATTGTTTAAAACCAGTCCGGATATTAAGGAGTTAAAAAAAAAATGGCAATTCTGTTGAAACATATATTTGACTACCGTGCTATGGGGCTAGAGATCAGCTAGGCAAAGCCCGTGTTTCCTTGGTACGACACTGTTGGCAGCTACTGAGAGTGGGCAAGAAACACTCTTAATGATGCCATTAGCTGTAAGCAGCATTAAAAGGACACTCATAAAATGCGTGTTTATGTTGTGTTCTCTGTAACAGAATCGAGTCAGATTAAAAACATCCTATAATGAATAAAATACACCTATAGAAAGAAAAGGACATGGTAGCAATAATTCTTTGGACATCTAGCACATACAGGGAGGGAGAGAAGAGAGAACATAAATAAAAAGGACTACTCACTTGGGCTTTTTTCTTCCGCAAGGTCACAGGCACAGAGGAGTTCAGAATCGATTGAAATGGGTTTCTGCTTAATCCAAAACTTAGTGCTGGCCTTCTGATTAGTAACAGGGTCTATCTCTACCTTGTCTCCAGAAATACCTGAGATGAGAAAGAATAGAGAGCCACCATAGTGATCTGTTTAAGCGATTTCATATCAGCCGTTTGACACACTTTATAAATCTTAAATGGGCTGAAAGTATATTGCCCTTTTGGGCTTTTTGAAAGCACAAGAGCTTTTGAGACCAAGAGCAAATGGTTATCAAACTGCATTGATAATCTGCATTTTAGTCTCCTGCATAAGCATACCAACAAGAAAGAAATATCACAGAAAAAATTCTTCTCAACACATACAGAGCTCTTCTGGAAGCAGTAGCTACATGAGCTGCAAGATTTATAAAAAGATACTGCTAGTTTTTCAATCACCACTATTATATGTAATAGACACTATCACACACTCTCCCTGTTCTATCTCCTATACAGTATATACACTATATCTTGTATATGAGAGGACAACACCCATTTGCAGCATTACAGAAACGCTCTTTGTGTTACCCAGATACTCATAAACAAAGACATCCAGTCCCAGAGATCCTGTGCATTTTTACACTGCTGGCATTTTAAAGCCAGCTCTAATTAGGCTGCTTTGAAAGCAAGCTGAGGATTTGTGTAGCTCCTGGCACGGGCGCCGGGCCCGGCTTCCCAACACGGGCTTCCCCAGATGGCCAGCGCTTCGCTACTGCTGCGTGTAGGCTGACCTGGGTACGGCGCGTTGCCACATGCACATCCTGCAGCAGACCTTTTGTGAGCGAAAGTAGAAAATTCCTCTGTCATCCCTCCACACGTTGCTCCCTGAGTCGCACAAGACCAGCCTTTCCAGCGGGACGCTGCCGGGGCAGGCTGAGGGCTAACAGCGTGCTGGAACCGGCCTGGGACGCTCGCCGTAATTAATAGCAGTCTTCATCACAGTACTGCGACGCAAAAGCCCTGCTACGCCGTGCTGATGAACAGAAGCTCATTGTTCAGTAGCTGTTGACACGACTGAACAAACTTCCCAGTGTGCTTTTTACATCAAGATGTGTGGAGCCTTAAAAATAATTACATTTCTTCAGTCATGAGTTATAGGTGAAGCTCATGAGAAAGCCACACAAGGAAGCAATACAGGAAAAAAGTACTTAAACATCATTTAACTCTTGCATGTCTGGAAAAACAGCAGAGATAACCTGTTCCCTCTTGAGGGTTTTGGCTATGATGCTTTCAAACACATTACGCTTGGCTCGTCTGAAGCACAAGAAAACCTACAGGAGCTGATGGTAAAACTTTTAAGAGATGCGACAAAATAAAAGTAAGATGCCACACGCATAACGACTCTCCCAAGCCCTGCAAAATTAACTCAGTATTTCTTCAAGTCTGGTCATAGCTGCAAAATTTGCAAACCACGTTCGTCTGTATTCTATGCAACTCTAAAACCAAAGCATACAGAGAACAAGGAGCAGACACCTACAGCAGGCTTCTTGCTGCAGTTCTTTCCGCTAATACAGGCTACCTTCATTTTAACCCTGGCCATTATGCCAGGTTATAATAAAGCCCCCAGCCCCCTCCCCCCTTCTACTAATCCAAGAATGCGCTTTGTCATTAACCATACGTCACATCAGAGAGATCACATTTCAATTAAGCGTTGTATCAAGAGTCCAATTAACACAAGGACTGCTAGAACTAGGTAATTTGAGCAGGCTGATGCTGTATCTGGAGCCCGTTTTGTAATTTAATTTTGGACAGATTATTTAAAATCGACGTTGTTATTTCACTGTAATGGTTAATTACTCAAAATGGCGTTTTCCGTAGTTTAAGGAAAATATGCGAAGTTGATGGTACAAGTTCTTATTTTCTCACTGAAAAAAGTCAAGGCAAGTTCTAAAAATACAGGTGCAAATTCTTTGTGTGCAAGGGTTGTTCCCCATCCCTTCCTCTAAAAACGTCACCCCTGAAAATACCCTTAAAAAATTTACACTGTATGGTCCTGCAACTTCAGAATTCACAGTCAGTCAATATTGTTAATGCACCTTGTTAATTTGATAGGATTTGTCAGGTAACTCCACTGGAAAATTATATAAAACTGTTCCAGATGAACAGATGATAGTGACATGAATTAAAGTGATAGAACAATAGTGGAATATAAACCAGAAATGACACCCAAAGTGGCTGTTGATTTATTGCCATCCTGAGTTTGGTTCTGGGCTTCCATGTATATTAGTGCTACAAATCTGGGTCCATTTAGCAGAGAGATGCTCATACATACATCACCAGCTCCTGCTCCAAGCCAAGGTCACTCCCCATTGCATCAATCTTTTCAGCAGAGGCTACTTCACCAAGCATGGATTTTGTAACCATCTCAGATGTAACAGACTTCCTCCTCTTTCATCTTTTTTTTATCATGTAAAATACACTTTAACTTCTATTATTTTTATCTGCAAATTGTTGCTGTATACTTCATCCATTATTTCTGTATCTCAACATCGCTGGCTTAAGCTCACGCACATCCAAAGAGCACATTGACAAAGAATGTTGTCTTTTTAGTGTTATTGTTCTCACAATCTGTATGTGTTGAAACCTAAAATCAAAACAATATTATGTATGTGGCTTCTGCAGTCTCTGTATTGCAGCAAAAATTAGTCACACTCAAAAATCAAGTAAAAATGCTGCTCCTACTATTTTTTTTAATTCATTCATTTTATCAAAAGAAATGTCACCGATGTATCAGTCCAGTAACACTGTTCTGTTCTTGCTTCCTTTATTGGGGTCTGCAACTGCCCCCCCTTTTCTGAAACACTTGCCAGCAGTAATTTTCCAAGACAATATGCTTCTTTTAGTTTTGCTAATGTGATACACAAGCAAACGTGTCTTATTCCTTCACAACATGATAGAACCTTTGTAAAAATGTTGAGAATACTATTGTATGTGCATTACACTGTAATATGAGCTAAAACATAAAACCCCAGACCTGAAACTGCTATGGCTAAAGCTTTCCACTGTAATAAAACCATCAGTCAAAAGGTGGTCATTCCTCCCATGGTCATTTACGTACCGCTTTTTGCTATGGAAGAACTATGCACACTATACAGAATATCGAGCTTACTCCAGTATTTTCAGTGAACCTTGCCTCAAATTCAATGACCAGGCCTCAAAACAGCTAAAACGTTTCAAAAAGTACCAGTATGCAAACAGTAATTCACAAACATAGCTCACACTATTGCTACCTGTTCATGCAACTGAAATACAATCCAATACAGAACCTACTGAAATTCAACGACGTGGATGTCTTACAATGTCAGAGCAAACCGCAGGGAGTGGAGATGAGCTACGCTGAGTGTTTTCTCCACCACTTCTGGGTTCTGTCACACGTAAACATCCTTCCACGGGAAGCCTGGGAAACTGGGACTCGCCCCCAAAACCACATGGATATTTTCAGTGCAACCACTGTGCTGTATTTCAGCCAGACTGACAGCCGATCCGCTCCTGCACAGCTACTGACATCGTCAATACCATCAATAAGGAGCAATGGAATTATTTTGGATCCTTGGCGTCCTCTAGGAAAACTGTCGCTTTGCTATGGCTGCCACATAGAACCGATGACATAAAAATGCTACAGAGAAAAGTCTTTGCAACTGGCCATCACTAAACTGACACAGAATAGCTCTGGAACCACAGTTACTGAAGAGCGATGAACAAAAACGAGACACCATTTTTCACATTTCAGATTGTACGGAGCAGTCTGTCAGTCTCAGAAGATGAACACATTAACGCTGAGCAGCCCTAATCCAAACAGCACCTCAATGCTTATTTTACCAGCATTGCTCTTTCATTATCTTTAAAAAATTCAGGAGAAGCCCCAGCAAAATTTGACTTCAATATTTAAAGGTTATGATGCTGTACATTTGCCCAAACTTTGAATACCCCACTGGAGTTTTCTTTGATTTAAAAAAAAAAATTAGGTTCTAAAAATCACATTGTCAGTGTACTGCCATCAAAAAATATACAAGTTTGCAGATTGTTATAAAAGGGAAATTTTATGGTCTTTACACTACTGGACAGGGTCAGCTCCTTCATTGCTACACAAGTTAAGCCATTTGTTTCATTTAACAGCTATTCTCCCTTAACCATTTATCTTTAGTGATCTGTCATGACCTTTTCAAGCTCTCATTTCTGACACTTTCCAGATACAGTGAGTCAAACTTCACTGGAAGCAAACTATCACACCCAGATAGTTTGCTCAAAAGCAGAAAACATGCCCAGCGCTGTCCTGCTTCAGCACCAGCATATAAACCCTTCCTTAACAAGACAGTTCTAAATAAACTAAGAAAGCCTCTTCTGTAAAAATTTTAGAGGCATAAACTTTTATACGTGCTTAAGGATGGAAGAATGAAGAGACTGTAGTGACAATAATATAGGAACTTGTATAGGTTAAATTTAACAATTCTATGGAATTCTACAGAATAAATGTATTTTGTAAACATTACGGCACTTAATATTTTACTGCTGAATTATTTCTTTATGGAAGGTATTTGCAGGAATGTCACAGGTCACCTACCAATGCATCATTAATCAAATTTTCACAATTTAAACACGAAGATAAAAAGCCATTCAATCATTTTAAAACAGTAATGGGGCTTTTATAATTCAAGAGTCTGTCATCCCTTGGCCTTCGGGTTTTCAAAAGCATTCAGAAAGCTAATAAGGACAATATAAAACCTTTAGAGAATGCTAGTTTAATTTTGTTCCACCTCAAATTTCCACTTGGTTGTTAAAATCTTTCAGTCTCAAAAAAGGAAAAACCTAATCATTCCTAATTTTGCATAGCCTCATTTAAAAATAACAAAACAGTTGGCAAGAAGCTTTCCATTAGGAAGCCTAGATTAAAAAAAAAGAGATGAGGTCATTAAATAATGGCCTTCTTTCAGAAGAAACATGTGCTAGCTGATTGTGGATAATAAAAATACTGAAGTATTTTCAACCGAAAGCAATTTTTTTTAACTGCTGAAATGCTAGCAACACTTTCAAGTGATGGGCCCCACGATAAAATGGACCAACATGATAATGACGGCTTTAAAAATGTCCGAGATGGACAGTCAGCTATTAGAGATGGCCAAAGGTTTGAACCGTTCCATTTTACTAAGCGTTATAGTACGGATTGATTTACCTAACTGAACATCAGTGGTGAATCGAAGCCTATGGATCATGCTGACTTTGAAGGACTTGTAATGGTGGCTACTGAGCATGTCCTGAACGGTAGCTATATCGATCTGAGGGTCCTCCTCCGAGACCTCTTCTCCTCTTGAACCTGCAAAACAAGCCAACGATAATGAACGAGAGGTTTAAAATATGGCATACGATTCAGCTAGCATGTAAGTACGGCTGTGATGTCTGCCGCTGCAGACGGCTTTTTAAGAAAGAACAAAATGCTCAAGTCCACGTCTCTGGGAGGAGGAAATTCTCACCCTCCCTCCAAAGACAAAATCACTGATTCATTAAGGACATTACGACACACATTTGCTTCCCACATGAAGAGCAGTGCAACATCCCGGCGGCAGGTTCTCGTGTCACATGAGACACCCCTGGGCCGCGGACGGGATCCCCCCCAGGACCCCCACAGCCTGGCACCCCGGGAAGGAGCCTGGCGAAGGGGGGCCTGTCCCCAGCCAGGGCAGTATGTTCAGGTGCCGCCCTCGATGTATGCACGAGCACAGTTCTCCCGTGTTTCAGCATCCCCCCACGTGGGATGTGACGCTGGCATCTTGCTGCAGCGCTGGCAACACCTCGGGCACTCTGATCTCAGCCCTGCAGTACCAAAGCTGCGCTTTATTTACTGATTAGTATTCTCATTACTACTACAGGTACTGGCTTTATAAAAGGTAACATCTCATTAAGCCAAAATGCCAATTACTGAAAAAATATAACGCACTTTAAAGATTTTTTTACATTTTATGACGTTGGATTAACACCAATTTAAACATTACTATAATGCGATATATAACTTCGCGCAGAGTAATTTCTATGCCAGCTGCTAATAAAGCATCCCAGCTCTAAATGATCTTCAGATGCTGTTAGATAAAGTGGTATAAATATGTTTGAAAACTGATTTAGCTTCTTACAGAAGATACTGAAGAATGACACGTTTTGTTTAATATCCCAGCTAATGTAGTCCTAAAAGCTGAATCAACTGCCAGTTCAGAGTACTAAATTTGCTGCAGGAGATTAATGAAAACTTTATATTTTGCTGAAATTTTAATAATGGGAAGATGAGATGATGGAATTTTAGTACAGGCCTTAAAGATCCAGCAAAGCAGGCTAAGAACTTGTCAGATTTTTTGGTATTAATTTTGTTCGAGACTTGCACAGTTGCAGCAGCCTCAACACTAACGCCTCCCACACTGACCCTTCCCTCGGGGGATGTACACTCCCACCCTCTTCGGGGACCTCAGCTCGCAGGGAAGCTACGGCGAGTTTTCATGTTTGGGCCCCCACAACAAGGGGCCAGTTTGCCAGGAAAGGCCACGGCTCCCAGGGGAGGAAAACCCTGGCCCTTGTCTCAGACACATGCTGTTGATGCAGAAGCAGGCTCCCTTTTAAACAGGGTAATTTAGAGCTGCAGGAGTACACGCCATTTGCTTCCGCAAGGGAAACTGTCGGGGTGGTGGCCATAAGCAGGACAAACGTAGGCGAGAGAGAAGAAAAACCCCACCTGAGACTGGAGCATTTTTCCTGCTGGCTGGGAGCGTTCCCTTTCCTATCTGCTAATTCAGTAACAAATGTCACTGCTTATGATAAATATCTTTCATGTCTGTATCAAAGAAAGTTTAGCATTTGCTGTTAAATGAGTCAAAATACACGTTGAGAGCATAAAACAGGAGATTCACATTTCGTAGACGTTAGTCACATAAGCTTTCCACCCTGCCCACAGGAGAGCGGGCGAGAGCGATGCCCGCTCCTCGCTGCTCCTAACACTGCCTCCTGACACGCAAGTGCGGACCTTTCTTCGGGGAAGGGGGACAGCGAAGGGTTAAGCTACAAATTGGGCCGTGCCACTCGACTTGAAAGAATTCCAAAAATCAAGTGAAACAGTCTACATGTGAATTTATGCAGAGCCATCTTAACATTGCAACCACTCTATGCTCCAGAATGACAAGATAAATTGTAATGGCTCCTTCAGAGACATTACAATGTATTTTGTCAAAGACCCCTGTGTTAATGTCTCTATACTATGGATTATCATAATGTATCATGTCAAACCCTCATGCTGCAGTACTTCAAAGATACACTGAGATATGTCAAACTTTTTGGTGCTCTTAAAAGCATCTTCAAACACCGTGGCACGGCGGCGCCTGAAAGCAAAGCAGGAGGATGGCAATGGCACTGCTGCCCTGCAGTCGAGAGTGAACCGATGGAAACCAGTGAAATGCCCGTTCAGCCCTGACAGCGGCTCCCAGTCACGCAGCCAGCCCTGCGCTCGCAGCACGCGGTCACAACGGCACGGCACGCCGTGCTGGGATACAAGCCATGGCACGGCGGGACCATGCGGTTACACCTGGGTATCCCCCTGTCCGCAGGGGAGCTAGGGGCTGGGGACAGACGGGGACACGGCGGGGCAGGGAAGGACCCCCAGACACCGCGACACAGCGTGAACCCAAGCAGTGCAGAGGGGTCACTGCTGGCCGGGGGGAGAGGAACCCTGAGCCCCGCGCACCCCCGTCTGCAGGGAGGTCGTTAGTGCTGCCCCTAATAAAGCCCCGCTCTAGGATTCAGAGAAGCCGCCTCGGGCAAGCCGTTTCCGATGGCGGGGTGCACTGTGCGCTGCCTCCTCCCAACGCGCGGCTGCGTTTTAACGGCGGGTGACGAGACTCTCACCTCTATGCAACGGGCAGCACTCTATATAGCGGGGTTTTAAGTACAGTGTTATACATAAAGAAGTGTTAGCACCAACAGACAAAATGAATTGGTGGCAGTAAGAAATTCAGAAATAACACAAAGAACAGCAACATGTTAACCTCGTCCTCGCACCTCCTGCGAAGTGTTCTTAAAACACTTCACAAGATCAAGACCCACAGGACGCTCTGCAGGTACTGCTGCCCTTGTGTCCCCAGCCTCCCCGCCCGGCCTCGACCCGCGCCAACCTCCCCGTCCGCACTGAATTACCGGCAGAGTGGGGACACTACGTGTCTACTTCACAGGGCTGTTAGGAAGCTGAGTCTTCCCAGATTTCACACACCCAAATTAAAGGTATTAGAAAGAAAATTAGCAGCCTGCCAGAGCATAGCCAGGGGAAAAAAGCGTCGCTGTAACTAAAAACGTGAGCACCTTGTCGGTGTCTAAACTGCAGGAGCATTAACTGCTGCAGCCGGAGCAGCTGAACAGTGGGATTTTGCTCTGGAAGCCTTTCAGATCCTCCACGTATCGGTAACCTCTGCTGACTTTGTTTTATGAAGCTTTGTGAATGGATTCAGGTTTACAGAATTTCTACAGTTGCTGCTCTTGGGAGAGCAGCCAGGAACTCCACCATCAAAACAGATCATCTGTCTAAAGATGGCAAGACACGCGGACCCCTGAGGGTGCATCGGATAATAGCAGTAATATCAGTAACAACAGAGAGAAATGCCCTGCAGGGAAAAGCCTGACTGCAGAACTTGGCATATTGCTCTTACCCCGCAGCTCTGCGAGGATGTCTGCGAGACTGCCGGCGTTCAGCAGCAGCAGGAAGAGCCATCTCCACCAGCTGATTGGGGAAAAAATCATAAAAATATTTTCCACATGCAAGCAGCTGTGAATAAACCTGTCAAATATTTACAGGCCTGTCAGGGTATTTGTAATGGAGATCACAGTGTGGCTTTTGAATGTAAAAGCTTCTGCTTGGGAAGACAATCAAGTAAAGTGGATGCTCCAGGTCTATTATTTAGCCCAAGAGCCGACCCAGCGATACAGCTCTGCCGGCAGAGAGACCGCTCCGGGTCCGGGGAGAGACTCCTACTCTACAAACAAACTCCTTCACATAACGACAGGGAGACTCAGTTTGCAGTGACCTCTGTATTTTTTCCTTACAGTCTACCTAATTAAAGATGACTGACTTTGTGAAAGAAAAAGTGAAAAAATCTGGAGTCAGATGTGGGATAAACAAGGCACAAGAGAAGAACCTGCACGAAGCGCAAAGCACAGCTACGAGGGAGGCACTTCCCTTAGCCCTGGACAGGGGTTTAATTATTGGAGCAGTAAGGCAGGAAAATCCATGAACAGAGCAGGAAAAGAACGGCTGAGAGGAAGCCTGTGCCTCCGCCCCACCATCCCCAAGCCAGGGACAGAGTAACGCATGGCACAGGTAAACAGGGAGTCTCTTCATTTTCCGGCATCAGGGCACTGCCACGTCTGGTGCCAATCCTTCCACCCTACCCTTGGAGCACGTGCGCGGGGGCCGAATGAGGTTGGTGCTCGACACAGGGCTCAGGCCGGCAGCGCGGGAGCTGCCTGCAGGGCAGGGCAGCTGGTGTCTGCTGCCCACGCAGCCGCCGGCTCGCCCTGCACCGGCAGCCACGGCGTTGGCGCTGCACTGGGCACCACTGGGATAACTTGAGACCAACCTCCCACCACCTGTTACAAGCTCTACTCATTGCAATTGCTTGTACTCAGCAGCAACTACAGGCACCCTGGCAGAGCAGCACCCTGCCGTGCTCGGGGCTGTGCATACACCGTGCAAGTTGCCCCACGCTGATGAACTTCAAGTGCAATGTAGGTTACAATTAAGTTAGGTCTGATTCAGTGGAGAGCAGAGGCAGTCCGTGTTTGCAGACTCCCATCTCCTGGACAGAACCACAGACACTGCACGGCTAACGATGTTCTCACAGAAATGATGTTTTTAAATACCTAAAACCAAAGTCACTGTGTGAGAACGCACGGTGCTGGATGGAGGGAGATCCCATACAGAAGCATATGCATTCCATGCAGCTACATGTCTTTTTTCTTTATCCATCTGATTCTTACCAACTCTCCTGTCCTGCTCCTCATCAGAGGAGGGACTGCGAGTCCAGCAGCCAGTCGGACTGCTCTCCATCTCTGCTCAGATTGCTTCTGCAGCAAAACCATACAAACCATTAAACCACAGCCTCCTACTTTAAAAAAAAAAAAAAAAAAAAGAGTGGTGTTTTCTGTCCACCGAAGCTGAATAAAAAGCAAAAATGGTATCAAGGGCTACATACTTCTACACTTTAAGACAGCCACTGTGGTGAAGCACTACGATGTTTTAGAAGTCACGGCCATGGTGCCAGTTTGCAGTCTCTACATTTGATGGTCATCTGGAAAACTGACATATTTCCCAGTCTGGAAACAACAGTTGAAGATCTTTACTCTGTTGTTTGGGGTTTTTTTGCTTTGTTTTGTTTTTTTTAAACCAGGTTCAGTATAGAGGTAGTATTTTTGTTCAAGTACTTGAACTACTGTGAAATACAGAGCTGTATTTGTAACTCAGTCCAATCTCTTCATAGAAAATCCTGATTTTCAGATGAGACAAACAGTAATGAAACAACAGGCACCGGAAGCACGAGTCTGAAAATAAGTCAGAAGCTAAAACAAGGAGCCTTATCCAAAAGGGACTCCTGTAAGCACTAGAGGACATATAAAAATGACACATTAGTAATATCAGAATATTGAAATGCCGTATGTGGCCTATTCAAGAGCAAGTGAACCTGTATTTCCTCGATAAAACAACAAAATATAAAGTTAACAGCATTGCAAAAATGTCCCTTATTACTTTAATGTACTAGTATATTGCTTAATTGAAGTTCTTAATTGTAATACAATTAATTACATACACAGAGTCCCCAATTACATTTTCCAATAAGACATTGGCTTTGGTACAGGTCTAAAGGCACTAAACCAATTTTAATATATTAAGACCAATTTCCCTTGAATACTAATTACTATCTAATGATAAAATGAGAAAGAGGAACTTTCCAGAAGTAAGATGGTAAGAATAAAACTAAATTAGCCATGAACAGTTTGCTACTACACATAAAAGCATTTCACATTACAAAGTGGAGGCTTTCCGTTTAAAGATAAATCTTAGTGTGAGTTAAAAAGTTCTGCATACTGGAAACAGTTTATTAGTTTGAATGCTATTAGTAAATGTTGGGTAGATAGGGGTTTTCTCCATACATATTTCTTAATAATGTTTTCTGTTTCATTTAGTACCCTGAAATATAAACTTTCTATTTGCCCAAAGGAAACTGGCAGCTATTTTAGTAGCGGATGTTTGGCATCATACATATATGTATTTATAAATGAATATGAGACTATGAAGAGCACATTGAAAAATAATAGCTGTTATAACAGTTTTTTCCTGACTGGCATATCTAAGCTAAACATATTTTAAATAAAAACAAAATGCACAAAATTAGTATTTCATTTTGATGTTAGGATTTTCAAGCTATTATTTCATTAATAGTGCAAAACAGTCAATATTTCTGTTCTAATGCCATGCCAAAAGATAGCTCCTTAAGCATTACAAAATGCCATTTCTTATTGTGTATTGGGTGAACCAGGCTCTGTACAATGCATGAATTATGGCTGATCTTATATACTGTATTGTCCTTGAACGTCTATGCGTGTAGAGAGTTAACTGCATGGGTGTTTCACATACATCCCTGAGCAGGGACAATGGAAGATCACTTTAATTTCACCCACATTTTTGGGGAAAAACTGTAAGCATAAGATTTCTCCTGCACTCCTTATTTGAGTTTGGTATCAATTCAGAAAACATTCAGTAATAGCACAACAGAAGAAAGACAGAATTTGTGTAAGCATTTATTTTTTGCCTAGATTACTGTCAGCCTTGAACAAACTAAAACAGTGACTTGCTCCTGAACTCTACAGAGTCAAAACATCTGTTTTGCCTTCGCTTTTCCATGTTCTGGGCACTGGCTGACAAACACAAGACCCACGAACGGACAAAAAGCCACCACCTACCAATGTGATGCCATTGCGGCAGGG
This sequence comes from Gavia stellata, assembly GCF_030936135.1. Taxonomy (NCBI): domain Eukaryota; kingdom Metazoa; phylum Chordata; class Aves; order Gaviiformes; family Gaviidae; genus Gavia; species Gavia stellata. The sequence continues at coordinate 12,833,033 of NC_082617.1, forward strand.
GAGGATGGCGGCTGCAGCAGCACCGGGAGCACGGGGAGCTCCGGGGGAGCCCTCGGGGTCCAGCCCAGCGTGCTCCCCATCATGGGTAAATCACCATCCTAGCAGGGGCTCCAGGTCACACTCTTAGATGGGCACTGTTGGTTTGCTTAAGGAGGGCCAGGAGAGCTCATGAATTAAGAGTACTTTTGACTTGACAGCCTCAGGGATCTTTCCACGTTCTGTTCTGCCAAGGAGCTTGCTTTTGTGTCCCCTCGCCTAGGAGGGAAGAGGAGCAGTCGCTGCACAAGGACTTCAGGGCAAGGGAAAAGTGTTCCATCAACGTTACGGCTAACGTTCATTTTGAGACAGGGCCTCTGAGGCTCTCCTGGGGCACTTGCTACTGATGCAGAGTAAACCGAATGCCTCCTGCTAAACCACTTACAAACCTACGACAGATTTACTATTGAAGTAATGGTGCAACCTGAACCTACTCGCTCGTGAGAGCTAAGAGCATCAGTAGCTATAGCTACCAGCCACAGCATGGATTCCTCCACAGATGATAAAAATATGTTAAAAATGCAGTATATACAATACACTTTTAATTACAGAGCCTGGATTAAAAAAAATGTTATTTTTAATAAAGATGTGCAAAACCTATGGAAGTATGACTAGTATCTATCTTTTCATAGACTAAAAATGGATACAAAAATAATAGCCAGGATGCAGACGTCGGGGAGTTCTGGCTTGTGGAAGAGTGCAACTTGATTAGCGAGGTTAAAATTGCTCCATTTCCTCATGCACAGCACCCCTGCTACCTTCTGCCGCATTCACTCCCCCAGTTTCTTAGAACCATTTTATGAAGAAATAAACCAGGAGCATCAAGAATATTTTGGGAGCTAGTCCCACTCTATGGAGAACGGCAGCCAGAACTGTGAGTGCTTAATCTCGGCTCCAGCACTGACGTACCACCAGAGAGCTCACAGCAGCTGCGTCTCACCCCTGCCATTCCTTAAATGGGAGTAGAGGCTACTACTCGCCACTGGAATTAGGAGGTACTTTGGGGATGCTCTGCTGTCATTCTAGGATAAAATATGAAATGCTAGAGCCAAAAAGCATAAATGGAAAGGTCTAATCTTTGTAAAGAAAGAAGAAACTCTCCTACGACTTGAAACAGGCTCTTACTATGATTGTTTGCAGCAAACACTCTGAGCACGGTCTTGGCTGAGAGCATGAATGCTACTGGTCTCCTCATTAGTACAATCAACATTTTTACAGCTGAATTAAAATGGAATGAAAAAAACCCAAAAACTGAGAGCATAACTGTTGGAAAGAATGAAGGACGGACCAAAATGCTATGGAGGACAAACACAAATCAATGTTAAATGTCTTTTTTTTTTTTTAAGTTTCATATAATTCCTTGTAAAGAAATAAATCAGGAAATAATATTAGGACCATTAAAACAGTAACAGAATAAAAATATTTGAGCATTGCTGGAGAGAAGTTTATTTGTCTAGCACTTTAAAAATCATCATACTGCTCTAATTATATCAACATGGTTAATTTCTTTAAATCCTATTAGAAAAAAAATCAGCACCTCTAACAGCTGTATTGACATGGCAAAATATACTGCACACCAATCACTTCAGTCACTAAGCAATGCCTGCAACAGAAAAAGTTTCATATTTCCAGTGTTTTCAGGGTTGGTCATAACTTTACGGAGCAGAGTTTAACAGAAGAAGATTAATCATGAAGTGATAAACAGGATGCAGACTATTTACTAGAAAGGTATGAAATCCATCATTTCCCTCTGGAATATTGTTTTGGCACAACTGAGAAGTGCCTCAGGAAAGAGAGTCTCGTCAAAACTTACTTGCCCAGACAGTACAGCTTGTATTCCAAAATACATAACTTATGTGAGTTTAAGCAATTTAGAAGAGCAAAAGTGAAAAGGGGAAACATACTGTTCTCCCGGACAAGGCAGAATTCCAAAGTGCTCTGGCTCTCCAAGGTACAGTCTAAATCTACTGGGACATTAGGTTCACTCTGCTTCTCCAGCCGATACTGAGGACCTGAAACATAAAGTAACTTGTAAAATCATCTGTTTTCTAACAAAGTGATGGCTTATCATGTTCAACTAACATGAAATTACTTGTAGCCTAGAAGTATGGCAGGTAGATGTTTATGTTTCAAAACTCTTTGCCAAAGGGAAGGGCCCTATCAGAAAAAGGTGGAGGATGGTGTGCAAGGAAACAACATATTCCAGTCATCTTCAGCTATCTAACAACGCTACCCGACAAACTCCTGTCCAGCATTTCTGTATTATTCCTACACCAGATGAGCCTGTATTGAATACCCTGCCCGTGCTGCAAGACACGGGTATTGCCTGTTGCAAGAAATATCTACTCAGACCTTGGTGTATATCTCTGTTGTCTTATTTGGGCATCTTTCCTGATGTGAAAAAGCACAATGTGTTTGCTCCCCTTTGCTCTGCCCTCTCTGTGGCTCCTTATAGACTGAAGACAGGCTGCTGTGACTGTCACCCTGGCTGCTGTTTGCCAGGGACGAGCCCCCTCCCGCACTGCCCGGGGCTGCAGCACACGCAGTCCAGCCCCACGCGCCACAGCTGGCCCAGACAGGAGCTACGCTGCGTACCCGAGCGCATTACTCTTCCAGCTTGGGATTAAAGCCTGCTTCTTGAGTGCAGGCTCAACCAAACATACGCTCACACCTTCCGCAGGTGTGGAAAGCCAAGAAAATCCCAGCTGCACACGTAAGGCTGTTGCAGCCTCGGCAGTGTCTGCACAGAGCGCTGAGAAATACCCGGGAAGGAAAGCAGCCCTTCTTTTATGAATTGCATTTTGTTGTGAAAACCAGCTCCACGACACATAATTTGGCTATTTCTACCTCTGCCAATGGAGCATTTCTCAAAAGGCTGCACTTCCGAAGCGCAGGGTAAGGATTTCCTTACACATCAGCAGCCATCGGCACTGCTTCCCAGGCTGACTCGAGGCAACGTGCTGGATGGAGTTTGGCATCACCCGGCAGCTCAACAGCTGCAAGGAGCAGAAAGGGTCACCGAGAGATGGATTTTATCTTTTTCCACAGATCTGTATGCTGTTAACATTGAACTGCAGCACACATAAGCATGTACAGATGCTGTTGCTTCAAATGAATTATTTTCATATACATTACATTTAACTGTAGCTCTTCAAGATTCAGGTGCCAGCTTCCTTCTTCTCAAACCAAATCACCGAAGGACAGATGATACTACTTTAAAAACTGTCTTCCAAACACAGAAAATGTATTGAAAACTTGTTTTTACAAAAATTAGTTCACTTCTTGAAAAAAATCTTTCAGTTGGATCCTTCAAGTAGGATCCTTGAATGGATCCTTAAACTACATGCCTTAACGGGAATAAAAAAAGAACACACTAACACAATTCCAGGTGAAACCCCTGTAAGTTGGCTCCAGGCCTGCTGTCTGAACAGCAGGCGGGAGAGGACCCAACGGGGTGAGAGGGGTGACTCGGGTAAGCCAAACTCCATGTGGGACCCCGGGCAGAAGAAAAGCCACTTCCAAAGGCGGGAGCTGGTGGAGGCAGACGTGCTCCTGCCCGCGCTGCACCCCCAAGCAGCGCAGGGCCATCTCCACTCCTGCTCACACCCGAGAGCTGAAGTGCACACAAAGTTCTCAGCTGTGTAATTTCTGTATAATCCAGTAAAATAACACTAAACAGAAAAATTTAAGTGATGCAAAGCACCTTTAAGCAGGTCTTAATGTAACAAAAAACCCTAGAACTGAAATAACGAAATCTATTCCCTCTTTATCAGTACTTAAAATATTTCTGAATTTTTCCTGACTTTGAATTATGATAGTATATGATGAAATATTTAAAACATATAAAAAAATTAAGTATTTTAGCCTCATATGGCATGCCTAAGAAATGGAATTTGTTAGCCAATTAATTTTAAATTTACTACAGCAGAATTTCAATTACAGTTTCTCATTTCGTCTCCCCAGAAGCCATGTGAAGCGCTTCCTACACGGCCCAAGCGCGTTTTGTTCCCGAAGTGGAACATTATTTCTCCGTAAAATGGAGCCCCCTCATTCCCGGTGACTCTCAGAGCAGCTACGGAGCCAGGCTATTCGCAGGCCACAGGAGGAAAGCACAACTGCTCCTTCCCTGCCCAGCGCAATCAGCAGCTGCACGTGTATCTGGTTGAAGCATTTACAGAACAAACCGCGCTCAAGAAACAGCAGAGACATCTCATACCAGCACAAACAACAGAAAGGCAAATATATATAGCACCATTGTTTCTCCTCTCCCAGCTACTGGAAATGTGATTAAAAATTTAAAATAAATTAAATAAACAGAGGCCTGGCTTGTTAGGCAGAAGCAAAATATACTGAATTGAAACAAATATTAAAGTGGTAAATGAATTTGTATTTAAAAACTGGTGTAGATTTAAAAACAGAACCAGTGAGAGCAAAGCCTGCTTGCTTTGTCCCTTTGTAAGAAGCACCTTCCAGAGGTTCCCAAACTACGACCAAATGCTGAACGATACCCAGCAATGACAAAGCCTGCAGAACTGTTGGTTCCCATCTGAATGTCCGTGTTCTTGGTACCTGGTACCAAATCCCCAACTCCAAGTGCTCCTACCACGGACGGAGCTTCACTGGGACCAGGATCTGCTGATGCCAGCGCCCACCACTGTCCCAGCCCCCTGGTTCTTCATTACAGCCTCTCTCCCACTCCCACCCCAAACACATTAAAAATCAGAGCAGAGAAGAAGTGAAATTAGCCCCTCTTGGAACTATTAACGGCTAGGCAGGGCCTCCGGAGCGCAGTGTGGCAACAGCTCCTGCTCCGCTCCCAGCCCCAGCCTCGCCTGGTACCTCCACAGCCGCCCGCTCGGCTGGACGCGCCCAGAGCACGTGTGTGATGAGCCAAGCAGATCTGTTCCGTAAAACACACTTTTAAGTATTATACCTTCACCTACCCCAATAAATAATTCCTATTTATACAATTTTCTTTCATTCGCTCAGTGCTGCGTGAGAGCTGCCGCAGGGGACTGGCACTGAACCACACGCTGCGCTCTCCAGCACAGAGATGGACTCGCCCCTGTGTTTCTGCGACGGTGGGATGGGGCGAAAGGACAGGCATCAACACTACCAAAGCCTTAAAATTATCAGAGAATCATATGCACATGACGACAAGGGGACAAGGCTGAACGCAGGAGCTCAGCAGTGGTTCATCCTCCCTCTGTGTGGGTCCGATTCCACCAGCTGGATCCACTCAAAAGAACGTCACCATCCATCTCGGAAACAACCCTCATGTTGCTGAACAAGCTTCCTGCCATCCTGTGGAGAGCCATCGGTGATCATAACCTTCAACATGTCCACACCGATGTCAAAGGATGATTTTTATCTGGAGCAACTTGAGAATTCTGTGATCAGGTAAATTGTTTTATCCGGTTTGTGTCAAGACTGTATTAACTGTCTGCTAATAAAGCAATGAAATAGAGCTACAGATCAGAAACCAAGGCAACCTTCCATATGAGTGATTCCTTTAAAACAGAAAATACTAAGAACTTAATTAAAAAAAGTGTAAATGGATTCTTAGAGAGTATCTACTCTTAAATAATCTATTTTAAATATCTGTACACATTTACATGACCTCTACTTCACAACAGATGAAAAATGTTAGGCTGATTCTGTGGAGGAGTTTTACTACCAGCCTTCTCACACAAGTTCAGATGATGTCATTGTAGTAGAAATATTAGGTAATTTAACGGTCTCCTACAGAATACTGCTCTGAGAATTTCAACAAAATTTCAAGTGGTAATACCAAAGCTGGATTTTATGGATTTCTGTAATCGGAGGCAAATGTTCTGCACAGTTGTAAAATAAACCTTTAAAATCCTGGCATGGACGGTCCTGGCCCGCGACCCAAGCAGAGCTCCCCTGCTGACGGCGGGGACCGCAGCTCCAGCACGTCCCGCATCCAGTGGCATCGGGCTGGGGCCGCAGGCCAGGGCTCTCACACAGCGCTGCTCGCAGGAGCGAGCGGGGAGAGTAAACCATGTGTACTGTGTTCCACCACCAAGCTGGGAGTGACAACGTGAAGGTGGAAGTTACCAGGGCAAAATACCCAGAAGACAAAGCTAATGACTATGAACCCCTCTTCTAGTTCTGTAATTTTGTCACAAACACTTGGAGAGAGAGAAACTGGTGCTGGGATAAAGCAAGCAGGGCTGGAGAAACAAGTGTTCCTGCGTCTGGAGAGGAAGGAGGGGACCGAGGCAGCAGCCTGAAACGAGCCAGTAAATGGTGAAAGAGAAGTGGCTATACCTTCAAGCAAACTCTTTTTGTTCAAAAACTAGCAGAGGTTTGTTCAGGGCCCCAGAGGCCCCCCCAGGCCCCCAGGGAGGGGGTGAGAGCCGGGCCCCTTCTCCCCAGACCCGGTGGCCTGACGCATTGGGTCTGCTCCACTCTTGGGCCACTCTACTGGTAAAGCGTCCCGCATGCAGGAGCGAGTGCCTAAACCACACACCACAAATACTACCAGCAACAGCAATTTTTCTCTTCTAGACTTGTTCTGGTGTACTGACAGACCAGCGGCTGCGGAGGAACGGGGCTAACTTCAACAGACAGACAGAGCTGCTCGCTCCCGGAGCCACGCTCTGCACCCCTGGAGCCGGGCGCTCGCACGCCTCACCTGCAGAGCTGATGCTCCGTAACGTGCATCCTTTTTGCCAAAATCCCCATTTAACCATCCACACCATAGTTTCTGCCCGCAGATATCCATTGTGCTTCGTTATTTCAAGACACCTCTTTAAACAGAGGAAGGTTTCTCAGGAATTAAAAACAAACAAGGAAACAACTCGCAAGACTACATCCACAGCTTTCCCATGGCACAATACAAAGGTGCCCCAGGAAGAATCCCACCACATAATCAAATTAAGCAGCTCTCTTACAAAAGGCGAATGGCCATTCGCATAACACCAAACCAATTCTGTTGCCATTTAAGCTGCAAAGCCTTCAGAATGGGGTTTTGAAAGCATGACCCATCAGTTCTAATTTTTAAAACTTATCCCTTCAGTCAAGACTAGAAAAAGGCCCATTCCAACTTTTATCTTCACTACAAAGTGCTGTTATCTTGGGCTGATGTCAGGAGCTCTATCTCTCTTTCTGCTGACAAGCAGAGACGAGAGAGATAAGATTGGGAACGAATCTCACTTCTCTGAGTAAATAAATAATCAATACTCATCTAAATGTAAATGAGAAAGTATCCCCCTCTGATAACAGGGCTCTTATCAAACAGCCAATTTTCTACAGACATTTGGCCTCAACCAAATCACCATCATTCAGCCCCAGCCTAATGGCTAAAAATCGTAACTAAATTGAACCGATCACCAGAGATCAACTAAGTTCAGCCATGGCTACTACAGGTTCAAATGTTTGGAATGCAATTTTTCCCCCATTAACTTTCAATAGCAATGAAGAATACCACGGTCAGGGGTTGAATCTGCACAATAAACAAACACTCACACTTAAAGATAGAATGAGGCTTTAAACAAAACCCCAAACAAAACCCATCTCCAAACTAGTTAATAGGGTAAAATAAGAATTATAGAAAGACTTACCTCAATATTTAATGTTTGTGGAGTTGTCAAACCTGAACTAGAAAGACCAATATAAACAAAAAACCCCAAACGGTTGAAAACTGAACCTGTATTTTACAGTGTTAAGTCTCTGCAACAAAACACATTGCTATGTCCTATTTATCCCCTATCTTTACCTCCCTCTCAAGAGCTCCTATAATTCTCACAAAAGCCCCAGTTCCGGCCATGCTCTTTGTCAGCTGTTTCTGCTCCCTTTACGGTCCACGCATTTGTTCAAAACACTTTTGAATTTCTGATTTCCATAACATTGACCTCCAGAATTGATTGCACTGTGTGAGAAAAAGAATTCCCTTTTGTTTCAAAAAGCCATTGCCAACCCACTGCTTTTGGGGCATGCAGGTCTTGTGTTATGAACAACTGTGATAAAACCCTGCCAATTTACCGTCTCTACCACGTGCACTTCATAGACTTCTCTTGTACCCAGTCATGTCTTCTCCAAACTAGAAAAAGATCTTCTCTCCTTAGCATCTACTCCCCATCTCACATGTCTGATCCTTTTTAGCACTCATCCATTTCGGCATCTTTTTACTTCTATATTATCCTTTTTGAGATAAAATAGAACAATTAAGATGTGGGCACATCATGATTTACGGACTCGCATAGTAACACCTTCTGTTTTGTTCTCTACTCCTTTCCTAATTTCTGATGTTCAATTTGTCTTTCTGACTGCTCCTAAGCTCTGAGCTGAAGTGCTCAGAGAACTACCCATGATGACTCCAGGATACTTTTCTTGACTGACGGAAGGTAATTAGAGCCCATCATTGTATACATATAGTTACAGTTGCTTTTCACCATGTATATTATTTTGCACTCATTGACACTGAATTCCCTCTCTCATTTTATTGTCCTGTCACTCAGCATTGAGAGATACCTCTCCAATGCTTCACAGACAGCTTTTATTTGCACTATTCTTACTTCTTTTGTATCAACAGCACATTTTGTCACATCAGCATTCACATCCTTTTCCATGCCCCACATTAACGGAACAATGCAGGTTCTACCAGTTCCACTGGAACTCCACCAGTAACCTAGTTACTAATAACGGAGGGCCATTATTCCTATTCTTTGTTTCCTGTCTTTTAATCAATTATTAATCCGTGCAAGGATCCTCCTTCTCATCCTGTGACAGCTTAATTGCTTTATGAGCCTTTGTCAAATCTTTTTGGGAAATCTAAGCATGCTATATAAAACACATCATCCTTATTCAGATGGTCTCTGCTCACCGGTTTCTGAGGCACAACCTGCTCTACAAAAGCTACACCGATTTTTTCCTCAGTATATTGCATTTGTCCATATGCCATCTATTAATTCTGCTCTTTGCTATAATTTAATTTTACAATTTTGCAGTTTGCCTGGTAAGGAACCCCAGGTATACTGGCTTTCAACAAACAGGGGTCATACTTGCCACCATCCACACCCAAGAGAGAAGCAGATATGAGCAACATATTATACTTCATATTTAACAGCACAGCATCTTCCTATCTGACCTCTTCCAAACCTCTCAGTGACTACTGTCTGCTCACGGTGGTTTGTTACTCTTTGTGGATTAGTTCTAAAACCTCCTCTCCTGGCACAGCTCCTCAGACAACTCCCTACAGAAATGCTCTGGCGCGAGAACACCTTCAGCCTCCAAACGCAAGATCTGCTGAGACCTGCAGCAGAAAGGGATATGCATGCCGCCGTATTTCAGCAGAGTGGTAAAACCCATCTGGTTTTACAGCAGATGAAGACCTGTCCCCGGTGAGCCAGCAAAGGCTATGCCAGGAGCTAGGAGGCTGCCTGAACTTCCCTGGTGCTGAAGGACGTGACATTTTGGCTCGTCACCCAGAACAACAGCAGAAAGTTTCACGGTGCTGTAGGAGGACTTCCGTCTCTCTGCACGGCCGGCCCCAGTCCCTGTCCCCATCCCTTTGCTCACACACCCGTGACACCCAGCGTGTCTCCCTTCCTCCCTTGCCTGCCTCTCCCGCACAGCCTGGGCTGCACTCGCACGAGAGCCGGCGTCGCTGCACAGGGACGAACAGCACTTGCGCAGCGCAGCAACGGAGGACACGTCACACCAGCTCGCGCTAACCGGGAGGAAAGCGCAGGAGCACCCTGCCGCAGCAGTACCGCTGGGCACGCGGTACCTCGAGTGCTCCTGCGTGTACGGCTGTAATTCCAAAATAACACATGAAAAATCAGAAACTTAGACAGTTAGGCAGTCATCGCCTAATAGCCCAGGCGGTAGATGCCAGGCAGACAGCAAATAAGCAAAAGTGAACATGAGCTATGCTTCAGGCTCTGTCCACGTACAGAAGTAAGACAGGAAAGCAGTCAAAAGAAAATAGTTGATACACATTTAATGTTGATGTCTGTGGCACTTTCCTGTTTCAAGTTTCTCCTTTCACAAGGATACATGATTTATTGCTTCACGGCTCCAACCCTGGGTTTTGGAAGTGTGATTTCTTTTCAGTTTAAACTATATTTATATTTATTTTTTTGTTACCACTTTTTTATTATTGCTATAGAAAATATTTGCTGGAAATATGTTGCAGCTATTACAAGGTCATAAAAAAGAGGAGGTTTATGTATTTCTATCATTTCAAATAGTCTGTCAGAAAGTATCAGTCGCGCTAAGTGTAAGACTACTGGATTCCAGCTTTCCCTCTGCCACCACATGGGCAGCATATGGAAGAATTAAAATAGCTCAGTGTGGATGCTCCACATCCTCGGCAAACCGAGGCATCGCGCCGTCCTCGGGAGGTCCTCCCTGGGGCACAGTCTGCCTCCGGAGAGGCAGGGGTGAAGACCAGCTTTCCCATCAACGCCGGACACTGACCCTGGGCTAGAAGATGAATACTGGGCAAGGACTATAAACAACAGAGGACTGAAGAAGGAGCGGGATCGATACACTGCGGAGAGCACAGAAACTGGGAAGAGAGAGAGGTCTCAGGCCTCCTTCTGTGGGATTTTTCTTAGAACATGACAGAAGGGGCAAGGATTCCATTGTGTGCTTGGCAATGACAATAAAACAACAGAAAATATGTAAACAGTTTGAGAGGAAATAGCTGTAAAGCCAGAATGTTTACATCTCAAATCCTGCTGCTACAAGGACATCTTAAATCTGTTTATCCGTTAAAAATCCCCAAAGCCCCTCAACACCTCTGAAGTGGAATAAAGATTTTATCATTACAAATGCAAATGCTGGTTAATAAATAAAGATCTTTAAATAGTGAAAACAAACTTTTAACATTACGGACAAGCATGAGACTTTTTTTTAGTCCAATCTGTTTTTTCTTAACTTGCACTGTTGTGACATTACTGAATTTTACATACAGTTATCTGCTGCTCTCCACAGAAATACAGATGGTTTTTGTAGAAATAAACAGTCATTTATATGAAACAATTGTAAAATAGTTTATGGAAACCAGTGGTGTAATGCATTCAAATAAATGCCAGGACCGGCTGATGGAGAGCCAAGGTGTTAAATCACACTGCTTAAGAATTCAGCTGTGGGAAACAGATAGTAAATCCAGAGTGACAGAATTTCCAGTGATGGCAAAGGTTTCTGACATCTAGTCCAGTACACAAAAACTACAGCAGTTCAAACCCATTTTACTTAACACTACCTTGACAGCCAGTGAAATTAAAGAATTTAGTCAAAAGCCCCTTAAAAAGAAACAAACACTTCATTTATGTACTGCTTTTTTGTAGAATAGAAAACATGCAGCATAACTAGCATTAAACCAGTCTTTGCAGAATATTAACGGAAGTGCTCTATTTAATTGCTACTATAGACCTTTATTCTTTTTGCATTAGCAATATATAGCTCTAAATAAAGCTGAAAGGAGAAAGAAATCATCATGTTTGATCTATACCGTAATGTACCTATGTACATGGCAGAAATACAATATACAGATTTTTTTTTTTTTTTAAAATCACAGATTTAAGAGACAATGTCAGGACAAGCAGCTGTATGGGTTACAGCTAGCAAACCCTAAGTCCCTTCCGCAGTCTGCTGCCTAAAAGGCGGCACCAATGTGAACATCCTGCAATCCCAGCTCAGGTGGCTACTTACGATGCAGATCAACATGAAGTCTCTACCTTACTGACTTGGATTATAAAGTGAGAAAGGTGCTTTCCCCTGGTTACAGATGTGCAAGTAATAGTATTGCAGCAAGGGGCAATACAACCGCCTGGACGGGTGCGTTTCAGGCTTTGCAAAAACCTGGCAGGACAGAGATGGTCCCATGAATGCACCTGGTGTATCAGTAGTACCTTCTTTCACTAGAGCGGATAAAATAAACAAAAAAGTCGCTTTCATCCAAACACTGAACTGTAGAATTTAAAATGTCACATAAATTACAGCTTTATTACCAATCCAGAAGAACCAATAAACGTATGATTTCAATACCAACAGCTCTAAAATAGACTCAGTTCAATATTTCACTTTCAATTCAGAGGCCAGGCATGAAAAATTTTCCTCAACCATTTGGGCTGATGTCCAGAATCCCATCAGCCCAAACGCACAGGACTAACGAGCTATTTCTATTCTGACAAACTATTCACAAACTTTATTCCTGGTGATCTGTTCCACGTACACCAACATCCCCGTCCCCCCATCACGTCAGTGTCTGCTCAGCATCAGCAGGCTGGTGAGAAAGGGCTTGCTGAAATAAATTATTACCGCTGCAAAACAGAGATGGAGTTTGTAGGCAGAAGGAAATCACTTCAAGCAGCCTCTATCACACCCTCTCCCGCACAGAGGGGCTCCCCCTGCACAACACCAATCCTGCTGAGGAAAATTTGCTACAAGACCAAAAAGCAAGCAATCCTTCCACTTTCCCTAACACACATCGTGGCAGAGAGCAAGCGATAGTCAGACCCAAACACAACTCCAGGAACATGGGGGCGGAGGGTGCTGAGCAGGAGGGGTAAGGAAAGCCACAACCCGGCAGCAGCGAGCCTCTCCGAGGAGCAGGCGCAGACCGGAGAGCCAGCTCCTTACCGCTCTGGCACAGGACCCGCGGAACGGGGAGAAAGCTGGGCCAGCGGTTCACTTGTGCCTTTTTTTACTACATTGCCTCTTCAGTGAAAGGGGGGCAAGCAAGCAGGAGAGTCTGGACCAAGGTTCTACAAATACTGATGTTCTTTTAAATTTAAATCCTGCTAATATAAACAGCTTAATGCAAGATAGGACAGGATTTCTAAAGTATTTCCAGGTAAAACCATTCATAACCGGGGGCAGAAGACTCTGCAGGGGTGCTATAATTATCCAAAACAAAGCACTGAAAACCAAAGAAACTCAAAACTACCATTAAGCAGAAAAGCATGCATGTAAACGCAAGGACACACAAATTAATTGGCTTTTCACTGTCACAGATGCTTTAAGAGTCAGAGCAAACATACGCATCGCCTACTCTAACATATTTACTTTTAAATTTAAACTCCTCAGTTACCATCACTCAATGACAGTATCAAACTTTAATGACAGTTTATTCTAATTGTGGTTCATCTCTCAAAAATGCTTTAATCACAGGGCTATGGTTTTACACAATTTTTTTAATCTTTCTAATTCTCCTTTTTATGTAAATAAATAAATAAATGTATGCAATAAAAATACACCCCCCCCCTTTCCAGCATCCAGTCCATTCCCCTGCCTAGGTGGGACCTACAGCTCTTCCAGCAGCAAGAGCAGCCGAGGAGCAGGATTCTCCGTGCCCAGCCGCCCCAGCCCCAACGCCGCGGTGCCAGCCAGCCGTGCAGCGCGCTGGCCTGCGTCAGGAAGGAGCTTAATGGTTCTTTCCTGGTGTTAACACCTGCAGCCCCTTAGTTCCTCCCCTCCTGCGCTTTCCAATGCCCCGGTAACCCCCACCGTGAACTGGGAGAACAGGTACCATTGGAAAGATGCTCAGAATAAGCACTTTTCCCCATGCTTTGTCTTCTCCTGCCTCACGCAACCACCCCCTCGGAAAGGAGGGCCACCACCCCTGCCCCAAAGGGCGGCTGCAGCTCCGGGTGCCGCGGGGGGACAGGCACACCCTGCCCCGAGCCAGGCAGGTCCTGCGGGGGGACCGAGATGGGCTCCCCCGTGGACTCCGCTCCCGCTGAGGGCACCGGCTCACAGCAAGGTCCCTTAGGAACTCCCTGCAGCCGGGCACCGGAGCCTTAATCCTCTGATGAAGGAAAAACATTTATTGATAGGGAATAACAATAAAATGTTTCACTAATGCCAACGGTAATCTCAAGGCAACCAACACATAAGAGTCCAAGGAGTTTAATCTATTCAGGAACTTACAAGAGTTATCTTCTGGTTTGGGGATTATTAGGGATACTTTTAAAGGTCACAGTGTTACATTTCTTTAAAGACCTAATTTTCAATAATTTAGAAATTAAAATGGCGACATGTCCGTGATAGGAAGCAGATTTTGGTTTCAAAGTCTAAGGCGTAGTTTCAGGAGAGCCATTCTGCACATGCAACAGAGACCCTGGGCCCTCGCTTCAAGATACCAGATTCGCTGAGGACCCCACAGAAATATATGTGCCTTCAGAACGGAAGAGAACCTGCTCCACAGAGGGAGCAAATTTGCATGTTATAAATGGCTCCTGTCCTGCCCCTTCGCTGCCAACAGCCACCACTGTATTCCAGCGCTGCCGCCCTGACCCGCTCGCCTTCCCCTCTCCGGCCACGGGCACATGGAGCCGTTGTGCCCCTTCCCGGCGCTTTGGGAACGCCAGCTCTCCTCAGCCTCTGCAGGAGGCAGGAGCAAGACAAATTGAATATGGCACCACAGCATCAAGACCAAGTATTTACAAATATAACTCTTGAGATACTGCAGGAATAGGAAAATCATGGGACAGGCTTCAACGAAAACCTTCAGCGTTACGGCATCCGTGCGATTTCCCTTGGGCCTGGCGGGGTGTTTGACAATAAGTGGTTTTCCACACAAATAGTATCTTCGCATTGCAGTTTTTGCTTATCTCCCATGTAAGTTTTGAATAAAATGTTTTTATAAACAGTTTCAGAAGCATGTTTAAGACAAGAAATTTGACATTAAAAGTGGTGCTGAGACTGATATGTTAGAAAGTGAATTTAAGCAAAACTCAGATCTCTTTTCCCTAGCTGCTTTCTGAATGGAAGATGAGCCTCATGCAGCACTCTCTATTTTGAGCTTCTGTTCTCCAAGTTCTGAAGAATAACTTAACAGCTTTGTGTGAACAATCTGAAACATAGGAATGGTTTTGTAATAGATTGTGCTCTGAGTTACCTGGTTATGGAACAGATTATTTTAACTGGCCTCTGCAGCTATAATTCCTTTCTGTTGTAGAGACTAAAATATGATATGGAGACTTTTATTTTTATGTCCTAACCCCGTTTCTTGAGTTTTTCTCTACCCTTATTCTTCAGCTTCCTGTGGCAATGAGATAATACACTTATCCAGACTCATAAGATTATTTTAGACTATTTTCAGTCACTTTACACATTTTAAAGAATGCAAAAAGCACTAGTTGACAGCTGTTAGGGACTTGAATGTTATTGTAAAGCAGCTGTTTTCATTTATAGAAAAAGTATTAGTCTTTCTCCAAACTGAACAGAATACTAAGTTAATAACTCTGACTCTAACCTATGGAAAATACAGGTCACGTCTGTGAAATGTTGGCAGAAGGTATTGTTTATAACAATTAAACTTGTATAGCATTTTGTTCTTAAAAGGATTGAGCATTTCTGGTTCAGGGATGTTTGCAGTTTGAAGCAGCTATTAAATAATAATCAGTAGCATGTTCACCCTGCAAAGAATTTCTACTTAAAATCAGACAAGATTAATCAGACAAGGCTTCTCTGTTCACAAGAAATTTCAAATGAAGAGAGGCTGACATGGACCAGAAACAGGCAGGATTATTCTAACGTTTCAGCATTTTACATTGTTTAGTTTTGTCTCTCGTTTCCTTCTAAGAACATTCGTGTTTTATATACTGACATCAATGCCTAATTTGTTTGAAAACAAAGCCTCCGTACACATTCTCTTTGCATTCTTATTTACTTTACATTAGGATTTATAGTCCATTCAGTCAAGCTCTGGAGGAAAAGGCAACTGGCATCCCAGACAATATATTTGTTGAAGAGCAAAATGAGTGAAACAGCTCAAAGGTGAGGAAGATAACTTTCAAGTGTACATATAGTTCCTGCACATATTTAGTCTGAGAATCACCATGGCATTGAGATACACAAGGTATCAAGAATGAAGTCATCATCTTTCTTATGTTCTTAAAGTTGTAAGCCATGCAAATATATTTTACAGAAAATATTGAATGTGGGCTTTAGTGCAGATATAAAAAGCCTGATAAGATCTACCTGCCTACTGCACATTGTGGGATGCTGTCAGACCCAGCCTTAGCCGTGCTGTGGTATCTGAACATAAGGGTCTCTGCATTTCATCTTGGAGAAACTGTGCTTTCCTTGGTCCAACCGAGAGCCTTCCTAAAAGTAGGATTTAAAATGTACACCTACCATCACCTAAATGCCTAGGCTAACTGGGTAACACGTAAGTATTGGTAAAAGTAAGACCAGCAGAAATACACGCCAGATTAATTGTGCGGGAAAATAATTTTGCAGTAAAGCAAATCAAGTTAATTGATAATAGTATTTCACAGTTATGCAACATGATCTGCACGACCTACAAAACTTTCTCTGCAAAGCATGAGGGTGGGATTTTAAAAGCCTGCCTAGTATCTACCTTTTTTTAGAAGTTAATATTAAGACTCTTACTGATTTCTAGGAAGCAGAATTATACCAAGTACTAAAACACCCAAATCTCACCTTCTAAAAAGGCTTTTCAAGACTCCATTATTACATCTGTCCGAAATCCAGACAGCACCAATTTTACATTTAAACCATCAGCTGCTGGAGTGGTCACAACGTTCAAAAACATTCTCAAAGAGATCTAGACATGGCAAGTTTATACAAAGCAATCCTTAAACTATCTACAGATATTGGGGTTCTCCCCAGGGCCTTTGTCCCAGTATCTCCGCAATGCCCAGGCCAACGCGATATGCACAGCAAGGTCCCTGCAGCACTGAAGGGAGCTCTTTTTCCCTCGCCGCTGCTGTGCCCCGCGGTGGTTAGGGTATCAGCCCATCCTTAGTCTCTTCCTCTCTCATTCTGGCTATTTTAAGAAAACTCACTTCCATGAAAGACGTCACCGAGCCTCCCTCAAGGTGGTCCATCGATGGATTAGACCAGTCTCCTCCAGGAGCTCATTCCACAACCTAGAGTGTTTTATTTCCAGCTCTCACGTAAAATATGCATGTGCAATACATGCTGCTGAGCATGCAATAGGTTAAACAAATTGATGATAAAGTATTCTACTTAGTTATTTTTCATTACCATAAGAAAACATCAATTACATTTTCTGTTTTATGAGCGTACACAAGGGAATCCATTACAATAACAGCGAGGTTATATGACTGTTTTTGCTGCTCCTTCCCTAAGCAAAAAAGAACAGTTAGCTTTTAAAGACAATGAAACCAGCCCAGGGAAAAGGAAGGCACACCAGCATATCTGCATAGACGGTTCCTATCCTGATTTATCCAGCCTGACTCCACCTAATTAAACATCTGCCTCAACAATTTCCTCTGCAGATCTATCTTCTCCAGTATGTAGCACTGACTGGTTGTTACAGGCTTTTCCCCAACTTGCAGCCATTCCCATGCACTTCTTCCAGTTGGTTATCTGGGCACCTGGCAAGAGATGATGCAGTATTCCCATTAACCCCCTGCCGCTGCCTGCTGTGGGACAGGTCACCGGGCTCCCAAAGCACGGCCTCAGTACAACCATGTCCTCTATGAAATGACTCAAGAGCCACGGTTCTCTCAGCTGTAACACGTACAGGTTATTTTACTGCCTGCATTTCCTGTTGATTGACTCAAAAATTAATATTTAAAAATGGTCAGAGTTCATACCTCTAAGGCCTTGTGACACTAAGAAAGCAAAACTGCAAGGCGTGTGACATAGTTTGAATAGTTTGCAATAATTTTATCTAACATACCATCTAAATAGAGCTAGGCACAATCAGAATATTGCTTCCATTTCTTTCATGCCGCTTTCTATGAAACAAAGGTTGTACTCCACTTCTATCTCCTTCTATTGACCTACATCTTCCTGTGACAAATAATCTTTGGCTTGGAGTTAAATTGCAGTCAAAAGTCTTTATTCAGCTTTAGTCTTTTCAACAAATGGGATTTTGAAATAAACACATTGATACTATTTTTTACAGGCATAGTTCACACTACAGCTACATGAATGCCGGCGCATGTGCTGAAACGGAACGTACAGAAACCTGGGCTCTGCACGACCCTTTGTCACAAGAAACTTTCTGTGTCATTATCAGCCTCGTGCTCCCTGAGGTAGGCAAGGGTTGGTAGCTGCAAGGATGGTAACGGCACTTTTAAACAAAAGTCAAAAATAGAGAAGCTCATAAGGTCATCAACTCACAGAGGTGATCGAGGCATATGGATTTTCAGGAACTTGTGACTCAATTGCTTGTTGAAAAACCTACTTGTAAGCTGCAGATTACCGGCTGAATAAAATAATTAGAGAAAACTAGTCTAGTATTTTAGCCGTGCTAATGCTGGAACATCCCCTTCCTGACTATACAAGAGAAATGATTCAATTTCTTCCTCACTCAAAACAGCCAACCGAGGTTTGCATTTTCCTACAAACACAGGACCAATTTGAAAAATGTCACGTAAGCCAGTGGTGAAAATAGGTCAGAAAGCAATTTCTTTTACAAGTACTTGAAAACAGCATAAGCTGTAAACATAATAAATTCATTTGTCCTGTGAAGACTGGTCTGGAGGCACACTGAAAACGTGCACAAAAGTTCATCGGCATTCCAGTTTAATAAAACTGTTACAGAAGCTTTAAATAAACATCTTAAGTCTATTTTTGGTTAGTACTTTTTAAAAATCAGAACAATCAACTCAAATTGAAGTGTTGCTGAATGAGAAGAAATGCTTTTCCTAAATTATGTCTTATCTTTTATTCAGAACTTTGACATCCTAATCCGCTGCTTAATAATGACTTGAACTACCACAGCACAGGACTGTACTGTGCTAATAGTCTGATCCTAAATTCCATTTATCTGTGTATCTCCCAGTGAAAGTAAGAGGCATAGCCACTCCAAATATGAAGACTCTGGTGGTAGATGAAGAATGATGACAAAATCTCTTCCTACTCCCGCTCCAGTCTCCCCATGCCCGCTGCGGTGCCATCCTGCGTGTTAACTGTCTGTTAGCCCAGGCAGCGTTTCCACCCCGCGCCGCTAACGGCAGCAGACGGGACTGTGAAAGGCTTGTTTTGGATGCAGAGGGCAGTGCAAGCAAGAGGATCCCTCTGTGCAGACAGCTGCGACTTCTGCTGTTTTAAAGATAACAGGCAAGACCCTCTAAAACCCCCTGCCCCCCCCCCCAAGTCTGCTGACTGATGAATCACAGTTTTGGATGAGGGAAGTAATTGGGAATAAGGGAATTTTTGGATAAGGGAAGATAATTTTAATAAAAAAGTTTCATTCCTTATTTACCAATTTAATACATAAATACCTAATCTGAGAAGTCCCTTCACCCACGTGACAGTATTACATGACAATTTCAATAATGCATTACGAGTGCTCACCAACATTTAAAAATATTTCATTTATGAAATTCAGTAGTATGGGAATTCAAGCAGAAACCCTTCCCTAGAGTCATCACTCTTCTCGCAGTGACTCCAATTCACGAAGCTTACAACTGCAGGTCCTAATTCTGGACGTATCTGTACACAAGCTTAAACTGAAACCTGCAAGCAACATCAACTATTTCAAGAAACCCGATTATATGTTCAAAAGTGAAGATACCTACAAGTAACCAAAAGGTTTTCAGTCGCAACTTCTACTGTGGTTAAATCCACAGCAGGGATGATGGTCGTAACTCAAAGAGGTGAGATGTCACAAGGATAATTTCGAAAAAGTAAATTTAGATGTTTCTTATATAATTAAAAAACCCCAAAATTATACATACATGCTTATATACCCCGTTATTACAAAGGTTTCTGAGCAGGAGTGCCAAGACAGTAGAAATGAATGTATTAGCTGAAGGAATAAATGACAGGTCCATTCTGTTTCTGAGCTACTGAGCAAAAGTAACAAAATAAAAGCAAAACCAAATTTCAAATGGACAAAGAATAAAACATCTGTTACACGAAGGAGGAAAGTAGTTTGAAGACTGAGCTAAGTGAATCCTTTAGCCACCTCTCTTCTGGGAAGAGAAATCTGACCCCAGGAAATAAATAAAAGTCACCCAAAAAGTGAACAAAAGAGGTGTTTGAAAAAAACAGCACACCATTCATCGCAGCTAACGACTTGTTCATTATGAGTGATGATGGATAAAGACTTCTCACGCTGAGATGAAATCAAGATTTATATGCATTGTTTCCTCTCCCAACTTGTGGGAAGATCATCATCATTTAATTCTATCTCTGCGGCCAGTGATGGGCATCCAGAGAGCTGGTTATCAAACGGCGCAGTCAGCTGGCAAAAGCCGAAACGTGCAGTTGGCACATCTGGACCGAGCCGCCACAGCCGAGGGTGAACAATGACTCCTGGCCAGAGGCCAAATTGCTGCAGACGCTGGCGGGTCTCATCTACAACCACCCCTACCAGCATCTCTCTCTCGCTTCCCTGCCCCCCCCCCCCCCCTTTTTTTTTTTTTTTTTTTTTTTTTTTTTACGAGAATCAGATTTTCATTGCTTCATTCAATTGCTCTCCTCTGCCATTTTTTACAGCTCTTATCGTTCCCTTGGAATATGGCCTTGAGACAGCTCATCCGTGTCCTTCACTGTGTTATCTCTTCTAACTTTTATTAAAACTTCAGCTCTCATCTGAAGATAGCTAATTAAATCCATGACAGATTATACACTCGGTTAAAAACTGCACTGAACTACTTTTTCTGAAGAGAACAGGGTTTATTTTCTTTTCCCATAGTTAAAACTAAGGGTATATAAGGAGGTTTCATTCATTTACAAAGACAAGATCCTTATCTTTACCTAGTATATAGATAG
The DNA here is from genome assembly GCF_030936135.1 of Gavia stellata. NCBI lineage: Eukaryota > Metazoa > Chordata > Aves > Gaviiformes > Gaviidae > Gavia > Gavia stellata. The sequence goes on from NC_082617.1 coordinate 12,853,772, forward strand.
GTTTATATTAAAGTTCCTTTGTTGCGTGACAAGACTCAGTGCAATTTCTCACAGTAATTATTTCTTGTTGCTGGTAAGATCTCTCAGCCTTACACTTTTGAAATAACATATATGTGAATGCACATTTACACCCTGGAAAAGCACTGCTCTAAAATATAAATGCAATACTGTAAATTTTCGTTTTTAAAATGTTGCTATGTCTTAACTAGAATAGTAGTATTTTGACAACATTGCAAAAAGTAAATTTTTCTTTTTCTCTACAAGTAAGAATTAATCCTTTAAATTATTTAAAATCATACTAAGTGTCATTTTCTTACATAAATTAAAAGTATACAAATTCTGTCAAGGACTGGTCTTACTGTACTTCCACCCATCATCTCAAATTACCACTAGCTAGACTTGAATGCAAATGGCTTTGTTATCATAAATAAATATTTGCAGTAATGGATAGACTGCTCTGCAGCAAACATTATGCAGCTCCTCCACTGCCTGCTTTTTGCCAGTATCTAGAACACAAACCTGTGCACAGAACTGCTTTTGAGCGGTGCTGAAAATCACAATAGCCACTGAAAAAAACTGAGCACCTTTCACAACAGTTAAAGAGAGATATAAAATATGCTCATGGAAAAACACCCTACCCTCTAGAAAATACGATAAATAACCCACCTGAGCCTCTCTGTGATCCCTTCCTTCTCTTTAAGGCCTTTTGTAAGATATCCTTCATGGTGACCTTCATACTGTCCACCTGAATAAGTGAGAATCCATGAGCAGCATTTCTGCAAGACAGATGCACATGCATTTTTACAAAATCATCATCATCAGGCAGCTCACTGCAATTTTCATTAGTTTCAAGCAAAGGACTTGTTAGGCACAACAATTAACAAAGTTGTGCTATAAAAGTAAGCTAAAAGGAGAAACTGAGGAAACTTCTTTACAAAGGCAGAGACAAAAATGAAGAAAATGGATTCAGATTCAAGGTGTGTAAGGATTTTCCTAATTTATCATTATTTTTGATCAATTTGTGTTCATCATTAAAAAAGAAAAACGAGCAAATGTACCTGTGGAGCTCCTCAACCACTCATTATGAAGTATCTGCTAGGCATTTCACAGTGCATACAAGAGAAACCGTTTGCAATGTCATTTTCACACGCGTCCCGATGGCAGATGTAACAAATCTTCAAGGAGAAGTGGAAGAGCAACACTCAGAGAAATAACAGCAGCTTTTCAGCAGTATTAATGTATAGCATTAGTTCAAACGTAATGTGCCTTCTTCGGACACATGTTTGTGAACGTCATGGCACAAAATCTCACGGAAAGGTTTATGGCAGCAGGGCTCCTGTCCCGGCCATTCATTGCCCACAGCAGAGTCCACGCTGGGGGCAGACACTGCAAACAGCGTGGGGATGGTTACGGAAGATACCACCAGCCAAATACTGAAAGTGGCATCACTGGGGACGCGGAGAGGATGACAATATAATAGAAGAGATTCTGGATTAATATATCTAAATTTTGCCCCTTAGACCTTGCAGTCAATCTCTGCTCATGTCAGTAGATGTCACTGCAGTTAGCACAGAAATTCGAGAGCTGCTAGGCACCACAGGGAGAGATTTGCACTGCAGGGAAAAAACTGTTTTGCAAAGCTATTTAGACAGGAGGAGGAGCTTTGTATCTGGCAACTAGGAATTTTAATCAGGGAGTAGAGCTCTATATGAATATCACAGCTGGAATATTTTTAAAAGCAACTGGCAGTCAAAAGCAATCCAAGCAACACAATTACATCATTAAAAACAAGACTGTATTACATGTCACTTTAAGACCCAAACGCTGGGAATACAAGTTGGAGTTCAGATCACTTCAGATGTGGCCCACGCTGTGACACAGCCTAGATGAATAAATGCCATCTTCAAGCCCTCACCGTACATCAACACTTACTCCTGGCCACTGGCTGCAGTGCAGACACGGTGGCCAGTGAAATCCCTGCCTGGGCACGTGCTGGCCACCAGCCTGCGGTCCTGCAGCTCACTCGTGCTCTTCTTGCGACTACCAGCACAGCAAGCACACACTGTCCCCCTTCACCCCGCTCACAGCACAGAGCCACCTTATTTACCAAAGTTAAGCTTTTCAACTCAACATCATCTGCTGAGAGTGGCTGGAACAGGCTGAAGAGACGGGCAAGAAATCCACAACGGCTGGTCATTCCTGCACTAGAAAAAATAAAAATGCCTGCCACGCTGCAAGTAACATAGCAGATGGGTCTGTTTTCGGAGCATGCCCCAGCTCCTTGGGCTCCTCACCCCACGGCAGACAGTCCCACAAGTCACTGGTATAAAATGGCGTTTCCTTCTCATCAGTTGTGAGTTAGTCTCATCTGAATTTCATTCTCAATTCCCTTTGTTCCTGGCAAAATGAAACTGCCTAAAAGCCCCAAATTTATGTTCTCTAGACAATTTATTATTTATAACTCTATCTTACTCGTCTTCAAACCAAATATTCCCAACCTTTTCATGCATCTACTTTTTCCCCTCTCTGTCTCTGCCACGTGTATTAAAATACAGAACGAGCAGAACTGAGCCCACTGCTCCACGTGAGGGAGTGCCATCCATGTCCGCAGTGGTGAGCCCACCATCCACGGCACAGCCCAAGGATTCAGGGGTTTTGACTAATGCCATACAGTGAGCAGAGACCTTCCTAAACTCTTTACTGAGGAGCAAAGCTTCCTGTAAGCTGCTACGGAGCCCTGCAACGTGCACGAGCACTGCACAACATCTTGCCTTTGCCCAGCAGCTTCCCAGTCGTTCGCCTCGCTTCCCAAAGTCATTACAGCTCTAGTTCGAACTGAGCGGCTGAGCTAGATTTAGTGGATTCTTTAAAGTGAAAAACCTCTTATACAATTATACTACAATTACAAAAAGGAAACTACGTTTGCGCTTTTATTTAAATGACATGATGCTTGTCAGTGAAGCGCTACAAGAAAAGCCTTGCACACTGGACCCAACCATCAGAACACTGATTCAAAAGACATCTGGTGCTTTCAGGTAATTCGTATAATGCTCTGCAATACAGAAGGAAGGTTTCCAGAGAACTGCAACCAAAATACAGGAAAATAAATTAAAATACTGCAGGAAAAAAACCCAGCAAAGGTGAAGAAAGTTTTCCAAAACCTTCTACGGCCAAAATGACTGGAGTCACAATTATTTTTTTTTTTCCTTTAGTACAAAATGTTTTCCAAATGTGTTTTCCCTCAAACAAAGCAGGGCCTGCAGCCTACACCAGGGATCAGCCCCGCTTCCCGCTGGGTGCGAAGCAAACAACAGCAACCGAGCACGGCTGACCCAGCTCGGGGCTGCTCACACCAACGCGTATCTGGAACCTCCCGAAAATGGAAGATTGTCTTTCGATTGCCAACACTTCAGCTGCTAAAGAGCACATGCTGCTGTTGATCCCGCTCGTGTCTCAGGCCATCCTGACTTGGTCGATTCTTTCCATCGAGCAGCTGGCCTGAGAACTGTCAGACTAATTTTCCTGACACTCTATTACTAACTCATGCCTGAGCCACGGCCATTCTTTGCCTCAGAAGCTGGATCTCATCCCAGAACAATCTTTAAAAGTTTATTTTAGTGATCAAAGCAAAATAAGAGAAACCTCTGTGTTTTACTATATTTAGTGTGCTATCCAGTAAGCGAGACTTTGGCAAGAGCAGTGAAATGTAAAGCGCACCCCGCATTTGTAAACTTTTGGATATTTGCTCTGGAACAGAGCCAGAGGCTCTGAAACACCCGTCCCAGTTCAGACGCATGATTCTCCCCTTCCTTTGCTCCAGCTCACTAAGCGTGCAGCGCTGTTTTTCCCTAACAATACACCACAGAACCTCAATCATGACATTTTAGCACTCAGTAAAGCCACAAATCTGAGCTGAGAGTGGATTTAAGCCCAGACCAAAGAGATCCTGCCGTCATCCTGGGGTCAGGCCAGCGTGTCAGAGCACACTTCCCATGCCGCAGAAGAGGAGAAGCCCCGCGCCGTCCCTGGCGTGCTGGAGCGCTATCAAACAGGCAGGGAGTCTTGGAGCCACCCTCCGCACTGGATCGCCTAAAACATCATCAATCTACCGCAACCTGCCTTTATGTGAAAATAGCACAGTGAGGCTCTTCTGGAAGAAATACACACCCACCTCACTGTGCCAGCTTCCCAGTTATGTGCCACATTGATAATGTGCATGAACTGTCCTCACTCAACCTAATTCCAGCATATCCTTAATTACGATTATAAATTACGTGTTTTAGCTTACTCTGCTAACGTGCGATACCTTTATTTTAAGTCAACACACTAGAAAACGGGACAGACAAGCAGATGCTATTCAATCAATTAAAACTGCTGCTTACAAATTGGAAGCCAAAGAAATTCCTTAGCTTGTATTTTCTGTCATTTTGCAAAAACATACCTGGGTGACAAGGTTAAATCAAGCAAAGGAAATCCCTGGCACTTATCATCCACAGGCATTACTGATAAATTGTGCAGTGGAGGAATAAAGGATTACCTTCTGTATTTTTTCATTACACTTTTCTTTTGTTACAGAATACATAAATCCATTGTGGCACAATGTAATATGTATCATCGTGCTACACCTGTGGACGTTTCATAACGGCTGCCATGTCTGTGCAGTCAGGAATGATAAGTGAACCACCCGTGAATGTTAATGATAGTGATCATTCTGCGGTAACTTGGCTTTCCATCTTCTTTTACAGCCTCAGCGCTGGAGCCAGGGTGGCAAGGTTCAGAAGAGGAAAAAGAAAACAACAGAAGAGGCGAGAGCTTTGGCGGGCTGACGACGGGGTGTTGCCTGGAGGGGAAGGCGCTTAGAGGCGGCATGGAAACAGGCAGTGTCCCCTCCATGGGCTCTGTTTGGGTAACAAAATAAAAACCCAACACTTCAGGGACAAAAGGCTTCTGTTCTGAACGAGAAACAAACTTTCCCAAAAGCTGCCTTTCCAACCTGGACCATTTTTAAAAAATTTTTAAGTATTTTTAACACTGAAGTGGAATTTATAGCACTTAAAGCTCACTGCAAAAAATAGTTGGAATGGTTGAAAGTGTCTGTGAATGACTAATAATGATCTCCACTTGATCAGCACAAAGCCAAAGTTAAGACTAAAAATCCCAGCTGACGCAATGTACTTAAGTTAAGCTGGGTAATTTTTAAGATAAAGTGCTACAAACCAGAATAACTATGCCAGCCACAATTTTTATTCCGAGCCTAAATGATCTTGCTTTTGTGCATCTCAGGTTAGCCTTGGATAACTATGTGCTCTGGAGTTTAATTGGCTATATTTTGACACTACTATAAGCTATCATCAGACATCTAACAAGTCAGCTTCCTGCTCTGACTCCTTTCTTGGGGTCCTACCCCTCCCCATTCACTATCCTGGGAGTCTACCTTCTTAACTTCAGCACCTACATTAACTTTCTTAAATTTGCATTTTATGAATAGTCTAAAATATGCTTTGTAGATTACCTACACCCATGTAAAAACTGATAGCAGGCCTTTTGGGGAGTGCTTCTGTAATTTAAGTAAAAAACACATTTCAAAGCTTTGAATTGAATTTGTAAATGTACTATGGAAGCCTGATATTTTAAAAGTGTTTCAAACCTTAATCTATCAGGTAAGGCAGAGGTGCTGCTTTGAAAAATGCATACATAATAGTCAAAGCAATTTAAACATAATATAAAAACAGAAAAAAAGTGCTACAGAGCAGAGGAACTGTATGCCAAATTTCATCCATGTGCCAACTGGCAGCTGAGCTACAACTCCTAGAAAAACCATTAGATTGAGTATGTCAAGTTGTGATAATAAAATTTCCAAGGGAAAAAGCCCTAATGATAGTACAGATTTATTTTAAGCTACCTTCGTTCAGAGTCTTTCAGGTATTACTTCATCATCTCAAGAAGTCTGCATTTACATGAATGCAGTGCTTTGTTTGACTCCTCCTGACAAATCACGCTCGACATCAAAGAGGGCTGTTTGCGAACGCCGTGTTTGACATTGGACAAAGTACTCCTTTCCACAACAGACATTTTCCAAAAACATAACTCGCTAGACTAATGGGCAGTTCGAAGCCAGAATGACTGCCCTCCGTCTTCTCCTTGTGTAACTTTGCCAGAGTCCTTGGAACTTGCCAAATTCGGTCATGCCTGCTTAGCTTGCTCGACTGATTGTGCCAGAAAAGAAAATAAGACACAGATGTATTTGAGCTCTTTGAGATGCCAGTAAGAGAGACAGCTAATGGCTTCATTTCGACCCTCCCCTACCAGCTGGGCACAGGTGGGGGGATAATGAGGTCCCTCTCCCTAATCAAACTCAATTATTTACTACTCTGTACAGCCACAAAGACATTCACATTCAGCTCAGAATATAAAATGCACCGTGGGCTACTTCCAACCAGCGCCACTGGGTATTTATAACTAACTCAAGTGGCTAAGAGTTTGCCTTGGCAGGAGTTTAAGTGTATAAAGTTCTGCAAACTGTTTCTGCTCAAACATGTCCTGCTGAAACGGGGTCCCCGGCGAGGTTCCGTAACTGTCAGCTCGGTAACTGCACAACATCTTGAAAATATACCCAATACGCAGGATGGGTGAGATCTGAAATAAAACACCATGCTTCATCATGAAGCTTCTCAGAAGCATCAACTTTTTTCAACAGTGATTCAATACTAATAAACATTACAAGTCACAAGCCTGACACAGCAGCAGCTGAAATACTTCAGCGTGAGGAGGAAAAAAAGAGATGCAAAATATAAGAACACAATTACATGCACTAGTAGGATGACAGGGAAGGAAGAAGATGTAGAATTTACAATAAATCCCTACAAAAATAAGACAGCATGCACACGTAAACTCATAGTAGTAATAATCTTTTGATCAAGGGATGATCAAGTAATTCTCTATTCTAGGGGACACGTTAAAAACTCTAATTCAAATCTAACTATTTACGAATAACTATTTACATAGAAAGTACAAGCAGTTTCAAATTAACATGTGGACACAGGAAAAACACACCCCTCTCAGAAAAGCACTTCTTATGATGCAGTTGTCCTATTTCTAATAAGCAGAACCTCCCAAGTTAGAAGGAAGGTCCTCACACAAGCATGAATTATGTTAAAGCAAAAGATTTCACATTTCTTGTACAAGATTTGCAGCTAGACCCTAATCCTGCTACAAGCACCAGTCAGAGAACTGCTGGCCCGGCCAGGATCCTGCTGCAGTCTCCAGGCTCGACACAGGAACACCAGTTCCAGCTCCTCCGAGCTAATGTCCAAAATCTGAGACCACATGCGTTCATTGCATTTAAATACTAATCCCTAGTTATGTACTGAGTACAGGCAACGGGGATTTAGGTAGGAGGCAGTTGAGAAAGAAAGGGAACTTTTTCCAGATGAGAAATCATCAACAATTTAGAATCTTCTAATGATACAGGCTTCTTAACTGGTCTACCTGCAATAAACACTCGTGATCCTTTTTGATTGCATGGAATTAGAGCAGAATTTTCTATATACCTGCTGGAATTTTTCTGGGGGTACTGATAATGCAGGACTATCATGAAGATAAAACAATCATAGAATCATAAAATTAAAAAAATAAAATTCATGGCAATAGCATTGACTCTAGAGAACTGCACGCAGGTGAAAGAGATATTCCCTCTTTCAGATAAAACATGCAGCATTCTTCAGTCAGGTGGAAAGAACCAAATATTCTCAATTCCACAGACGGAAAAGTCAGTTGCCCGGCTCAACTGTGTGACCGTAACCTGCACAAACCAAAAATGGACCTTGTAATATGACTGGCAAGACTGCTTCATTTCCTCCCTGTATCAGCTTCCACATGACTGCATCCAGTTAGGCACAGCTGAATATGTTTACCTTGAATAACTTATTTGTAAATACTGTTGACAGAATATTTTATTTTCCAATGACCTAATGCAGCGGAATAAAGCAAATGGGCCTTTGGGAAACAGACGTGGGATTTCTGAAAAATTTCTTTCAGCAGGATGCTTTAGAACGTCTCTAAGAAACACAGTCCACAGTAAGAATATAAAAATGTAATTAAATAGCTCAGAAATGTTTTTAAATGTCTGATTATTCAAAACCAGAAGCAGCTGCATGGTTATGAAATGTAAGTAATCCTTTATAAATTAAAAAAATGTCCAACAGCCAGAAAAACCCTATTAGCATTTTCATTTCAAGAGATCCAAGCATTAAATATTTTTCCCAAGGAAGAAGTAGCTTATGCTACTAGTATTTTTTTATAGCAATTAAGGCCTTCTGATGGTTTAAAAGATTTTTCACTCACCAGTAAAGAAAAATAAAAGTGATCAAGCACAGTATATATCACTCAAACCCTAATTCACGGATAATGATACAGCAAATTCTTCTTGAGCTACAAGCCAGACAGCTTCAAGTTTCAGTGGCAGATGGGGTCTTCCTCTTCAAAATTCTTCTGGACTTTAGAGTAGCATGTCCAGTCCTGTTCTACCTGGCATGCTCATTTACTGCTCATTTCTCTCCTCTATCACTGCATTGTTACTAATGCACTCGGCAACTATTTTTATTTAAAATTATTTGCTTTTCAGTCCACTAACCAGTCTTAAAATGCAAACTTACTACTTTGTCTATCAGGCTTTGAAAGAAGATTTTGAAGTCCTCATATGTAGAATACCCCAACACCATGAGTGCACTTTTTTTTCCTGCTAAAATTCAATACATTTTCCCAAAGTAATTAAAAAGTCAGTAGGAAGATCAGTTCTTAATACCTGTTGAAAAGGACTCTGGATATCCAACAAGAATGACTTTATAATTTTAACTCTCTGAAGCTATTACATACATTATTTCATTTATTATTCAGAACATATTTTTCATAAATAAGCAGCATGGCTGGATCAAAATGAAGATTATGAGCTCAGACTTTGTGTAAATTCCAAATATTTACTAGCAGCAGTGCAACAGTTTGATGTTCTCCACACTAATCATATGCAGGAGGGCTTACTTTCTTCTCTGTAGTTTTAGACTCACAGCACTGGCTCACCCGAGCTGCTGCCAGCAGCATTTACTTTTCTACCTGCCTCGAGAGAGAGCCCGGACCAGGGCATCGTCCGCAGAGAACCGCAAACACACATGCCCCCTGAATTTCACTACATTCAGATGAAGAAAAGCAGAGAAGAAAAGAGACGCGGAGGTGGCACGGACACACAGATGTTTCCCAGTGATTGAGAGAGTTAGCATCCATACTCACATGCGCACAAAGAGCGACTGTTTTGCTGCCAGGCCGGGAGAAGAGTACTTTTCAACCAGCGCCAGAGTGCTGAAGCCAAACTTGTGAATGGGCTCGTTGGAATCCAAGGGTGGAAAATCTGTGTCAACCTCACCATCATCCTCAGCAATATGGAGACAGTAGGCATTGACGTTGTCGCTGCAACAAAGACAAAACCAGTTTATTCAGGAGGGAAGCTGCTAAATGTTGCAGAAAACAAATCAGCAGACACGCCTATTACAGGAGTAATATACTTAAAAGCCACTGGTGGCATGCATGTAAATACGTCCCAACAAAGTCCCAACACATCCTGCTACTATAACCATGTGGTAATAGAAAAAACCCCTAAACCTCGGAGTAAAGCAGTGAGTCTTACTTCATCGTTAACTGAACTGCAAGCAATAGACTGACAGTGATAAAAACACACCAAAGTCTATAAAAGTTTCATGACTTCATAAAGCTGGAAGCAATATTTCTCCATTTGTGAAAATTTATTTTTTTAAAGGACTGTTACATTTTAGAATTAAAGACAAACAACGACTGTCTATCTACTTTTTCATAGATCAAGCAACTGTGTAAAAGTTTACTGAACGTACACTTGAAAAGCTAAGGCGGCTCCCGGGCAGGTAAACTGTGTAATAAACTACAGGAAAAGTAAAAACCCTGTTCAACATAGTAGCAACGATGAGTAGAAAAGCTACCTTTTCTAAAGATCTAAGAAGTCCAATCACTAAAAACAGTTAAAAATTAGTGTAGACTAACAAGCAGAACTAAATAACACAGAAAGTTTCAAATAGATACAGGGTGAAGAAAACATGAAAGAAAAATCTAAGCCTCTTTCTTTCCAAAAACAAAAGCCCATAGGGAAATAACTATCTATATATATCAAAAAGAGTATTAATCATATTTTCCTAATATTAAAATTTATTTCAAAAGCTAATACTTAAATTATTGAGCTGAAAATAAGTATTCTTTCTTATTGTAAATGTGCCAGCATTCAGGCATTTTCCATAGTCATGAAGTATAGCTTGAATGTTCACGTGGCAGCATGTTTCTAAACTCTGCAGTTTAAATTTGGAGTTTTAATTGCATGATTGATGCTTAAATTAATTAATTGCAAAGTGTATGCTAATTGTTTAATTGGTCGCTTGATCTATATAGATCATTTTTTGAATTAAATGAGTTGATTTACAAAGTTTATTGATTGGATGTGACAATGAATTATTTCGCTGACTACCTGATTTGCAATTTTCTCAATTAATTCACGAACCTTTGGTTGCAACTGTACTTTATTGAGAGTGCTTAGTCCAGGTGATCTATATGCACCTTGTCACAACTAAGACATTTATTACATAAAACAGGTAATAGTGATGCATTACTATTAATGTAAGCTGTAAATTTGGCAACAAAAAGGTAATCCAGCAGTGCTTGTCACTATGAATTTTGAAAATTCTGCAATACTATTAAAGAAACTTTCATAAGTCTCTGGACTGTTATGAAGAACTGGAACATTGCTGTACAACTAATTTTTAACTTCTTCAAGAGCACTTAAGTAACTTTTAGGGGAACTGCTGAAAGGTAGTGCTGGGAAGAGAATTCATACAGCACCAGGGCTCTGACAGCCAGAGAAAGCCTACTCGGCCCGGAGGTTGTGTGGTCTGCGTCAGTGCCAGTCTTTTTAGGAACAAGCTAAACAAAAAGGCTGTGAATAATACAGATGATCCTGCTTATGTAATGAGAAATGCCTGGCATGATTTTTGGGTCCTTCTCTAATTTTATTTAGATTTCTATGAATACAGACACCAAGCTCTGCATCCTCATTCTGTCCCGTTCAACGTAACTCAAAAGTCACCCCACACTATGAGACTTTCCAGTCTGAGTAGTCACCCGCTGCCCCTCTTCCTACACTGCTGGTCTCTGCCTTACACTGCTGATTTTCTAACCTATTCGTTTGACAGAATTCTTCTAGGTGCAGTCTGGTGCACAGTTAAAGCTCTGTATAAATAAAGTTAACATTTTCATTTGGTACTTGATGCATTTGCATAATTCTCATTAAAGCCAGAGGAACATATAGACGTGCACGCAACAGAACACATTCAGTGCCGTCTCAAAGCGATCCAAGTGCCAAAAAAAGGTGGTGGTGACAACAACTTATCTCCCACCAATTACACTGAAAATACACAATGTCGGTTAAATCCCATAAATTAAAGGGCTTACAAATGTCTTCAAACACGGAGTGGGTTGCTGAACTTTAACACAGATCAAATCACAATCTGTTGAAAAAACAAGTCCAATGGGTAAAATTGTTCTGCATTTTGAACCTCCACCAGGATGAGATCAAAGTACTGAACTTTAGGCTTCAAATTACAGGTACAAAGTCTTGAGAATCCGAGTTTGCTATGGACAGAATGCAAAAGGTAAGTACAACAGCTGACAAATGTAATAGCATTGTTAACTTCTAAAAATAGGTAGTTTATCTGAATTTTGCATCTCACTATTAATTTATTCCTAGAAAGGGATTTTGTTTATTTTTTGCAGGTGGAATCATTACAGCACATCTATCAGGGGTTGGCAAGAGAATGGTTCAGTGGGTGATGAGCAAAGCTCATACGTAAGAGGCCAGGAACAGGGTTGCTAACACTGCCAGTGGTTCTTCATATCAAGACACTGACTAGAGACAAGTATAATACAATTATAATGAAAAAGGCAGCCTAACTGAATACAAAATGTTCACAAAGCTGTCAACCAGTACTCACTCATTTCAGACTCTCACATCTACCTTTTAGAAAAAAGAATTAGGCAGTAATATATTCTTTCCCTAAAGACAGAGGGGTTGTTTCTCTTAATTACAAAGTCTACAACCTCCTCATTATTCTCAAACTGTGTTACTTGTAGGTGTATTTGTCATTCTGCATGCATCGTATATCAGATTTGAAGCATTCTCTATATGTATTTTAATGCAGTGTCACAACGATCCCGATTTTTGCTTTTAATCCGCTAAACTGACTAAATCAGGAACAAATAGCAAATGTAGAATGTGCAGCCTGCACAAGCTCTTTCCTTATTTGGAAATGATGAGAATTGGTCTACAGTTAAATCAATCCTTGCTACAGGACAGGCAGGCAGCAATGCTGATAAAAGATGATGGAGACATGAGAAATAATTAAGAACTCCACAAGAAAACAATCATCTTGTAGTCCTGAGGCTCTGCCCCTTCCTCTGAGCATTTCTACCCTGATTCTCAATTGCTGCTGTTAGACTGTTCTTGGGAACTCACGCCTCCATTATTTATTTTATTATTTCTGTCCTGAGATTTGATTACATTAGACAGCCTCCTTGGTCATGATCACTCTTTGACACATCATAACATCCTAAACTTCAAGGGAGACTGAAATTAATTTCTGCCCACTGCTGACTTTTGCCATGGGCAATGATGTTTCATGGAATACCTCTACTCACAGGCATTGTTCCATTTGAGGTGTGCTGTGCTCCTGAAAAATATACACGTGTCCAAAGATATGTCTTACTCGTTAAAAAATAAGCTAATCATACACAAAGGACACTTTTTGAACGTACAATATAACGAACAGAAATTAGTAACAGCAAATGAAATGGCACCATCTGCAAATAATTTTCTATTTCTTCTCCAGTGTAAAAAAAATGACAAATCAAACTGAAGTGTTTAACCTCTGAAACATCTCATATGTTTGTTGAGAAGAGCTAAGGGAAATCCTATATCCAAGGCAAAAATATCCATGAAACTGTTTTCAAGAGGGGCTGCTATTCTGGGTTGCCCTATATCTACTAAACAGAAATCAACTAATCCTAAAGAAGGGCAGTTCAAGTGACCTCTCAGCACCTCCCTTTCCCCCTTACAATTGTGCTAGAACAGAAGAGAAGACTACTGAGTCCTCAAACACGTCGGAAAAACACTGAAAGAGCAAACTGTAAAAATCAGTACCAAAAAAACCCATTCATCAAATATGCCAGGAAGAACAAAAAAGTGAAAATTGGCTCCTATAGAAAAAAACCAAACAAAACTGTTAACCTTCTTTGCACTAGAAAAGTCACCCGCTAGTTTCTGTTACTAATAACGCCATAATAAGCTATTTTAAGTTCTTATTTTATGTTCTATGACCCAGCAAAAACCGAAGTATTTTACAGAACTGTTTTAAAACTGAAGTTGCTCAGATGAGTGGCTCTGAAGTACCTGTTTTATATACCTTATGTCACCTACCATGACAAAGTAACGTCTCTTACTAAACAACACTAGTTCTCCAGCACAGCAAATCCAATCCATTATTTAGTCACAGAAATCTTAGGGGCAGAACTCTTTCACAATGAAGACCTAAGCAATGATTACCAAAAAGATACTGAAAAATCCATTGATTAACTGAAGCTAAAATTTCCGAGGACAACACAGATGCTGCTCTTCACAGCAAAGAGCCAATGTGACTGAGGTCAGAGTCTCGTAGAAATTATAAAATACTGTATAACTGAGGTTTTTTTAATAAAAGAATGCAGTTTTATTCACAGTTTCAAAGAAAAATGGTATTTATTTTGTTTTCAGGATCCTTATTTGTATATCTTTAAGTGTTATCTCCATGAGGATAACCTGGAAAGAAAAGCACCTTTAGCCCCTATACCTGTCAATTCTTAGCAAAACCGAAATATTTTAACACGTGTATACTGAATTAAAGTCATTATGTCAGCAAAATGACAGCAGAAAGCAAGTAAATGATAATGCTGAAGTTCTATGACAGAATTCTGACTTGTTTTCAGATGTACTCGCTATGGGTAAAATCTATCCTATGGTTTCAGGAGAACACTAAAAGTACTTCCAAGACACACTGTCACCCAGTACAGCGAATCCTCTCTCTATGAATCCGCAGGAGGATCTGGTACCATGCAGACAAAACAGGGTCAGAGGCTGGGTACCTTCTCTCGGAACAAATAAGAGAGGGAGTTACGGATGAGTTCTGGATTTTATTTGACATCCTTGTGAACTTAGCCATTAAGAACACTACCAAAAAATAGATGGGACATAAAATAAAAAATGTCTCTGTGACACCAAAAGAGATAAGATTATATTATTTTTACACAGAGCGTTCTGAAATTATGATTCATTTACAGATCCATGGTTTCATATGCTTATCATTATACAGTACCCGGTAGTTTAATTGAAAGAGAAATGGATATAGATGCACGTGTACTGCTCAGAAGGAAATACTGATAAATGTGTAGGTGGTTTCTCTAAGATTTATCTATAAAAACATCGACATGGAAGTCCGTTTCATTATGTAAAAAGGCTGCAGAGGAGAAAATTAGAGATCAAGAGGTAGTAAAGAAAGAACATTACTTCAGTTTTGGTTCCCGTCCCTCACTTGTATATTGCCAGCATATTAGTCCAATCAGGTCATGCACCTTGGCATTTGCTATCGTCACGACTGTCATGGGCTGTAGTTTGTCTTGGCTTGTGTGCAGTGGGAGGTAGACATCAATTTTTTTGGTTGCCGTTGTACCAACATGACCCTGTCGAGAAAATATATTTCATTAGAATGTGTAAAAGAAAAAGTATGACAGCACTAATACAATATCTGGTGCGGATGGAATTCTTTTCAGTAGAAAGATTAAAATACACTGCTACAACTTAAAATTGGAAGAAGCTTGACCATTTAAATTCCAATTTTTTACAGGTACATTAAACAGCAGTGAAAACGATATGAAATATTTGGCAACGATTTCACAGATTTCCATAAAGAGTCTGAACTTCACTGCAAGATCCCATGTTCTTGCAGGATTAAAAAAAAAAAAAAAAGGCGGGATGGGGAGGAAGAGAACACTGACAAGCTTGCCTGGAACTTCAAAGCCATTTTTCCATCAGCATTTAATACCAGCATTACCCTTGTTTCCACATTTCTGCTTTCTTCTGTAGTTCTTTCCCAGCGCTTGGAAAGCTCACCTCCCTCACGTGCAGAACTACCAACTCACCGCGCTGTACTCCCATAGCTAGCACTCCCTCTCTGGCACCTGGGCCCAGGCGAGGCAACTTCTGCGGCAGTACCAAAGCAGCCTGTCTCATCACTAGCTACTCTAGTTCTGGAACACGCCAGGATTGCCAGTGCTACTTGCTTTTCAATGTTCTAGTTCCCCTCCGGCTTTACTCTGGGACTCCTCTCATCCTCCTCCTCCTTCCTCTTTGCCTTCCTTCCCCTGCTGCTATACCAAAAGGCATCGAAGGAGCTCACACCTGGATGCACAATGGGGTAAGACGCAGGGAAACTCTTGGCATACACAAAAGGGGAGACTGGAGCCTGGCCAGCACGTTCCCACAGGAAGGAGGAAAAGGAAGAGCCTACCACAGCTGGCAGTGGCCTACACACATAAATCAGTGAGAGCTAAGCTTGACTCTTCAGACGCCAGCCGTTCAGGAACGGTGACCAAGCTCAGAGCTCAGGTCACAGCCAGCCAGCCACCACAGACTGCGCATCCAAGGGAATCCACACCACGTAACACAACCTAAGCAGAGAACTGTGCAAAAACGCATGTCGATCACACATGGAGGTTAAGATGACATTTAAAAGTAAACCTTAGGCTTGACCTTGGTTTGCCAAGAGAAGAACAAAATCACACATACAACTGAGCCATTGAACTATTTTGAACTACTTGAAGACAACCACGAAGGATTAACTACTACTGGTTTTTATTGGAACTTACTGTATTAAAAAAAATCTGTTTGGCACTGTGGAGATTAACAATTAAATAAAACATTAAATACATAGCAACGCAGAGATCTATGAAGTTTGCATTACAAGAAAAACACGTTTAATCTATTGCAGATAGGACTGCATTTTTAAACCAGTAATCTTTTAAAGAGACAAAAGATTGTACATCCTGATCCCCTCTTCAAAAGCACCCCGATGTAACTGTATATCTCTATCTATCTCCATACATATATGGGCCTTGAGAGAAGAACGTATTATTTGAATTAATCACTCGGAATTCTAAGTAACAGAATAAAAGGATTCAATACTATAAATCTATGATGAGAGTATAAAACAGGGAGTTAAATGCCATGTGCTAATTTCAATATATTGTTAAAAACCATTTGATCCTTCAGTGTGATTATAAATTAGAGAAATAATAGGAATTTAAAGATTAAAGTTATTCATACTAGCATAGCTAAAACTATTATTAAAATCCATCCAAATGTAACAAATTTGTTTTTTAAGAAAGCATTTTTATAGTGCAGATACCTTAAAAACATGGGAAGAGGAGATAAGAAGAAATTGTTTTTACTCATTTAAAAGGAAATGTTAAGATTTGTAACAGAATAAGGAACATTCCTTCACCTTGTCTGGATAAGCCTTAACAAGCCTTTGGATGAGCTAGTGTGCTGGTGTGCCTGGCATTCTCCGAGACGCCACCGTACCCATGACCTCACCTCTCCAAGGAAATCATTAACACAACGGAACTACAACTGCTAAAAAAATCAGGGAGTTTTGTTTTCTTTCTTTCTTTCTCCTCTTGCTTTCCTATTTACAGGACTTATTTTTAAGGGGAAGTAAGCTGGTATCAGTTAATGAATCACTGGTTTCAAAGCCTACCCCCGTCTTTGCCCAGGTGCAAACACCAACCAAGGGAATGTACAAACACGCATGAGGCTGGGAGCATCACTCACGTTACGGTCATGACTGGAAATACCAGCCAGAACGGAGACCTGTTGTTTCAACTACATTTGCATTTGAATGAGTAAATAGCAGTTATCAAGGAAATTAATGTGACTCCTTGGCATGCTGAGTTAGTTACATATTTAAATCCAAGGATGGCAGAATTGTAAGTAATGCTTAGTCCTGATAATGGAAAATCCAAGAAAAATTGACAACCAGATGTGAAAGTTGATGCCAAGGTTACAACTGATGTACACAGCATAAAACCAGAGAATGGACAAACAAGCAGAGAACTGTAACTAATAACTAAAAAACCTAGATTATTCCATTAGCCGCTACTACAAGTACAGGGTGTTTTATAAGCTCATAATGCAGTAAACACACGCATTTATAAAATAAGCACATCCTAGGGACCCTGATCTTACAGCTTTCGCAAATAAGATGGTAACTTTCTTTGGTCTACCTTTCACAGTGCTTCGCTTTCTTCTTTGCCCTACACTGTGCCGTTGCTTTGTGTTTGTTGTTTTTAAAATAAACTTTTCTTTGTTCTTCCCTATCTCTAAATCTCCGCTACCTCCTCCAGTCTATCTTTACCATCTTGCTTGTCCAAACTCCTCCCATTACTGATATCTTTGTTCTCTTACTCACAAACCCTCAGCATGAACACCAAGATGACAGCTGACTTAAACCAGGGGTAACTTGTACACGTATTGGGATTCCAACTGCTCTTTGAGCAAGGGGAGCAATACCAACAGCAGCAGCAGTACTGGGAAATGGCTCAAAAGCATCACTATTACACTCGGGATCTTTAAAAAAGAGAGTGAAATATTTTTATTAATTAAAAGTGCTGTAAAACTGATTGCTGTAAGATACTAGAGAGGCTGAAACCTGAGACTTGGAAGCCGATGAGACTTCCTGTCAGTAACGAGAACATTCATTGTCACGTTAGGTAGGAAACACCAGTACAGCCTACGAACACATGGGTCAAGGCTTAGGCTGATCAATCACCAAGTCAAAGGGGTCTGGAGGAAACCACCACTGTGTCTATTGCAAATTGATGATATTTGTTCTGAACCAGCATTAGAAATCCAAAACATCAGGTACCTGGCTACAGGACGGAGCGAATCCATATTCTTAGTCTGATCCTGCAAATTATTAATTGTGTAGGAAGTCCCACAGAGCTCAATTACTTACCTGCGCAAAGCTTATTAGGTAAGGATTTGTAGGTGGTGGGACTGAATAAAAGGGATCCAATTATTAGTCTCAGGGGCCAAGAGTCAAAGACCTCACCACGCTGGATTTAACTAGAAATAACTTGTGGGGTTTATGTGGTGCTTGTAGTCACTTCTTCGGGAGGAATCATTCAGAACCAGATTACAGACACTACTGGAAGCATAATTACTTTTCTCTCCCAACTAAAAATCGTATTCCAACTGTAAATGGCTGAGGAGACCCCGAAGATAAAGTACAATTACCTATATTCAAAAAGGCAGCATCAAACTTTATTAATAGATCCTGTATAAAATTCAATGGAAAATCTATTCAAGGCCAGGGGCCCTACCATTTGGAGTTTCCTTAATAGCCTCCAATAAATCTGGGAAGCATAAAGGGACTGTTAAATTAACATTTTCCTGATCTGTCACCTGTGGCATAGTTAATTTGTCAAAAAATTCTTTTAGCTTGTCACTGGACACTGTATATTCTGACAAATGAAGTCTCAAATAAAATTGACAAAATATCTCGTTAATTTTCTAGGAAATCACAAATCTGATTCCATTAAGCTTTTATTGTTAGAAATGTTATATTCCACCAATCCTTTAAGGAAGTGAGGAGTAACTGGATACACAGAAAACATACAATAAATCACAGAAAATTTTCTTAGCATTTTTATTAATGGATTCTCTTAAGGCTACCTAGTGCTCTCCTACAGTCTGATCTTCTGAAAATTTCCATTTGCTATTTCTATAGCATTTTCATCTCACTCAAAGATGATGTTTCATCATCTGCAATTCATTGGAGGAGACATGGTGCTGTGCAGTGTACACAGGCTTGAAGAAGCAAAAACCCAGGGGACACTATTTCCCAAATTATAGCTAATGTGGTGCGCACATAAACTAACCACTAAATTTCTTTGCATTTCTGTTTTCTTTGTCTCCGTCGTCAGAATTCTCAGTGGTTGCCACATAGTAGTTCTTCGGCACATTACGGCTATTCTTTTCTGTTGCTATTCAAGAGCTACACAGAATTACGTCTGTTATTTGACACTCCTGAAAAGTACAGTCTGCTGAATTCACAAACTTTCTGCTTTCTACTTTTTCTAATTTAAATTAAGCAGATTAATGTATATTTATGCACTTTGATAATAAGGAGTGGCTAAGCTTAGGAAAGTTATTCCCATTAATAAACAAATTGCTTTCGAAAGAATAACTTGGTATCTAAGACTACTGCTCCTGTGAATCCATGCTTCTCATGTTGTCTAAAATAAACACAGCCACAGTACAGTAATATTTGGGGACATATAATAAACAGTAGTTGGGCTAATTACAAGAACATAAGTAGCACCAACAGCATGTACATATGCTGCTGGTACTCCTAGACAAGAGTATGAGTGAAGGATACGACAGGGAACTCAAACAGTAAATTTTCATGGATTTTCTAGGATTGTATTTGCGAGTTGTGGTGTTTAATTATATAAATACTGGTTACTACAATTACGACAGGAAAACTGCATACAGAATTACCTTCATCGGTTACGTATCATTTTAGAAATATCTGTATCATTAAATAATGTTCTGTAATCAAATTAATAGGCTTTAAATATAAACAGAGTATGTTAAATTAAAAAAAAAAAAAAGACCTATTTGAACTCTTTCAATTCTTTCAACACAGGAAGTCTTTCTAAGATTTAAAATTATCTTTTAATCAAAGTCCATGAGAAAATATATACCTCCCTCCAATACCAGATGATGTGTATCTTGAATTGATTTTTGTAGGGCCGCTAATATTCTTCTAGATGATATAGGAAGTTTGGTACAGTTCTGTCCATCCCTAAGACAACTTACTCCTAAACCTAGTTCTGAAGTACCTGCATAATGGGAAGCTAATGAAATAGTCACTGAGAAATATGTGTACGCTGTATCCTTCTCACTTCTGATTTGCTTCACTGCACACCACAGTAGAAAATTAAAACAAAGTCCATAAACATTTCTTAGAGAAAAGTGATTAATTTTCAACAATAATAATTTACTGCATCTTCCTGTACAATAGAGTTCTGTGACTAAATGTTATATCACTTTAAGATTAGATGTTCTAATGATATAATGCAAAGATTTTACTGAATCGTTATTTAGTGGTAGTCATAAAAACCTCTTAAAATTAATCTTTCATGCACATCTAGCTTATCCAAAGTTAGCATTTAATTAGATGGCCTTGGCACGAATGAGCTTACTACTTTATTTGCTCAATCAGTATATGTCTCTTCAGTAATTATAATTAATTCAAGTCATTGACTCACCTCCCAGCAAACAATGCTAAACATCACACAAAATGGAAATAAATGCTTACCCTTTTCCAAATGTAAAATTTCTTCTCACTTTTAAACTCAGTGAAATGTTTTTTGTTTTAGGTGACAGGGTATTTAATATACTATGCGATCCAGCAATCACCTCCTAAACATAACTTATTCACATATGCATTTAAACATCATATAGAAAATACATGAAGGGGAAAAAATTGAAATATATTAACTCAGCATTTACAACACAAAAGTTCTAACAGATTAGAGCACAGATGTTTATGGCAGTACGAAGGGCTATATTTTTCTAAGATGACCATTGAAAAGCATCGTTTTCTAAGCTCTTGACTTAAAAAAAAAATTAGAGCAATCATTTCTTCATCCAAAATAAGTGCGAATAGAACAGTCAGTCATATTCACTCATAAGCAAAACAGCTTTTGAGGGGCTGAGTAGAAAAAGAAGGATCATTTAAAAAAAAAAAGGGCAATTTTTTTTTAAGTTTAGATGATCAAATATCATCAAAAGCTTTCAAAAAGCATGTGGCAGAAACCCTCATACTGTAGCGCAATATAGCGGCACTACCAGCATATGGTTCAGAGTGAACACACGGGCGGCAAAGCAGGATGATGAACACGTTTATCAGCCTCAGCATCCCGAGACCCACACTGCCCAGCACTGAAACACGCAGCTACAACTAGTAGATTTTGGTGCGGTGAGTAGAACAGCATCTAACATAATATGATGGTTAAATATTTATAACATAGTCTGTTCATTTTATTTGCACAGTATTATAACAGATCTGGAGAAAATGCCTGTTCACTTGCATATTATATTAATATTCAGAGGCATAATGCTAAGTCTTAGTGTTCATATGAAAATCCAGGGTAGTTCTATCCCTTCTATTCTCCAACGCACCATACTACACCCTACTATGGCGAAATAAGAATGATATTTATTTCATCAGGTGGTTAAGCCAGTATTGGCATTACTACAGCCATATGATCACTTTTGTTATTCTTAAGTCATTTATGGAAAATACCACCAGTGAGGCCATTGGGACAACTGACTCCACACCGGCAGCCGGTGAGCAGGCTACTTTCAGCACGCTTGCCAGTCCTCACAGTTTTTCCATGAAGCTTCAAAACTGTTCCTTTCCGAGGAGTGGATTCTCCCTTGTATCATCCTAGCTTGTGCTGCAGAGTTAGCAGATCACAATGTAAAATTCCATTAACGTTGTTAAATACTTAATTTATCTTATTCACACTGTCACTATTCATAAAAATTTAACCCAGTAATTTCCTGTTATACAAAGCATAACAAAGTATGAATATTTAACTACAAGGTAAATAACACACTATTATTTTTTATTCTAAATTGTTGACTTCACTTAGCGTGTCTGCTTTGTGTAGCACCACACTATTTTTCAATTAAAGGTCCAGATGTTTCAAAGGCTCCAGTAGGCAGCAGCAGTTATGAGAAATGCGTTATCTGCATTGCAATGATCACTACAACATCAGCTCCAGGCTGCATTAACATACTCATGTTTTATTCTAGCCCCCCTCCTAATGTACCAGTTAATTATACAACACACAGCTGAGAAACATAACCTCCAGAGCTGGACAGCTTCCTTCCACGCTTCCACCTGAACGAATTTTTATATGCACCTCAAAACTATGATTTACATATATAACCATATAATCAAGTATCCCAAATTACTGCCTCTTCCTTCTTGGCATTCACCTCCACAATTATTAAAACTACGTAAGTGCTGAGCAAAGAATAAGACATATAATTCTTGTAACAGCATTTCAATCATATCAACACTCATTCATTTACACAACTCACTTTAAATTAAAAAATGTTTTACTTAAAGCGCATGAATATGATTTCTTGTTATTACTTTTTTTGACAAATCTTATTTGGAACGGAGGGAGAAAGGCCGAGTCTGTCCCCTTTGCAGCCCAGGCCTCAAGTACTTTCATATAGGTACCGGTTTTGGGACAAATGGACCCAGTCCAGGTCAGCATGCTCCGGCAGCGCCGCCGAAGCCAAACACAGGACCTGGAGCTGCCTTTCTCCGCAGGGCTGGATTTCACACCGACCGTGATGGCACTGAGCTAACGGGGATATTAAACCCTTATCTATTCAGTTCCAACAGTTCTGCTGAAGAATGAAAACACATATTCAGATTTATCAAAACACAATTGCTATAGCTGCAACAAAAAAATGCATTCATTACATGAAACTACCCTTAGTTTCCATGTAGCGAAGAGAAGGAATGGCCTACTTTAGAAGAATTATTTATATTTTACTTAGCAATAAACATTACAATTTAATACTGAGGAATAGACTTATTCTTTGTAATAACAAAATGCAACAAAAACTTATAATTAAAACTACACCATAAACATTATTTGTACGTTAAGAAATACGCCACGATATATTTTAATGAACAGATGCTATACAAAAGATAAATGTTTTCAGAAATATTCAATCCTTAAACAGATCAGCCTCTAATCCTATGCTTCTGCTGCATAAAGCAGACAGCTTAAGTTCCTCGAGGACATTAGCCAACCTTAGGTGGAACATTTTTAATACATCACCGTGTCACTTTTTAATGTGCCACAATCTATTAACCACATGGCAAACTAACAGGGATTTTTAAAATATGGGTTTTATAGCTTTGTGCTGGTGATTAATTAAATAAATAGCCAGCGTTTCACAAATCATCCCTCTAATTAGTCTAAACCAGACACTTTGCATTCACTGGCATTATTGCCATCTGAAGCTCACAGAAGGGCAGTAGCGTTACGAGGACGAGCCTGTGCACTCCGGAGCGCCTCGTCACCACGCAGCCCTGGCTGGCACGGCACCGCGCAGCCCCGAGGCAGAGGTACCGTCTTCACAGGTGCTGCAGTCAGCTGGAATTTGACTCCAGCTGCTTGCAAAAGATGTTCTGTGTAATTATTCTCCCTCATCCTGAAGGAAACAATCGAGATAACAAAGAAAACAGAGCTGTGTCTGGAATTTGACCTGAAGTAGCGAAGTTGTATGTTGCAGAAAATGAACAAATATTAAAGGCAGATGCTAGAAAAAATTTACGAGCTAAATGATGCATTTTCTGTCAAAACATTTCAAAGTTGAAGCTACAACTAATTACATGCAGTCCATTCAAAGAAGCCGAGCAAGGCTTATCATTAAAATGACTCAATTATTCTTAAAAAGAAAATCATCTGTAAAACCTGCCTGAAATCCCATCATTTTTGCTGTGCCTATCTAGATAGATCATTTCCCCCAGAGCTCAAATTAAACTCTTGATAGTTAATATGTTCAAGTTTTACTACAGGTTTTTCTCCAAATTATTATTAACTGGAATTTCCTACCTAGGAAGGTTTTTATATGGAAATATGTTCTGCAGTGTTTAGTGACACTATCACAACAGCTTTTTCCCCCTCAATTTAAAAAACCATCAGAGAGATGGAAAATGATGTAGCACTCAGGCTGCTCCTGAAGACCGGATTTTATTTCCTCTACCAGGTGATTTCTTTCTCAGCACCAGGCACTAAACTCGCCCCTTACGCTGAAGTTTCCTCGTACTCAGGAAGGTATTTGTGTTAGTCGGCCAGGCTCAAAGAACAAGTCACACTCCGCTTGGATGGGGACGTCACTTGCGCCACCGGGACATGGGTGGCAGCGTCCGATGGGCCGTGCCCATGCCGCGAGGGGCAGGCGCTGGCTGCGATGCCCAGGTCTGCCCGGAGCACCCTGACTGCGAACCACTGCAAGAACTGCAGAGCTGCTCGTGACACGTGATGCTGACCCACACGTCGCTCCCTCTGACTTTGTTATTATGAGCAGAAAGTCATGGGATTAAAAAGCGCAGCCTTGAGAAAATGATCCATGATAAATAATCCTAGGGATGGATTGCACCAAGAAAAATTATGTAGAATTTGACTTGGTTATATTACTTGTCAGAGAGGTGTATTCATTTAATCAAACTAAATTTAAACAACTCTGCTTGCAGCAATATGGTCAAAGTGTTGTACTGCAAAAATTATTAACAAAAGAATAAAAGCCTTAGTGCTCTGTTAAATAAAACTATTTGCTCTTCTTGCAAAAAGAACATAATCCAATTCCAAGAAAAATACTAAAGCCTCTTCAGTGAGGGGTGTCTCAGCTGTGTCCTTCAATTTGATGACTTCTCTTCAGAGGTTAAGAAACAGGGCAACCCTGCCATACCGGGGTCGACTGCCAAACTGCATTTAACGCTGCCAAACCCGCTCCCGAGTTCCTCTTGCAGCCGCCCCTCGCCAGAGGAGCAGCAGCAGCAGTTCGGGTCTGGCATGTCCAGGGAGCCCTGCAGCGAAGGGGCTATGAGCAGCACGGGGGAACCTGCTCCCGGGAGCACGGTGGAGGATGCACTGCCTTCCCAGCACCAAGAGAGTAACCAAGAGCAGCGTAGCTGAGAAAAATTATCTTAGTGTACAGAATAAAGAATTGCAAGACCTGAGACTTAATTCTACCCTTTCTCAGCAATTAAAAAAAAAATAATAAATTCCCCAAACCTGCAACACAAGTTCAGACCTTGGATTTATCCTTTCAAGAAATCTGAAGTTCTAATTAACTGTACAGACAGCAACCTAACAGATTTTCTGTGGCTGACTTGTCTCTTTGTTTTTACTAGCAGTATGACTGCAAAAAGAATTGACTGGCTGTGAAAATTTTATACCAGTTCTTTTGGAAAATAATATTTACATTACATATAAATGTGCACTGAAATTCTATGATATTTTTCTAGTTAAGTACTGTTTTCTCTATTATTGTGCCCACAAAATTACTTTCATAAATATATTTTACACAGCATGTAATATACATTCTGAAACAATACAAATGACTTACAGACTTTGAGTTGAGAAAAAAATCTGGACTCCTGGCTTTCTGCAGGATTAATATTCTCATGATGCTTTTCAGAAGACTGGCCCAATAATTCCAGTATGGCTAAAATATCTCTGATAATTATACCCTATCTCCATAAATTTTCTTTACACTTTTATCTGGATACAGAAAAGATCTTTACTTCCTACTCATAACTACTTTCATTCAGCACTAACGCTACACTTCCCTTTGAAAGTGCTCCTTTAGAACAGCGTCGGCAGCGTACACCAAGCTATGGCCACAGCCGACATCACGGAAAGGCTGGGTTCTTGCTTGAGGTCGTTTTAAGCCAAAAGCCATTTAAACCAATTATTTTAAAAAAGAACTAAATGCATTCTGTATGTGGTAGGGAATCTATATCAGCATTCCAGATGACCACAGTACTGGGGAAAGAAGTCCTGGACTAAGAATATTAAGACTTTTTAACTCTTACATTACACCTCTACCTCCGAATCCGAGTAGGTGCTGGTGCACTACTTCTTCATCCACCACAAAGTACCAGGTTAAAAAAAGGATCTCTCCCACGCAGCTTCAATAGCCACATGTCATTTAGGTAGTACCTTTAAAAAGACTGTTAAAAAGTTTAACCTTAGGAAGCTTTTGCCCCTAAAATCCTGCACATGAAAATGCTCTGATGGGCTAGTTCAAGCAACGTCTGAACTCTGAAACGCGAGATACGGTAAGAGGGCTTCACAGCACTTTCTGAAATAAGATGTTGTCAACATTTTTTTCCCGGGACTTAGGCCCATATCAGCCTAAGGTATGATAAATTCAATCTCCAAAGAGAGCTGAGAAACCTTTTTTGTTAGTAAACCAATTTTCCTCATCTTAAATGAAAGCTTTACTAGTATTAAGAAGCTAATGAGAATTATTTTCCTATTTGTTTCAGATAGGCAAATAGAGGAGTCTTGCACAGAAAAAACCAGACCCTTATATTGCCTTTATAAATTCTGAGTAGGGAATAGTTAATAAAGCCTTAAATAAATAAATAATAATTTAATAAAATATAGATTTATAATGGAAACAAGAATAAACAATTACCGGTGCATTTCAATTTAATGTTTAACTACAAAACCAGAATTCTTTGATTAGCGATACGATGGTACCTGAACAGACCCATAAAAAAGCCCTTACTTTGTAATTAGTGTCAATGTTTTAAAATTATTTTTCAAGTACAGAGGTGAAAGTAAAGGCATAGTCTAAAAGACTATCCTCTGAGAAATTAAAAAAAAAATACTTATCTCCCACAGAAATTTTTCTCGTAATAAACATTTCTGTTAAAGGTATACATCCAAACCTCCTGCAAATAGCAGACATTAAAAACATTTGCTAATAAAACATATCCATATTTCTT